>NC_091132.1:92974605-93574605 GCF_040183065.1 Periplaneta americana
TATTTCAAATGTACGCACTAGATAGGGAATCATGACTTCTCCTCCCAATTTCAGTACGTCTCCGGCGATACCATCAGGTCCTACTGATTTATGAGTTTTCAATTTAGAGATCCTTCTCCTTATGTCCCTAGGCTTGATAGAAAACTGACCCGTATTTTCCACAAAAACTAAGTGTGGCATTATTGTTCTCATCCCGAAAACAGTGGCATAATAGGAATTTAATTTTTCTGCTTTTTCGCTGTCCTGTACGATAAATTGATTGCGGTCATTTTTTAGGGGGAGGCTAGAATAGTTTTCCTTGCGTCGTCTCTTCACATATTTATAAAATTCCCCCCCACCCGTTTTGTTCACCTTTGAAAAGTTTATTTAGGTAATTTTCCTCCGCTATCTTCTTCGCATTAAGCAGTTCTTTCGATAGTTGTGTGAAATTTGTTTGTTTTGCAAGGCTTTCCTTGCGCTCTCTGTAGGATTTCCTTAGTTTTCTTTTGAGTTTCCGTATGTGTTTGTTATAATATTCCGGATCGGGATTGTTTGATAAGCGTTTAACCGGGATAAATTTCTGTATTCCTGTTAATATAATCTGCTTGAACTCCGCCCAGCATTCTTCTACACTATGCCTTTCACTACCCATAATGAGTACTTTTCTCTAAGATAATTTTGGAAGTAGTAGTAGTAGTAGTAGTAGTAGTAGTAGTAGTAGTAGTAGTAGTAGTAGTAGTAGTAGTAGTAGTGTAGTAGTAGTAGTAGTTTAGTAGTAGTAGTAGTAGTAGTAGTAGTAGTAGTAGTAGTAGTAGTAGTAGCAGTAGCACGTATGGGCGAATCCATAAATGGATATAGAATGTTAGTTGGGAGGCCTGAAGGAAAAAGACCTTTGGGGAGGCCGAGACATAGATGGGAAGATAATGTTAAAATTGATTTGAGGGAGGTGGGATATGATGATAGAGACTGGATTAATCTTGCTCAGGATAGGGACTGATGGCGGGCTTATATGAGGGCGACAATGAACCTTCGGATTCCTTAAAAGCCAGTAAGTAAGTAATAATAATAATAATAATAATAATAATAATAATAATAATAATAATAATAGCTAGTCATATATTTTGATAATATGTTGCTCTTGTATGAATCTGCAGAGAGAAATTGGGCTCTTTTAATTTGTTTCAAAATTACATGTAAACAATTTCGTTCAGCCTGCCCTTGCATCAATAGCGCTATATTTGGATTAAAAAAATTAATTACCATAAACATTTTGTGAGGTTAGATGTTTAGCCTACTGCTGAAATATCACAAGTGATTTTCATATGCATGCTTTCGATAAGAGCTCATAGACCGACAAGTCTTTGTTTTAGGACAATTTTATTTGGTAAATGCTTTGCAAAAAGTGCGTATATTGCGTATAATCACAGAACAATGTATATGCAAGGCCATTAAAAGTTTCTGAATAATAAAGCGAAATGTTATAACTTGAACCAATCATGAAAGATAATGTGTTTAATTACATAGATCATATTACAATTTTTAGGATATTTTTAATTTAAAAATATCCTTGAAAAATATTTCATCATTTTCGAATTCTCCATATGCCAGTGCCCTCTCTAAGGTGGTGTTTTAAATGTAAGAGAAAATTAAACATGTCCGTACGATTAAATCAATATTCATTTATTGTGTTCTGCTCAATGGCAGTTCCTCAATATTATAAGCCCAGCATTATCCAATCTTTCTTCTTTACCGCCTTCCTCTACGTCTCCATAAATCTTAATGTTATCTATCATTTTATATCTTCTTTTACCCCAAACTTTTTCCCCATTCACTATTTCTTCCAGTGCATCCTTCAGTAGATGGTTTTCACTTAGTAAGTGATCATAAATAAATTGGCGGGGTGATATGTGTTCTATCGATATTCTTTTTTTAATGACATTACCATTTCTTGGAAAAATATTTTCGCATCCTTGCACAATTTTAGCTGATATTGAGGGGGGATATGTTACAATTAACATGGGATACAATTTTATTTTTTCGTTCTGGAACCTACAGGATTTGCATACAGAATGTAAAGTATCGTCCTTTTTATTGCTGAATGTCCCTGAGAATGGCACACCGGGCTTAAACGTTCGTAAGATGTTATAAAATATTTGAAAAATAATAATTTCCTCAGAATGTAACGTATTTCCTTCATAAAAATAGAGTAACAAATATGGAATATTATCAAGAAGTTGCAAGATTAACAAGAATGCAAAATCAAACTGCCATTCAGCATCTTCATTAGAATGTGTTTTTCCAACCGTAATACTGAATCAAGATGAATCGTCTCTCATGTCTTTTCTCGAACTTGTTTTATGATTTCTTGCATTGCCTTTAAAATGAGAACCATTCATAGACAAACAAAATATCACGGTAATGTGAATTTGAGGAACATACACCATTAGTTCGTGCAAAATTCCCATTGGTTTCGCAAGGTTGCTCGTCAATAGCAGTGGAGTATCAATGTTTGATGAGGTATCATTGGCAACCGTTTTGTAGGTCCATATTTTTATCAGGGGACATTAAAACGTCAGTGATACGCATCATTTCTTCAAGACACTACCACTTCTAAAGGAGGATGTGGGATTGGAAACTCGTCTATCAATGTGGTTTCAACATCATAGGTGCCAAGTACTGTACATTTAGCATATGTTTGCAGAGAAGTAGTGGATGAAAAGTTTCCAGATCTGTGGATAGGACGAAGTGGTCCTTTGAGATGGCCAGCTCGGTCCCCCGACTTGACGCCATTAGACTTCTATCTCTGGGGCGCAATGAAAAATAGAGTGCATCAGGAAGTCCCAACGGCACTAGAGAATATGCAACAGCGTATTACTGCGGTGTGTGCGGCAATATCTGCAGAAATACTATTACAACGCTCTCTTGTTCACCGTCTCTATAAGTGTATTGATTCAAACGATGGTAACTTTGAACATCTGCTAAAGTGACACAGTTTCATCAGAAAATACATTACTGATCATTTTTAGTGCGTTTTATATAGTTCAGAAACGTGAAGTATCTTTGAGCTATAAGCCACTATTATTTAGTTTAAGAAAGTAAAACCATTTCCGTTAGAGTGAGTTCGATAGGAAAAAACATACATGTTCCATTTTAAAAATGGTAACCTTTGAGTTGAAAATTATATTATTTTAAGTTTTTGGATTCTGCATACCCTCCCATTGAGTGAGCATGCCTGCGCAAGTAGATTTTTCACTTTTGGTTTCATTTCGAAATTATTTGAGGTCGCAGAGTTAGTTGACACACAGCGTGTGTGTGTGTGTGTGTGTGTGTGTGTGTGTGTGTGTGTGTGTGCGCGCGCGCGTGTGTGCGTGTGTGTATATATATATATATATAAGATTTTATATAAAGATAGTCAAAGGAAGACATGTATACAGCTTGACTCTAAATAGCTTTACATCGATCCTGGTTCTTATGGCATTCGCCTTTCGGTTCGTGCTGATGAATTACTCATGAAATAAAGCTTTTCTTTAGCCTCAAGTTTTATAAATAACTGTTAAAGTAGTTGAAAGAGAAATTTTCAATTATATATACGCAATAATGGTTTTAATTAAGCCTACTAAAAGAATATGCTACTTTTAAGTTTAGTTTTAAATTTTAATATTATAATCAATCAGGAATCATATGTCATACATATTTATAATTTTTAATGGTATTTAAAATGAAACACAGTAAATAAGTGTATTGATTTTCAGTAATATTGTTGTCTTTTTTGTGTTCTTGTCACTAGTGTTTTAAATACATTTTATTTTATATAATGGAAATGATTATCACACCGAAAACTGAACAGTTTTTGTAATATAGTTACATTATACTCCAGTTTCAAGACAGTTACTTTAAAATCATATTGAAGAACGAGTAGCAGAAACAGAAAGAAGAATTAAAGGAATAAGCTAGGAAAGAGAAGAGATAATAAAATTCAAATAGAATAGTCATGAGCTTCTAATATATTTCACAACGTTCCAGTAGACATGAAAAGCTTGTGAATCGGTGCTCTACAGTCTAAAGTACTGTTGTATAACAGGAGTTTATGATGTTTTACAAGTGTAAGATGGAAGGGAAGGAAAACTTGATTTAAATTTGCGACTCTTATTCTAAAAGTACAAGAAATATCACATGCTTTGATTTTAATATTTTCATATTTTAAGCACTCTATTGTAGACACAAGAAATGACGAAGATCGAAATGAGACACATTTATTCAACAAGTTTATTTGATATTTTCACGTAATACCTTAAGAACATCGTAAAGTTTCTGCAAAGTTTATTCTATTATGTCTCAGTAGTTATTGAGGCAGCTTAAAATTATACAAAACTTAATTCACTCTGTATGTAATTGGGTGGAAATGCCAATCTGTCCCAAGATTCTGTTTACTTTACTCTGCAGATATACATGCTACACGACATCACACCCGACATGCTAATGAGATTTCATAGTGACGTTACATCAAGCTTATACCTTCACTTCAAAGTTCTGCAGAGAAAGCGTACACATGTTAACGTCATATTGTAACACAAACTTCACGTTAGTAGTTGTACGTAATTGTGATACAGAATCGTTGCTGAAGAAATTTTTATATTTTTCGTCTAACTTCAACTTGAATTCATGGTGATAATTATTATACTGGGTGTCCACATGAAACCTTTACAAATCCAGAAGTAAATAACAAATTACCGAGACATATTTGGATATGGTTTTCTGCATTTTAACCTTCCTGTCCCTGTGTCATAAAAGGTAACGGGAAGCATTGTGTAGGTATGATCACACCCCCAAATAATTTTTTCGTCTTGGAGAAGGGCGAAGGGAACTGCAACGAAGAAATAGAACAGAGCCCAGAAATTTATGACAAAAGTTTAGCCGAGTACGGATATAAAAAGAACTTCTCAATTCAGTAAAAATAGTATAAATCTTTCCTCTTAAGAGATTAATAATTATTAATCTTTCACTGTGTATGCCATGAATCCAATAGTCTCTTTTTCATAATTTTCTTATAATTCAATTGGAAAGATATAAATTATGACAGGCTCCATAACATCCATTGCTATCAGCCACCGGCGTGGCTCAGTCGGTTAAGGCACTTGCCTGCCGGTCTGAAGTTGCGTTCGGGCGCGGGTTCGATCCCCGCTTGGGCTGATTACCTGGTTGGGTTTTTTCCGAGGTTTTCCCCAACCGTAATGTAAATGCAAGGTAATCTATGGCGAATCCTCGGCCTCATCTCGCCAAATATCATCTCGCTATCACCAATCTCATCGACGCCAAATAACCTAGTAGTTGATACAGTGTCGTTAAATAACCAACTCCATTGCTATCGAAGTGTGTGGTATTTGTATTTAACTAAATATCAGGTAGAATTTATCTCTTGATTCGGCTGTTTGTTCAACGTAAAGTTGGTAGTGTGCGCATTAATCCAATTAGACAGTTTAGTTGGGGACATTTCGTTGTCTGCACCCATTGTTTCAATTTAGTATTCCCGCATTTTCACATACTGCTTTTTGCTTAGTTTCGGACCAGATAAAACTGCTTAAAACCAGAACGAACCAGTTTAACATGTGTACTGCATGAATTACTTAACTGTAAATTTAATAATTTTATAGGAAGCTGACTTCAATTTTCAAATTAAAAGTATTTATATAGAATTATAAAATTGATGTTTGACTGATTATATAACTTTGGAACTTCTTTTTCGAGTGTATATTGTTTAATTGATGTTTTAAAAAATATAAAGTCAAAATTAGGACCTAAGTAAGATACCCACTTGTAGCACAAAGTTATATTTATATAATCTAGTACAGTGATTATCAAACTTTCTGAAGGCGGGACACATTTTCGGGAGAAACTTTATTTTGCGACCACCACCCCCTCTGTCGTACCGGTACTAAATCTCATTCGAAAAATATAAATCCTTGTAAAATCGAAAATATTGATAATTTTACTCAAAATCAGTGGATACCACCCAAAGTATGCCCAAACTGAATTATATGTGGTGAAACAATTACATAAAATATTAGATAAACATCATTTGTAGTATTTCAAACCATTACCACCGTGGTGCAGCGGTAATAGTTCAATACCAAGTGGTAAATTCCATCAAAGGAAGGGCGTTGCAAACTCGCATTTTCAGCAAAATTTATGAAAGTATAGTTTCGTTATATGAAAATACTCTTCATCACACTAAAGATGGTAACGTGTTGAAAAGAGTTTTACAGTTAAAAACAGAACTTTTAATATGCCTATACGTACAAGACAATAAATCGGAATATATCCAAACCTATTTTCCAATTGAAGAATGTGATTCCAAAACTCACTCAGTCCATTTGGTCATTTTTATTATTTATACCTACATATATTATGTATGATTTTTTTTTAGATTCCTATCATTAGTCTATATTTTAAACTTCTTCCAAAACAACGCCAATCTTGTCTAAAGGTTTGTGTTACTTTGTACATCACTTGAAAGCAGGCTCAGTCCGTAGACCAGTGAATAAAAAAGCTATTAGTCCAGTCCTTCAATAAAATTGGACTGAACGCTTACTGAATAATAGTTTCCAAGGCCAAGATGTTAACATTATAACAGCCAGGGATAAAATTAACGGGTTTACAAAGAAACTTGATTTCTGGTCAATATCATGTGACAAGAAGAGTTCTTGCAAAATTTCGTATACAATTGATAGGCAAATACTGTGTTTTTGCGGACTTGCAACTAAGTTTCCACAATTTTAATCAAAACCTTTTTGAGTATATTCCGGAAGAAACTCAAAATAATTACGACTATTACAAAAATGTAAGTCCGATTTTAGGCATTTGCGTTCAACTGGTTGAAATTCCAGAAACTATGAAGTAAAATCCCATTTAAATAATATACCTAGAAATTAAATGTTTATATTACACTTTTTTTCGCAGATCGTAGACCAATTATGGATCAAAAGAATCGAGCTTGCAAAAATACGCAATTCTTAAATTTTTTAATATTTGCAACCTTGTATTTATGCAAAACGAGTTTCTCGTCTACGTTCACCATGAAAATAAAACTGAGAAATGTCCTTGAACTTCAAAATGATATCACTGTGTATGGTATGTATGGAATGCTGAGTCCAGATTTAAGACGCTACTTCTGAAAAACAGGCACATTAATCGCATTGATTATTTTTTACTTTATAAGTTGTGAAACACTTTTTATCCTTATATTCAATATTGTTTATATTTATGTTTATAAATACAAAATAAATGTTAACAAGAAACTTTTAGATATATTTTGTAAATCATCTCGCGACCCCTCTCAACCCCTTACAAAAACCCCCAGGGGGTCCAACCCACACTTTGGGAAGCACTGATCTAGTAGATAACTGCATTCATATTAAGGAATATAAAGTTAAAATGGATGAAGGTATTGTGTTACAGATTCAAATAAATCAGTGTTTCTCTTTGAATGAAAGTATTACGTATTAAATGTAATTGTAAACGAATTCCATAGATATATTATGTCCAATAACAGCAGTTATACTGTATAGCTGGATGAGTTACATTGCATTATTCTATTGCTTAATGCAAGACTAACAGTTTTTCCCTTGTTACTCGAAACTTACTTTTTGTAGCATGACTTTTCATCCATTCAACCGTAGTGTTGATTCAGTCCATTAATGAATTATGAATTTAGAAATGAAACTAAAATGATGAGTGTAATAAGTAACTTTATTAATAAATTTTGCAAACTATGTAGTTTTAACTTAACACAAATAATACAATATTTCTGACAGAAAAATTTAACTTTACTTCTTAGGCATCCAATTTTTCTACATAATTATCAATCATCAACATCATAATCATCATGATCATCTTCTTCTTCTTCTTCTTCTTCTTCTTCTTCTTCTTCTTCTACTAATTCTCCTACTTCAGACATATAGTCGTGTGCCTTACCACTATAACTGTTTTTCAAGAGCAGGAGGATCTATTTTAAAAAGAGATATCAAGTCGTCAATTGGAATGCTGATTCCATACAGAGGTTTCAGGTTTGCCAACATGTCACTGAGACGTCGCTTATTTCTTCCAGTGTGCATGGATCGAAATTCTTCATCATAATTGTCTTGAACCTCAATACAATTAGTGGTCTGGCCTTTGTCAAGTATAACCAACGCATGTTCTCCAATATAAATAGGTTTCCATTATCATCTTTCTTTCTAATGTTGAAGTTGTCTTTCCAAACCGCTTCCAGATTTTTAATATCTTCAGAACTTCAATAACGCACAATGTACGGCATGTCTCCCTTTATTATTGAATGGAAGTTAAATGCATTTTTAAAATATAATTACTACTTACGTTACTGGTGATTAATTACGAGTAGTAAAAGCACTTACCTTTTATTTTCTTCGCTTTTACTAAAGTAAGAAAATCTGATCTCAAGCTCATGATGTATTCAAATGAATACCAAGATTTGCAGGGGATAGGCAAAATAATGTGAACACCTGTACTTGCTTTGTAATGGTCCATTAATATTCGCTTTATGGAGTTCTCGGCGGACGGTGTCTATAGAAACAGGGTCTACAAGAAGAGTATTGAGTTCTGCTGTCACTTTTGCCGCGGTCCTTTTTTGTCTTTTCGACACAATTCTTCTTACTGTACGATGGTCTCTTTTACTTAAATTTGTTTTTCTGCCAGTATTACTTTTACACGATGATGCCTTTCCATGATTTGTGTAGGCTGTCAGGCTGTTGAAACGGTTGCTCTTGAAACACTAAATAAGCTGGCTATCTTGGTTACTGATGCTTCAGTTAATCGGGCCCCCACAATTTGTCCTCTTTCGAACTCTGTTAAGTCTTTCATTATAAGTCTACTTGCCGCCCCAGAAGTAAATTACGAAGCGTTCTCTACTGGTATACAATCTACATGATGTAGACTCGGACAAGGAATACGCAAGATCAGATGCCACCTGCCTTGTCAGAATTGTTGATCTTCAAACAAACCTGCCCCTTTACTGCTGTTGTTCACATTATTTTGCCTCTGTAGATTGTTGTAATAATGCTTTGAATACATAGGACTACCAATATTGCAAATTTAAAGTCTGGTTTTATTATATGCTACAACTAAACAACTGTAGACACTCAGCTGTGGTGCTCGAATGTATACAGAGTGTAAGGAGTATAAAGGTTCATTCACAATGAAAATTAAACATAACATAACCATCATTCACGATCGGAACATAAACATAACCGCAAACATACTTGGTAACCATGGAAACATAACAACGACGTCATTTCCTCATATTCTGTCGTATACTTCAGCGCTCCACTATTGTGTTCTGTTTGCAAATCACGTAAGCATAAGCATGAAAGTTTGGAGTTTGCAAACTTTCATGTTAACGTCTTACGGTAATGTTTATGTCAATGCTTATGTGAATCATTGTGAATGACCCATTTGGTAGCCTGGGCGCAAACTTCTGTGTTTATGTTACGGTTATGTTTAATTTTCATTGTGAATTGACTTTTAGTGCCATTAAATTAACTGATGATTATTCATGTCATAAGAAAGAAAAAATGTCCTCAAAATTTTTTTCTTAATGCAATAATTAACTAATTATTAAAGTTTACAATATTAGACGTTTGGCAACATGCTGGATGGGAAGGACGAGGTTTACAAGTACACATTACAGCTCAAGCGGGTACAGACATACTGGTACAAAACAGATGCTCTGTTCTAATGAAGGGACAGAACAATTGCAAACGAGCAGTAAATACAAACTTTCAATCTCATTAATAGAACATTATGGTATATTACAATTTTATTTAACAACATTGCTCCATTTTTATTTTACATCTAAACATTTAAAATAATGGTTTTCTGCACAAAATCACAAGAACTTTTTTCCAATGCAAAATTTTAATCTCTCCCGCTTCCGTAAAACAGTATCATTTTTTAAAGAAATTTCTGATGGTGTGATTTTCTAAACGGGGTAACAGAGTCCCAGTTTCTAATAATAATTGTTGACAAACCTCTACAAAAGTTCGCCAGTTAGGTAACCTTCTTTGCGGAAAACGTTGACGGTACATCCTTCTTGCCGTACTTGAATTACGACGACTTTCTCCAAACATTAATAACATATCATGATATTCCTGAATAACTGTGAATGACATTGTAAGTTGTTTATCGAATATATGTACTGAACTCTCATCGCCTCGACAAGTACCTATGGACAGGGAGCTTGAACTCAGCTGACTCGTACTTACGTCTGTGCAGAGTACTAAACATGTTGCCACGTCTCTTACGCCAGAATATTAACAACTTTCAGCATGCATTATTATTTAATTTCACGAAGCGGTAATAGAAGACACAAATATTTATTTAAACTAATATTAACTCTTTTCAAGATATACATTCTGATGTAATTGTTTCCGTAATTTTAATAACGATATAAGCACAATAACTATAAAATTTAGACCCTATGTTCCATCAATATTTTTTGATCCCGTAGACCATTCCCGAAGACTGGGAAAGGATGGCATTTATACCCCTTACACCCTGCATATGCTACAAGTAGTTAGGTGAAGGTAACTAATTGTAGCATTAAAAATGTTGGTTGTTTCGATAATACCAATTTTATAGCCAAAATATTAAGAATTATTGTTGTTAGCCATCTGTCCGAAGACAGGTTTGAGCCTCACAAGTGATACCAAGAAGGGATCACTTATGAGACAACTAGGCCAGAAGATAATGGGGTATGGTGACCAGTTCCTTTCCTCCTCCATTGCATACATCGCCCACTAACTACATATTACGCTAATCAGACTTCAGATGCATACAAACAATTATTGTTCTTCCTCTGACACATATCGTCAAGTGAGATGTACTGCCTGAAAATAAATGTACATATCAGCCAGAACCTCAATCAGAGGATAGGATATATTAAGAATATGAAACAAAATCTCATATATCTGTTTGTAGCATATGAAAAAACATAACTGAAGCAGTCAGGAAATGTGGATAACTCATTTTCATGCATAAGTGCAATTACCTAATTGTAGTATTAAGGTAGCGATATAATATAGCGAATCATACATTTTTTTTTTTTTTAATTAACTAGACTTATGGCTCGCAAAAGCAGTTCGTAGTGTTTGTAATACAAAATGACTCTTCCCTCTGATAATGAAGCATATGAACTAAGTTCCACATTTTAATAATCTCGGAAAACTCTCTGCCAGACAATTTCATCCACAAGACGGGTTCTATTGCAGAGCGTGAGGTGATAATAAAAACCCAATTTATTGCGGTCATATCACGCATGTACGCGTGAATATCTGCACCCGCCTTCGTGTTGGAACGCGAAGTGATATGTATTCAGTGACCCAGATATACATTCTATTTTAACTTAGCGCCCCTTCTATTCACGGGGGAAGTTTTTACTGCAAGACTCTTACAGTTTGGATGATCATACACGCATTAGTTTCTCGCTCGTTTACATTAATTCGGAACAAGTCTGTCTTGATGCTAGAATGATTGCCATTCTTATTATTGTCGACTGAAATCGGATTAGAATAGTAACGTTTCTTAACAAGGATTCGCTTCCGAGTGAAAGGAAAACCGAAATATCAGTAAAATTACTATACGTAAATAAATTACCCATCACATTTCTTTTTATCGTCCTCACTTTCAGACCAATTATTGGGAGTGATGAATTATGATTTTCTAGTGCTCCTGCAAGAGAATAATTCTTTACGATACAAGACTTAAAAATTATATTTTATTTCGTGAACAGGGATGTTTTGGAAACGAGGTCGCAGGCGGAGTGGAGAGAAACTGGAAACAAAATAAAATCATTTTCAACATGTGTGACGTACATGTTTTTAGATATTCCCATAGAGAAACTTCTCCCGAATTCTCTATTGCTATATTGTCTCTCATTGTAATAGTGAATTTATATCGTATTCGAAGTGTTGTGCTACCATGCGGCACTTTCTCTATTGATTTATGATCTATGAACATCTTATGAAATATTTTAGAAATATTGTAATGCCAAGAAATCTAACGAGTTCAGGATTATAAGCCTGATACCACACTCGACGAAGATTCTTCTACGAGTACTGAATCAACGTTTATATTTTAAGACGGAAGAAGAGCACTTTAGCTTGAGGAAGAGAAAAGATACGAGAAATGCAATTGGAATGATAAGAACAATCGGCGAAAGAAAAAGAAGAATAAAGAAGTGTATATATAGCATTTGTGGATCTAGAAAAGACGTTTTACGAAGTGGATTGGAATAAACTGATGAGGATCCGAAAGAAAATTGGCGTGGATTGAAGAGAGAGGACGCTGTTCAGTAACATTTATATGAAACAACGAGTCAAACTAAGGATAGGAGAAGAAATGTCGGAAGAAAACGAAATTGGGGAAATAGTAAGTCAAGGATGCCCTTTATCACCTACCCTGTTCAACATCTGCTAGGAGAATTTAGTGAAGAACTGTTTTCAGAACATGGGAGGAGTGATAGTTGGAGGAAGAAGAATTAAAGTGCGTTAGATTTGCTGATAATATGGCGTTGTTAGCAGAATAGAAGATGACACTAAGGCCCAATTGTATAAAACTCCCTGACTAAAGATCAACTTTGATCGAAGATCGGAAAGTGAACCGAGTTCAGACACTTCTTCTATTGTATGAAACTTTTCTGCGATCAAATTACCTTGGTTCAAATGCAATCAAAGTTCACGTGTGAAGGATTTGGCAACATCGCAAGCGCGGACCATGTTATACAGGTTTGTTCAGTGTTGCCAATCTAGCGACTTTAAGTCTTTTTCAAGAAGAATTTCTTTTAACTTTTATATTGCTTAAATAGGGATTTAGCTAACTTTTTAGCACCCCATAGTGACAAAATTTAATCTTTCTTTGTTGATAATGAGAAATCTAGCTACATTACAACTACTTTTTGGCGACTTTCCGTACACTATATTGGAGACACTGGTTTCTTTTGTGCAATGTAAATAATGGCAGACAATAAGAAGAAGGTTGACTGTTCTCCAAATTGTTATCATGTTATGGTGTTTGATACTGCTAAACATAATAAAGCTTTACAAAACAACAATTTTCATTTAGTAATACAGTTAATTGAAAATTTATGAATGTACCTATCATATCCATTAATAATTAATGGTTGTTACAAACATAATATAATTATAGATTATATTATTTGATACTGCTGAACACAACAGAGCCTTATAAAATATAAGATTGTTTGTGTATTAAGGCAAGAAATTGAATATATATATATATATATATATATATATATATATATATATATATATGTACATACAATATCTATTAATATTAATAATAATGGGTATTCATTTTGCACAATCTACCACTCATATTTCAAACAGGAAAAATAACAGAACTTGGATCATCTAACTTAATCGGAGAAATTTCTTCAGTCAAAGTTGACTTTAGTTTAAGACAAATTAATCTCAGATTAGACTTTATACAACACAAAATTCCAAGTTCAGCTAGAACGAGGATCAATTTAACCTCTGATCTAAGATTAAATGGTTTATACAATCGCCCCTAAGAGGTAGGCCTATGCTAGTGGAGTTAAATGACAGTAGTATGGAATAAAGATACATACCAACAACTCAAAGATCGTGGTCGGTAAACTTACGAATTCTAAATGAGGTAGTATAACAAGTGGACAGTTTCGGGTCTATTATAAGCAGCAATATGACTTGCTGTCAAGAAGTCTAAAAGAGAATAGCAATGACAAAGGAAGCAAAATAGAAAAAATGAGCATCTTCTGTGGACCTCTGGAGAAAGAACTACCTAAGATCTAGTGAAGAGCTTTATGTGGATCGCAGCATTATATGGTGCAGAAACATTGACATTACGACGAATTGAAGGGAAGCGAATAGAATCATTTATATGTGGACATGGAGAATGATGGAGCGTGTGAAATGGACAGACAGAATAAGAATTGAAGCTGTATCGGAAAAAGTGGATGAAGAAAGAATGATGTTAAAAAATTAATGAGGAATGGGAAGAGGGATTGACTGGGTCACTGCTAGAGAAGAAACCGCCTTCTGAAGGATGCACTGGAAGGAATGGTGAACGGGAGAATAGTTCGGGACAGAAGAAGATATCAGATGATATACGACATTAAGATATACGGATCATATGGAGAATACTGAGTTTGCAGTGAAATACCTGCCGTTGGGAGGATAGTATGAAGGAATGTAACGAGTTATGAAAGTTTCGATTAGGAAGTTAATTAAGTTTCTTAGCAGACTGGAATTCTCTTGTTTGGGTACGAACTCTGATCAAACGTAAGCAAACATCGACATAACTTATCAGCGTTAATAGTATGTACTGGAATTTGCATTCTTCAACATACATATCCATTCAAGGCAAATCAATTTTATTTCGAGACCTTTGATCATGTTTAATTCTAATTGCATACCAATGACGGAACGTCACTCGAACTATTTCTCTGAGCTGAAGTCCATTGTATTTACTTATTCACGTATTGTCTAGAAGACATCCGTATGTGTTAGTTCGTATTCTGTGTTAATTATGAAGACAATTTGATTTTTCTTGAGGTTTAAACGTCCTAACAGCATTTTATTCATTACAGGTGAGATGCGGTTGTTGATATTACAAAAACCTTTTGCTTCACGTTAGCATTTATTAGTACCATTAAGCATTTGGCCTTTGGGCTTTTCATTACCAAAGACTAGATATGGATTGCAAAACATATTTCAAGATAGTTTGAAAGAAATTATCAGTTGACGGGCACAAGAATGAAAGCTACTACAGTATTTGATACAAGTAATCTGTTAGGGACTTTGTTTGTGAATTCAATAGATGGAGAATGCTTTGTTTCCGATTAATTTAAATAGTACTGAATGTTAAATTACCTGAAATCATGAAACCAAGTAAAATTCTTACATATCCAGCGTTATAAGTAAACCAAGTAATACAAGCTACATTAATTCATGGGTGTGCATGAAAAAGGGCATAAGTCAAATTTCTTCAAATTGAGATATCTGAAAATTAAAGTCCTTTGGATTATGCAAGAACGTAAATGTATGTATGGTGTTTATGACCATATTTACTACATAATTAGTGTTCTAGGAAGGAAGTTTGAATATATTTACTTTGCGTTTAATTTGAGACGATGTGTGATCATTTGTGGTTTATCAACTTTGGTCCAATGATATAATTACTTATCTTTTTATTAGAGACAAATAGCTGTAGTTGTAATCCCCTGGTAGAGGGGAAGAGAAGGCCTGATGACCTTATCTCTACCAGATTAAATAAATAAATAAATAAATAAAAATATAAATAAATAAATACATAAATAATTAAACAAATACAATATATCGCACTTCCACTAAAATAGTGTAGTAACTTGAAAATTTTGATTTGTAAAGATATGCCATTTACTAGTAAAATTTTAATGTAAAAAATATTTATATAAATAGGTACCAAAACCTTTGAAAATTCACTATCTTATTACTACAATTTAGATCTCCAACTACTAAACCAGCGCGTGAAATAATTTACGATAGTAATATGTGATTTTCGACTTACGACAGTATTTTACTGGAGGAAGCGATATCTTCATTAGATTAGTTACTGACGAAATGATGGTAGGTCACCATATCATCACGATTACAAATTTAATTATGTCTTTTTCAGTATTTATTGGTACCATTGAGTACTATAAGGAAAATAAGCAAACATAAAAGTATTCAAATAGCATTAAAAGTAAATATTATTTGAAAAAATATAGCTGCTATATAGGGTAAACATTGGTAATTTTGTGGCAGTGGTTATTTCGTGATGATACTTCTTCTTTGCTCTTTCGTGAACTAACCAATGGTGTTACGAGATTCAAATTTCCGCCAAGGGATTGCATATGTTGTCCAGTTTCCAGAAACATACAGGTACGCTTTGTGTGACTATTGTAGCTGCTTCAGTGAGCTTTTATGTTTGGAGAGAGCAAGTTAGCGTCCACTTCTCAGGCGTACAAATTTTGTGGATGTTTGTAATTACATTACAGGCTTATTAATAAAGGTAAGCATATGATATTTGGTACAAAGATTTATTATATCTTAATGAAATTTTAGGAAATGTTTTTGGAATTTTAGATACAGCTGTAGTCGCCATATGGGCTTAGCTTTACTGATAGAAATCTTAGCTGTTTGAGGCGAAATTTTGTTGAGTATTAAGTGTTACATTTTATATTATTTTAAAAATTGTATTACAATACGAATTTTATAAATCTTAAGATAAGATGTGATAACAAAAAAGAAAAAGGGGGACGCAATGGGTTCAATGTAGCTTCTGTTTGATTTGTTATTATGCTAAGTGTCAATGATAAGTGCTAGATGACTTACTTGCAAGAATTGTGACAGAAGATGAAACATGGCTCCACCATTTTGGACAGAGGCAGACAATGGAGTGGCATCATGCAAATTCACCAAAAAAATAGAAATTCAAAAGTGCACCTTCAGCATGAAAAGTTATGGCTACTGTGTTTTTCGATTCAGGAGGACTCTTGCTTGTGGTCACCATGTCACACGGAACCTCCATTAATTCTGACGCGTAAGTGGCAACTCTCAAGAATTTTCAAGCTCGACTGAGTCGGGAGAAGCAGGATGTTCTGCTATTGCACGACAACGCACAGCCATATGTCAGTCACAGGACCACAGACCAGATCATTCCACACCTGTGGAGTAACGGTCAGCGCGTCTGGCCGCGAAACCAGGTGGCCCGGGTTCGAATCCCGGTCGGGACAAGTTACCTGGTTGAGGTTTTTTCCGGGGTTTTCCCTCAACCCATTACGAGCAAATGCTGGGTAACTTTCGGTGTTGGACCCCGGACTCACTTCACCGGCATTATCACCTTCATTTCATTCAGACGCTAAATAACCTAGATGTGGATACAGCGTCGTAAAATAACCCAATAAAATAAATAAAAACAGACCAGATCAGAAATTTTGGATAGACAACATTGAAACATCCGCCTTACAGTCCTGAACTGGCACCGTGCGATTACCATCTCTTTGGTAAACTGAAGGATCCCTTCGCGGAACGAGGTTAGAAGGTGACTCCCTTGTGCACGTTGCTAAAGAGTGGCTCAGACGTGTTGGTCCAGACTTTTACCTTGCTGGTCTACAGGCCCTCGTTCCTAGGTTACGTAAGGCAGTTGAAAGGGACGAGGATTATGTGGAAATGTGATATTTTGTTCCTAAGGGATGTATCTACATTCTGTGAAAATAGCAAAGCTGTAGGATAAAAATATAATTTTTAAACAAATGTTATGCATTACTTTTGGAGTTACCCTAGTAATATAGGCTATAGTAAAGTCCGTAATAAAGGTGTTCACCCTTTCAGGGCAAAGAAGATGGCTTTTCAATTTCAATTTTTACTTTGATTTCATTCTTATTAAGTGTTGATATGTATTTCTATATTTTCTTGCTATGAATATTAGACGGAATTACTATGTTTGAACTCTTGTAACAATAAAAGAGAATTTCATTTGACTTTAATGAATTTTTACACAATTCTTCTACCCCTCACGAAATTATCAATGTAATATCACGAAATTACCAAGGTTATCACGAAATAACCAACCTTTTAGCTTAAGTTGTAAAAGTGGTTTTTGGCACTTGTTCAAGAACGTATCCAATCTTTTATGTCTCCAGATTTGTGCAGCAAATTATCGTATTTTAGATGAAAAAATCGGAATGTGTATATATTTCGCTAATATGTTTTCGCGGGATATCAGCCGAGTTAAGATTTTGGAATGCTCCAAGCTTTCGACTGCTATCTCTGCAGCCATCTTCAGGGAAGTGATGTCCGAACAGAAAGTCGAAAGGTTATATAGATGTGGCTGTCTCAGGTGAAACGGGATTGGTTGGCGGATCGGCCAATCCGGGGCCGGGAATTGTCATCGCTCGTAAGCTCCGCCCCTCCCGGGATTACTGCGTGAAGTTTGGCGGGCGGCGAGCCCTGTTCCGCCGGTTGGAATCGGTTGCCGTCCTCGGTCCGTGATCTTCATGACCTTGATTGTAAGAGGGCCTGAGTTGGTCTAAGGCCGGTGTCCATGCCTGACTGAGCTGGAGTCCACTGTCTCTGATAAAGTTGTTTTTCTCCAGCTTGATCTCTATGGCCTCCTTGATTGTACGATCCCAGTAGTGGCTTGATTTGTTAATGACCTTGGTGTGGTCAAACAGTATTTTATGCTCCTTTTCTATGCTGTGTTGCGCCACTGCAGATTTTTCCGGGTAATACAGCCTCAGGTTCCTCTTATGTTCTTTGATATCTTAGCGAACCAACGCCGAGAAAGCCTCAAATCATACATGTATATATTTACACATTTGTATTATAAATTAATTTTCATGAAATTATCACGAAATTACCAAAGTTTACCCTATCAATGAAAAGGTTCTTTTTTATAATATACAAAATTACACGTCTGTGAAATGTCTGTTGTTCATCATAGCGCTTTTCCGGTCTGCGGAAAACTCTTGCCTTGCCTCTCCATATTAAAGAAACTATTCTAAATTGCGCATATTCATTCGAAATAAAAAAGGCTTATTTTGTTTTGTTTCGTTTGTTTTTGCTTTTGTTTTGTTTTTTTGAAGTGCAGACTCTTAAATTCTCGCCAGTTCATTTTATTTCTTTCAAAATATTCCTTTCGGAGTTAAAATTTAGTGTTAAAAGAGTTCTGCATAGTCAGAAAAACTCTTGAGACGTGAGCTCTGAAACAAACATTGGAATTTTATTCCCACATTGACGGATGAGTTGCGCTAAATTATGGACGTGCTGAATAGCAATGGCAAATTTTTCTTTTTCTTTTCGATAATGCTGCAATCTGTTTAACTTTCCATATGAATGTGTCCTGGAGTAAGAAATTTATGATTGATCTTCCTCGAGTTCGACAGTTTTGTAAGGACGCTGAAATATGTTCATTGCCTTTCATTCTGCACTGACTTAATGGTTTCATTTTTCCTGGAAGTGTTATTTTTCCATTGGTTGTTACATAATCTTCTCTCTCATTGGAAAAGTCAGCAGCTTACTGTGGTCAGAGTTATGTGACATATCCCTGTATTCACCGTTGGACTCTAAAATTTCTGTTATCAAAACGGGATAAGTCATAATGAATGATTTATCCCCTTTTTCAGGCGCTACAAAAACATTTCTATAGTTAACGAAGAACGTTCAACTGCATAGCATAATACTGAAAGAAGATAAACGTATCCCGAATAGATTATCACGTAGAGTACGTTTTACTTAAAAATTGAAAACATAAGAGCTCACTTTTTCCAGTATTAGACATTCCTCTTTCCACTCGCATCCACAAAGTACAATGAGTGAAATTGACCAAACATGTAAAGTGCTAAGATAAGTGGAAACAAAGTACAGTGAATTTATTTGATTATAATTTATTATAATAATGGCGCCAGAAATGCTGATGAGTTCGAGTATGGTTATTGCCGGGAGTCGAAAGCAGTAGCAAACCAATGCACAAGCCACCCGACATAAGTGCAATACAGGGTGGATGACACCTCTGCACCAAAATGAAATTGGCAATAGATCATGAGGGGAAATGTGAAAAATCTCAATGAGTTAGTTCTCTAACATTCACAGTTTTAGAGGAAATCGTAATAATTATATGAAGTATTTGGCAACACCAAGGCTGCTGCAATAACTGTAAGCAACCGCGGCCTGAATTCCTTACCTTCCCCTCCCCTCTGCTTTACTCAGCAACACGTGACGTGCGCTGTGTTGCAAAATTTATTTCAACGATTTTCGCTATTATTCAATATAAATTCATGGTTAAATGGTTAAAAAAAGAAAGGTTCAAAAGACATTTATTGTTTATATTATTTTTACCTATCTGCTTGTATAGAAATCAGCCATTTCTTTCGGGTCATTACCGCAATAGAGCGCTGCAAACATTGGGCAAAGACTATTTTTTTCCTGCTTCATCGAAGAAAGAGTGTAATAAAAGTTTTGTTGTATTTAACAAGTAGAATCATCTATTAAATTTTTTGCAGAGGTTACCATCCATTCTGTATATTTATATTAGTGTCAAGCGTAAAACTTAACATATGAGCAGTAACAAAAAATATTTCTTCAGAAGTTGGATTAATATTTATCGTAACTCTACTTCGTCCATAATGTATGACAGGAGAATTAAACATTGCCGAGAGTGGAGGAGTGAAGTATAATTGCTATTCCACCAATGACAGAGGCCTCATTGAAGTTGGGCGAGGTAGAACGCTTCAGACCGCCCAACTTCAAGTCAAGCGTGGAGTGAGACATGTGTAATTGGTTGAATAGAAATTATACGTCTCTCCTCCTCTGCCGGCAATGTTTACATCTCCTGTTAGACATGGAACGAAGTACAGTGTGCAGAGAGATAAGCACATCAGATGCAACCGATGTTATATCTAACAGTGTATTCCGAATCTCACCGGTCCGGTGCCATCAGTGCAGCGAAATAAGGAACAAAACTGCTGGAAGGATCGATGGCTGTCAGGGCGACTGTACAAGTTGTTGTCTGTGCTACGCTAGCAAAATTTTGCGAAATTTTCGTACTGCCATCTCGTTCAAAGAAAAGATAGCATAAACAATTTATTTCTTGAACCGGTAGTAATAACTGGTCAGTTGACATGTTCGCTCATAAGCCATTAACATATTGTTTTTACGTTGTGCACATTACAAACAATACAGCAGAACACACCGCCATGACATAACAGTGCACGATTTCATTCGTCTGCTAATTCCCGCCCTATACAAGAACCAATCAGATTCACTGATGGCGGCTGATGGAGACTGCCACCACCTCTGCAAGTTGATGGCACCGGTACGACACCGGTGGAGCATCAATGACGTCATCGGTGGAATTCGGAACACCGTGATGCCATCGGATTGCTCACCGGTGAGATTCGGAATACGATCTAAGTAAGGGCTGGGCATCGGGAGCGGATCCAGACTCCAAACGGGGACGCTTAATTTTTATCCGTCACAGAATCAACGCTGCGCTGTGTTCGGCGGGGAAGAAAGGGGATGAAGAGAAATCATATGGCTCCCCGTGAGAGAGTAGAATCCGATCTTACTGCCCAGCCCTGATCTAAGTAGTAGAGTACTCGATTGCACAAGAGATCCCTGGTTAAAAAGCCGGGTATCCCGTAGATAAATATTAATTATAGTAGAATCCATTTTTAATTATTGCATACAGATATCAACAAAATACTTGTTGAAATAATTGATTTAATTTGTCTATGATTCTTAACCAAAACCACTATTTTTTTTAATAATCCTGCAATTGTTTAAAAGTATTTTTGTTGAATGGTTGCGATTAACAAAATGAAATCAAAGTAATGTAATGGAATTTTCACTAACACTGTTGTCTGCCACTAAAAATGATTTCAAATTGAACTCCGATCAAAGAAATAGGAACACTAACGTTCCACTTGTTCATGTAATACTGCTGCTTTTTATATAATACTAGTAGTTTGTGCAGCAATTGCTGCAGATTAAATTCATTAGCAGTTTAAATAAAGATTTTTCAGATTTATTTTCCAGACAGAATATCAGATATTTTGAAAGTTACTTTCTTCCATAATAAAACGTACTCCGCGAAATATGTAACATTGAAAGCAACGTAATAACTCCATGAAGTTTAACATTGTAAAAAATATATATATATATATATTTTTTTTAAACTTCCCTCATAATGGATTTTATGCCAAATACTTTTTTCTTGGACATATCTATCTTCATTTCTTTGAGTTTCAATGCGGAAACGCAAGTATCAATGTCAAGACGATTAGCGGTTTTTTCATGTGGGAGTAAAGTATTAGCTATTGCGTGTCGTTGTGGATTGTTGGCAACAATATGACATTTCGTAGTGTATTAGATACCAGTAAATGCTGGACATCATTTTGGCAACGTTAAAACGCTAGCATAATAATATTCAATCAATGACGTATTCATTGGCCATAACCTTGTAATGAGTACTCGCTGAAGACTATAATGTAAGTTATGCATCTTGATTACACAACTTTTAACACTGTATCACTTCGGATATGTATGGTAAGACTTTCCTGTGTTAAATTTCAACGTACCTCGTTTACATGTTTCGACCTATTTATGGGTCATCGTCAGAACTGGTCATTGTTGGTTTTGGCGCCACTTGTTCTGTTTCCTGTGAGGGTGTGTTCCGGTGGTATAGTGTAGAGTCAAAGAGAGTGTGTGTTTTGAAGTTGAGTTGTGTGTTGAGAATTTTGTTGGGGTGTGTTTTTGTGTGTCTGTATATTTCGTATTGTTCTAGTGTGTTTAGTTTTTGGCTTTTTGGTTGGATGTGTAGTATTCCCATGTCTGTGTTGATGTCTCTGTGGGTATGGTTAGCATTTGTGATGTGTTCTGCATATGTGGAGGTGTTTTGTAATTTTTATGGCTGTGATGTGTTCTTTGTAACGTGTTTGAAACTATCTGTCTGTCTGTCCTATGTAGAAGTTGTTCCAGGTGTTACATTTGAATTTGTATAAGCCTCTGTGGTATATATACAGACACACAAAAACACATCCCAACGAAATTCTCAACACACAACTCAACTTCAAAACACACACACTCTTTGACTCTACACTATACCACAGGAACACATCCTCACAGGAAACAGAACAAGTGGCGCCAAGATCAACAACGACCAGTTCTGAAGATGACCCATAAATAGGTCGAAACATGTAAACGAGGTACGTTGAAATTTAACACAGGAAAGTCTTACCATACATATTCCGTAATGTAAGTTATTTATGTATTTTGCCATGCATTTTCAACAGTAGAGGTTGTTGCGGGAAATCCATTTTTGAGATGCTGAAAATGAGGGACGAATGCTGTAACACGGTTGTTGAAGCGTAAAATATAAACCATAAATAAAATGATTCATCGAAAATCATTGACTGTTTCAGCGTTTTATTCGTTGTTGGTTGTGGGAAATAAACTAACTCGTCATGTCAACAAAAAATGAGATGGCCTGCTATTTTTCGTACAGTAAAATGATGTACTTGGTAGCGTTCACGGATCTGATCGATTAAACCAAAGGGCTATAAAATGTGATATAATTTAAAGACGCAGAATAGGAAGCATTAATGAATTAATTAATAATGCCTGTACGTAGGATAATTAGCGAATAACACATAAATATTTACTCCACACAGCCATTAATATCTGAAAAAGACTCACACCACTTGACTTTTGTTAAGATTTCAAGAAATTACAGATAAATGCTAGACTTGTGCCTCTTAAAGTTTATATACAACACTTCACATCGGTCTCGTCGTAAATTTGAAAATAAGAATGATAACGGTCATGCGGGGGACAATTACTGTTACAGTCGTCGTCGTTATGCGGGTCGTATTTCCGCCTGAAACGTAACGTAGTGTGGTTACTTAGAATGAACCTTGACCTCGAGAAGCCTCAGAATACCGCAGTGACCACCATACATCACTCTGTCGGAGGAATATTTCCTCTGGTGGAGTTTAAATTCATTGAAAGACGTAGTCAGTTACTACTTCTTCTTCTTCTTCTTCTTCTTCTTCATCACTCCATGGTATAGGCAATGAAATGCCTGTTCCGTCTTCGAAGTCCTCCAGCCATCCATTCCTACGTCTGCCCACCGATCTTCTTCCTTTAGGATGATATTGCATTATTTGTTTAGTAAGTCCGGTATCTGGCATTCTATCGACATGTTCCTTCCAATTTTGTTTTAAAATCTTTTAATCTTTCATTTATATTAAAAATTTCTAACTCTTTTTTTTATGCTTTCATTTGTTATTAAGTCTCTCTTCGTACATCCCTTCACATTTCTTAGAAATTTCATTTCTGTCGCCTGTATTTTGCTTTGTTGCTCCTTGGTTAATGTCCAAGTCTCACTTCCGTATGCCAGCGTAGGTACAGCCATGGCTTTATAGAACTTTAATTTTGTTTCTTTACGTATTTTGTTGCTAAATGTTCTATTAATTGTTCCACATACTCTTTGAAAATTGCATATTTTATTGTCCACATCATATTCTTTATCAAAGCCAACATCACTTCCCAAATAATTAAAATGGCTTACCTGTTCTATGCAGCAGTTATTTATAACTATTTTTGTTCTAATCGGTTCCTTCTCTATGAATTCCATTACCTTTGTCTTTATTAGAGACATTTTCATATTATATTGTTCACCAATTTCATTAAGTTTGTAAATAGATATTTGTAAGGCAGACTCACTATTCTGAATAACAACTAAATCATCGGCAAATAATAGTATATTTAGAAAGTTATTCTTTGAAATTAAAAACCTAATTCACTAGTTGTTTCCACATTCTCACTAGATCGTCTATATAAATATTAAAATGTGTAGGTGATAAAGTACACCCTTGTCTGACACTCTGTTTAGTAACAATTTTTACAGAAGTTTTAGTATTATGTTTCACATTTATTTTTGTTTGGGAGTAGAAGCATTAAATCATTCTTATGAGTTGTTGGGAATATCCTCTATCTTCCAATATTTGCCACAATTTACATCGGTTAACTCTATTGAAAGCCTTTTCAAAGTCGGTTACTATGGTAGCATTTACATCCTGTGCCAGAGAGACATTGCGCTGATATTTTGTCAGTGTTTGTACCGTATTTTCCATTCATTTTAAACTTAAGTCAGTTTAACATTTGAACTAATATATTAGGCATACGCTAAAATGCGATCCCAGCCTTAGCTTGGACAGCTGACTTCTTTTCAGTAATAAATCCGGGATTATTTGAAGCGGTGAGATCAAAAACCATTCAAGTCTACTTTTGGTCAAAATTGAGATATTTCTACAACAAGCTACTTAGTTTCGTTTGCCATCCACTGAGTTAAAGAGCCATTCGTTGGCGTGATTTTAGGCAGTACTTTTCCATGCATTGTGTTTAATAACCATTGAAGTCCACTCGTCGAAACAGGTTCTTGCTAGGGGTATCTTGCAGTAGAGCGGGAAAGTAGTAGTTGTGAAACATTTGTGGTGTGAAGATTTGGAATGAATTTCTCCAATTATCAATCCCGATCTCTTGTAGATTGTCTGGCAGCAGGTGAAGAAAATGGCAATAACAGTGAGAGTGAAACAAAGGGTTAGGATTTTGAGTAGTGAAGAACATAAAAAAAAACATAAAACGATTAATGTACTAAATTATTTAGCTAAAGCATTATTATTGTTTTATTATCGTCTGCATCTAGTGAAGAAAATGACAAATAATAGTGAGATTGATACAGAGGGCTAGAAAACTGAGTAGTGAAATACATTAGGAAATCGAATTTATAAGTTATAAGAATGGATTGGAACAAACTGATGGACATCCTGAAGAAAATAAATGTGTACTGGAAAGACAGGCTGCTGTTCACTATCCTATGTATGATACAACGAGTCAAAATCAGAATAGGAGAAGAAATGTCTGGAAGAAGTGAAATAGGGAGAGGAGTATGACAAGGATGCCCTTTATCATCTAACTAGGTATGCTCATTCTCTGACTCCCGATTACGTTCTGTAATCACAACCTTCGAATTCAGAGCGTGCTGTTCCTCGTTCGAAGCTCGACGGATGACTGCGGAAGGCAGT
This sequence comes from Periplaneta americana, assembly GCF_040183065.1. NCBI lineage: Eukaryota > Metazoa > Arthropoda > Insecta > Blattodea > Blattidae > Periplaneta > Periplaneta americana. The sequence continues at coordinate 93,000,260 of NC_091132.1, forward strand.
TCAAGTACTTAGTAACGTACGAACAGTGCGGGACAATGGCAATCAAAACCTTCTGTAGCAAACTATCATTCCGTACTGTGTGGGAGAGAGACTATTAATTGTTTTGCGTTCGATAAAGTGTTTACTATGTTGTAAGGTACTGTCAGGAATACTGCTACTGAGCAACATAAAATGACATTACGCTCTGCAATTCAGAACATGTCGAAGTGATAGGGAAGCTGTTTTCTGTAATATGTATTCATATACCAACATTATTATTATTATTATGATTATGATTATTATTATTATTATTATTATTATTATTATTAGTACTAGTAGTAGTAGTAGTAGTAGTAGTAATAGTAGTAGTGTTGTTATTACTATTGTTAGGTCTATTATTATTATTATTATTATTATTATTGTGATTTTATTCCAACAGAAATACATGTTATGATAAAATAATTTTTCAGAAGCACTACAGTTTCAAGAAATGAAAGCACTTAATGAAAGGTCAAACATTGAAGAGAGTCGAAGAATTTAGAGTCTATATTTCGGAGCAAGTTATGTCGTGTGTTCGGAATTAGCTAAGGCACTAAAACCCTTCACGGATGGTGAACTTGTAAAGAGATGTATGGTGCCTGAACAAAATATAGTTAATTATATCTCTGTACTGGAACAACTCAAATTTGAATTCACAGAACATAGATTTAGTGATTTTAGACGTATGGAGAGTGATATTAATCTTTTTGTTAATCCTTTCATAGTAAATTTAGTACAATCCGTGAGAGTGCAGTTCCAGGACGAGTTAATTGATTTACAAAGTAACGTAGAATTCAGAAGTAAATGGAGGGAATATGACTTGACAAGTATAGAAGTATTAAAAAATGAACAAAACAAATATCCAAGATGAGCTTATTCGCTGCCACTATGTGAGCTACCTTCGCCTCGACATATGAGTGCGAAAATTATTTTAGAGAATGAAAGTTGCTAAATCCAAACATAGATCCGGATTAACAGATGAACATCTTCTGAGTCAGCTGCGCATTGAGTAAATTCGTTGGAAATAGATTTCCGATTACTTGCAGAAAAGAATCCACATGTTGAACAGACCGCAATGTATGGTGGAATATGAAAATAACATTTTCTATGATATAATAATATCATAACTATATTAAATATAATAAATAATGTAATAACTGAATATTACAGTGTATATTCTTTCCTTTTTCAAATTCAGTTTATTATCCGTATTTGTAAGAGTATGAGAGCGATGCCACAGGCGGTGCTGCAATGTAGTTGCGGAGTCCAGTCCGTACACTGTGTGTGTTATGCAGTGCAGCATCACCCGTGTAATCGGAGCTTTTACAATTTTCAGCATACCTGATCTAAACTGTTCAACATCTACTTGAAGGATTTGGTGAAGAACTGTTTTCAGAACATAGAAGGATTAAAAGTAGGAGAAAGAAGAATAAAGTGCATATTATTTGCTAATGATATGACGTTGTTAGCAGAAGAGGAGACGATATTATAAGAAATATGCTACTTGTGCTAAATGACAGCTGTGAGCGGTATGGGATGAAGATAAATGCAAATAAGACGAAGACCATGGTTGTCCCAAGAAAAATAAAGAAGGTAAACTTACGAATTCTAAATGAGGCAGTAGAGAAAGTGAACAGCTTCAAATACTTGGGATATACTATAAGCAATAACATGAGGTGCAGCCAGGAAGTCAAAACGAGGATAGCAATGGCAAAGGAAGCTTTTAATAGAAAAAGGAGCATCTTCTGCGGACATCTGGATAAAGTTCTGAAGAAGAGACTAGTGAAGTGCTTTCTATGGAGTGTGGCATTGTATGGGGCAGAAACATGGATAGTACGACGAAATGAAAACAAACGGATAGAAGCATTTTATAAATGTGGATATGGAGAAGAATGGAGCGTTTGAAGGGGACAGACAGGATAAGAAATTAAGTTGTGTTGGAAAGAGTGGGTGAAGAAAGAATGATGCTGAAACTGATCAGAAACAGAAAAATGAATTGGTTGAGTCACTGACTGAGAAGAAGAAACTGCCTACTGAAGGATGCACTGGTAGGAATGTTGAACGGGAGAAGAGTTCGGGGCAGAAGAAGATACCAGAAGATAGACGACATTATGATTTATACTGCCCGTGTCTCACGTCCTGAGCCGAGAATTCCCTAGTGCTTATAACCACGCCTTATAGGGGCTGCTAGAACCGTCACGGCAGTTGCAGCGTGCGGCACGGCAGAATATTACATGTGCTGAAAACATTATCCTATGCCATTGCAGGGGTCTTTACTGGTTATAATACTGGAAACACTAATCGTGGTTGCCACTACCGCTAATATCTCTGATGGAAATTTCCTAAAATGTATATGTACACACTAGACCAGTCTTCGTTCAGTCTGGACAACTGCTGAATTATCATAGAGCAGCATTTCTCAAAGTATGTTCCGGGGTTCCGTGAGTCTTATATGATTTTAAATTTTATTTTAATTTTTTTTACTTGGTTATTTAACGACATTGTATCAACTTCTAGGTTATTATGCATCGATGGGATTGATGATAGTGAAATTGTATTTGGCTAGATGAGGCTGGGATTCGCCAAAAATTATCTGACATTCGCCTTACGGTTGAGGGAAACCTCGGAAAAAATCCAACCAGGTAATGAGCCCAAGCGGGAATTGAACCCGCGCCCAAGCGCAACTATGGATCGATAGGCTAGCTCCGACTGGCTGCTCCGGTGGCTATTTTATACTTAATGGATACTATAAAAATATAATATAAATGTTACGAAAATAAGAATCAATAATAACATGTAACCACCAATGATGATGAGGAAGATGATTATGATGATAATAATAATAATAATAATAATAATAATTATTATTATTATTATTATTATTATTATTATTATTCCAAGAATATGCGTAATAATAATATTCCAATAATCTGCGTAATAATAATAATAATAATAATATGTTTAATGAACATCTAAAATGGAAAATACCCATAATACTTATCACTTTCATCACTGGATTCTCTGCGTATGTGTTCCCTAAAACAAAGTACCGAAAAGACAAAATGTAGAAGTACAGTAGAAATGAGACTTCAACTTTCCGCCATAAAACCAAATTGCAGGCTTAAAAAGCAAATACATTCGTTCCACTGAACAGAATTATTGAAATACTAGCTTTTACTTGTCTGTTAATTTTAAATACTAATAAAATATTACAAGGATTCCGCAGTCACACTTTAGATTAAAAGGGGTTTCGCTGTGAAAAAAGTCTGAGAAAAACTGCCATAGAGGAAAGAGTTTACGGATTTATGTACACATGACAACCGTGATCCCGATTAGGTCGATAATCTTGACTAGAGACTATAGTCTACCACTGGTATTAGTGTTTAATTACAAGAATTGATGAGTAGGACATAATTTGTTTTGTGAGGGGACAGCCTATACATTCGCTTATCGATGGCTGATCTTGCTCCATAACTGACGACAGCAATCCTGAAAAGGCCGATGTGTTGAACGTAGGATAGAGGCACATGCGGTACCCAGGACCTTCCACTCTCCCCCTCTACATCTCGCCCCGCAAAGAAACAGCTCAGGAAGTGAGACACGGGCAGTAGATTATTTGCGGATATTAGGAGGAAGACAGAAATTAGGAAAAACTGAAGAAGAATGCTGGGTTACCATTGAAAGACCTGGTCATGGGCAGAAAACTTATGTACAATTTAAATTATAAATGTACTTCAGTTTTCCCAGGTATCTATAACAGCTCAAATAAATGGCATGATGAAATTCTTACTTGAAGTGTCATCAATACCCATGCCAGATAGTTCCTTGTTTCTCCTGAAAATTTATGTTTTTGGACTATGGTTGTTTTTGTTTGTTTGTTTTTTTTTTTTTCAAATTATAAAATATGTCTTAGTGTGCATTTCGTAAAACGGACATTGTTTTTCGAGCGATTGTTTCTTTTGAATAATAAATAATTCAAGTAAATTTAATATAAATGAGAATTTTTCTCGCAACCTAGGCTATAAAGTAACTGAGTTGTTGCAAGATGCGTAAAACCTACAGTGATAAGGAATGTGTCCTTTTATGACATGATATCTTCCTCTGCTTGTCTTACTGGAACATCGAAGTCTTCTGCAGATTCATGTGTATGTTTGGTCGCCATAATTAAGGATTCACCGATGACATGGTTTTCTCCTGGAATTCTTCTTTAATGTCAGGATTTTTCCAAAGTTGCCCCATTATCTCCTGACTTAGTTGTCTCATGAATGATACCTTATTGGTATCACTTATGAGATTCTATCCAGTTTTCGGACTGCTGATTAAGCATATATATATATATATATATATATATATATATATATATATATATATATAATCCGTAAATCTATGCTATAGGACTCCCTCTTTCACACGAAATACGATTTGTGTCGCCCTTCAAAATCCATTGCCTTCGCAAAGTCTAAATAATATTCACGTTAAGTGCATCCACTTGAAAGTTTGGTGATCATTGTGGAGAGCATGAATAGGATATATTTATTGTGCAACACATAGTTACTTTATGAGCTACATGATGGTATTACAACGAGCAGTGAGATGTTAACACTTCAGTTATCGCAAGTACAAGCCTGGGTTGTGCATAAAGAGAAAATTCTTCTTCTGCAGCGTCCGCATATTCTTAACTAAGATGCATGATACTATCTCAAACAGCTTGTTTCAGCAAAGTTCACTTGTTGCTCGCGTAATGTGAATGAATCACGCAATGTGTAGCACATCTACTTTCAGATGCGTGAACTTGTATGACCCAGTTTCAGGGCAAGATTTTAAATAGCAATACTAAAAATTACATGCACACCTTGTCAGAGGTGGACTTTGTTTTAAATCTTGCCTCGTAGCATTCTTAAATGGTTAGTAATCACACAATCTAAGTTTTTATTATGGCGTATTCTTTTCGGTTTGCAATAAATGTCGGTGTTCAAATATTTTTATAAAAATATCTGCCTCTTTGTTGTATAGGGTTGTTCAAAAGTAAGTTACATTCTCAAATATATATACCATTTTCAAAATTATCATGTACACAGAATGCTAACGCATTGGTATGTATCAAAAAAGGGGATTTGTTCATTTATCACACTCATTTTTTTTGTTAACATGGTAACAGGTTTTGTTTATAATGTGTCAAAAGTAAATTTATTTCTTATTGAATTTTTTCGTCACTATTATCGATTGTGTTTTAAAATGGTTTTGACTTCACAAGATCGAATTAGTATTGTTCAATGTTATTACTGGTATGAATGTAAAAGAAGTTTAACAAACGGAATACGAAAATTCTGAAGAAAACATAATTTAAGATCCATGTTGAAACTTTCGTACACTACTTTTAACACTTGAATATAAATAATTGATTAAATGGCGATCTTACTCGTGTTAATTACGTAAGCATGTGCGGCTTACAGCTGTTTCGGTGTTACTTAACACCATCCTCAGAGCCTACTAGATCTCGGCGCTATCTTAACTTCGCTGCCTGTTGTGTGTTCGTGTGAACAATTTTAGAACACACACACACTATTTTACACAACTCTTCATCACACGAACGCACCGACACAACAGGCAGCGAAGTTGAGATAGCGCCGAGATCTAGTAGGCTCTGAGGATGGTGTTAAGTAACACCGAAACAGCTGTAAGCCGCACATGCTTACGTAATTAACACGAGTAAGATCGCCATTTAATCAATTATTTATAATTTAAGAATTGGTCCACCTGGCCAGCGCGTTCCTCTGATTTCAATCTAGTATATTTTAGGCTGTGGAGGTATTTAAAAGATGGAGTTTTTTAACTAGGCCTAATCCTACGACTACCGACGAACTGAAATACGCAATTTCGAAAAAAAAAAAATTGGAGATATTCCACCAAATGTATTAGGAAATGTTGTTCACAACATAGAACAAAAATTGTTGCTTGTTGAAGAACAAAGTAGTGGACATATTCAATATTTTAACTGAATCCAATAACCCCCATATCTTTATGAGTAAAAGTGTGTTCATGTTTCGTGTGTATCTTGATAATTAAAAATGTTATACCGACGTCAAAATGTAACTTACTTTTGAATAACCCTATATTTTGCAATGTTGATTAAGGTTATACTGTATATTAATTTATTCATTTAGTGTTCTTCCCAGGGGCAGGTCTTTCAATGCAAACTCAGCTTTCTCCAATCTTTCCAATTTTCTGCATTCCTCTTTGTCTCTTCATATGGTCCATTTCTACTGTATATGTGAAGTTTTTTTTTACTAGGTTATTTTACGACGCTTTATCAACAGCTTAGGTTATTTAGCGTCTGAATGAGATGAAGGTGATAATGCCGGTGAAATGATTCCGGGGTCCAGCACCGAAAGTTACCCAGCATTATGTGAAGTTAAATCGTGTGTTTATCGTAATTGTTACAGCCTGTTGTAGTAATTATAGAGTTTGTAAATTTACAAGTAGCCTAGCTTATATAGTACATTAGAAATGCAATTCCGAGCAAAACCGTATCAAAGATTAAAAGTTAAGAAAGAGATTCGAGAAATTGTACCAATAAGGTTTAACATTCATGCGGAATTAATTCTTGGGCTAGAAAGAACGATTGAACAGACAGATTCAGACCTATGTACGAAACAGATTAGTTTTATTCTTATAAAACTAAATCATGATGCTAAGATCGACAGAAATTGGATTGGAAAAACGTAAATAAATACAGAGAGAGAACGAGCCATCGATGCCCGATCTTACAAGTTCATGATTGCGTTTGTAATAACTGAATTCATAATTTGAGAAACAGCACAAGTCCATTTTAGCCAAAATGAGTTTGTGTTTCTGATGTTAATGTACGTATTTCCACGTCTCTGTAGGAGAAAATACACGTGTCCACCTTATTTTCATCAAGAGGATGGCATCTATATATTTTATGAAGATATATTTTCCTGGCCTAGTCGTAACGAGAGATGACGCATCTGAGGAGCTATAGTGTGTGACTTCAATAAGATATCAGTGTTTTCACATTCGAACATTGTAGAATATTTTACTTTTCATTTTGTAATTTCAAGGACAAAATACATTTTGTACTGAATATGTACTTAAATAGCTTCTACTCTCTTTAGCTTACATACAAAATAAATAGAAACTATTATAATTTTACAGTAAGTATTTCACTTGTTTGAGAATCAACACATGTCCACGAACGTCAGTGCATCTTGACGTTCTCAAATACAACAAAATTAAAGGTTGCTTTAAAATATCTATAAATATTGCAATTCAAATGAAAATTTTCACCCTAAAAAGATGAGAAAGTACACTAAGCCGTAAATAATTATTTTTCAGTTTTCTAAAAAATTATATCTAAGGATATGTGAGGTTTTACAAATATTCCATTCAATTATTATTGGTGGTGACATTTTATAAGATTTAATCATTCTCAGTTTGTCTCTCTCTATATATTTCTTCTGAAGTGTATGAGTTATAAATTTTATTCGAAAGGTCATTGGACTCCCAAAAGTACTTTAGTTCGAAGGATCATGACATTTATTTTATTTCTTATAACTTTACCTCGACTTTATTGACAGTAAATTCTAATTATGCTTACTAATAACATTCTGAGAAGAATTTTGGAGATTTAAGCTTATAAAACATTATTACAATAAGAATTCACTACATTATCGGTATCGAGATGCTGAAAATACATGTAACCGTCAATGTATTAGCAATAGGCTACTTTCGTTCCACAATTTGCTTTTTAAAAAGTAGGCTATGTTTATCCAATAAATACAGTTCCGCCTGAAAAGATCCGACTTTTTTACGTTGGAAGTAACTGTGGCTAAGACAGTCGCAAAGCTGTGGAAGGATAGAGAATGAGCGCCATTATTGAAGCCATTTCAGTTGCAATGGATCCGTGGAGCGCATCACATCGAGCGTTTGCCGTGGAGATGTTTTTTCAAAACAAATGATCCAGTAGTTCCAACAACATTTCGACATGGACGAGTTCCCAGCCGTAACACAATTTTATTGTGGGTAAACAATATTAGATTGACTTCTTCAGTATCACAACTTAAGTCAAAAAGAAGGCCAAGGACCGCCCACACGCCAGAGACATGTAGAGAAGACAGTGCTCCAGGAGTGCATTACAAAAAAAGTATGTCATTTGCAGGTTTTAATTTTCAAAACATAATTTTGTTCTTTTTCATCAGTAAATGACAATAATGTCTCTTTTCGATAAAAGAATGAAAACCAACTTACATTAATATACAGCTGTGTTGTCTTATTTCAAAAAACGTCAGATCTTTTTGCTGGATCCTTTATTACAGCGCACCTCAGGGCAGAGCACCCTGGGGCTAGCGTCTCTTACCCGCGGAAAACATAGTGCACCATGGTGCACTCGTATCTGCTAGCGGGTACGCTCTCTACCTCTTCCTGCTGCACGACGGTGCACACGGGACGGCACCGCTTACCCTTTGCACATTTCAGCGAGTGCTGACGACCACTGCTGTATTACATAACTCTTAAAAGTAATTCCCAGTCCACCGTGTGGAATAACGGACACCACGTGAAGCTAGCGGGCCCGTCTTCAAATTTTGGTTGGGACAAGTTATGTGGTTGAGTTTTCCGTCAACCCTATGACAACAAATGAACTTTCGGCGTCAGATCCTGGATTCATTTCGCTAGTGTTATCACTAGAGCCCGGATGTTAGTCAAAATGCCTTTTTTAAACTGAATGTATGTATGAAAGACCTATCAGAGATAAACACTTTTCCACACATTTGGGGACGAAAGGCCCAATTTTTATTTTTAATGTTTTCCTATTTTAGCTCCCGTTGCCAGTTTTAAGGATAAGCCTTTTTTACGTCGTTATTTTACATTTTCTATATTTTTAATGCATTTAAAATAAACCGCACATAAATTATATAAAAAAACAAAAAAGAACGGTTGTACTAATTAAAAATATAAATTCACCTCACACATATATATTTGCTGAGAATCTTATTCTCCAGCAATACATATGTTTCCAAGAAGTCGTAAACTTTTCTCCCCTACCGATTCCATCTTTTATGTCACTTAACAAAGTTGTTTGAACAGTATAACTCTCAGTGCTCAGGTCACTCTGGGGTTTACTTGCGAAATAAAGGGGATGAGGGAAGTACTAAAAGCAAGTCTCCAGGTCCCGTTACTGTTGTCGCTTGCACGCACGTCACGCGTAATTTGAAGTCTCTAATCCCTTCCCATACCCCTCTTTTTGAGACAATACACAGTCGGTTTTTCCTGATCTCTGAAAGAAAATAAAGACAATCCTTCTGAAATAAGTTGTTTTAAGTTTGCTCCAATCATTTCAGTAGAAGTAGAAAGCTCCTTTTCCAGCATGAAAAACGTTCTGTCTGACAGGCGGCTCACTATGACAGTTGACAACTTAAAAAACTATTTTGTTATGTTATGACATGTAACCAAGGAAAATGAGTACCGTATGGGATTGTTTAATAAGTATTTGTCTATTTTTGTCTGTTTCTATGAGAAATAAATGCCTATTTCACTGTCTATTTTTACTATTTTAATGCCTTTATGCCTGCCTATTTTAACAAAATAAATGCCTAAACATCCGGGCTCTAATTATCACCTTCATCTCACTCAGACGCTAGATAACCGCAGCAGATGATAAAGCGTCGTAAAATTACCAATTAAAAATATTACCTGACACCATGGCTTCCATTACTCTGTACATTGAGTATTATTAGATATAAAATATATGGGTATAATTACTTCCATGAATTCCTGCCTAGCAATAGTTGTCGCCGAAGCTTTCAATAAAAATGTTATTTTCACAACATAGCTTTTAGAAGAATACAACATCAACGCCTGTGTAGCGGGTGGAATAGCAAATTTACTCCTCGATTCGCTAGTGATCGAGAACAATGAGGGTATGGGTTTGCATGTCACCTCTCCCTTTTCTGTCCGGGACGCTGCAGTTGTTTGCCGCTACATTTCCTCTCCGTTTGGTCACGTCGAAGTAAATTATGTAGTTCGATTACAAAAATCAATGTCCTCATAAATTTTCAGTACAGTCTGCTGAAATTCACTCAGCAAAAAGTGAACATTTCTATAGTGAATAATGATAAATTATTATTATTATTATTATTATTATTATTATTATTATTAGTCTCATTTAATACAAGACTTCATAAATTTTTAACTAAGATATGTATTCAAGTTGACACACTGTTACCACTTGATCCCACGTCAATTGCTAGAAATATGAAGAGTACAAATATTGTGTTACGTGTCCAAGATTCTTTATTTCTGTATTTTAGGTGAAGAAATTGAAGCTTCTCTTTAATTTTACTTCATTCAAAGAATATTATTGTTTTTCGAGTTTTATCTGCGGATATACGTTTTCGGCATTGCTATTGCCGAAATATGTGTTTCATTCCTGCAGTCCCTCTGTCTTCATGTACAACTTCTTCTTTTGGTATTCGTCTTCTTCTATAGGTACTACTGGACATATTTCATTCACATAATAACTGTGAGTAAATTAGTTTGAAAATCCTGTAAAATTTTATTCTTCCACAAATGACATTAAATTTATCTGAAGTCGTAGGGTTAAAGTTGCACGAATTAGGCTTGAACTATGACTGACTCAAAAGAAGAGAGCTGGCATCTGCTAACTTGCCTTAGGTAACGCTCCTTTCGTAAAGGGTGAGTTCGATTATAATATCGTACTATATGATATGAAAACATGCTACTGCAGTCTGAAATTACATTATTACCTTAAAAATTAGTTTCCTCTCTTCTCTATGAAGCACATTAGAACAACGTATTTAAATGTTTTTGTTTTTACTGGGACCCTGTTCATCTATACTGGTAATAAAACTGTAACCTAAATTTTTATGGTGATTTTCGCTTTTGTATTAATAATCGGTGTAAATACAATTATATACTTAGCTCTCCTGAGACCAAAAATCGAATTTTGACATTTTTGTCTGTCTGTATGTTTGTTACCTTTTCACGCTATACTGGCCAAACCGATTTATATGAAAATTGGTATATAAATTACGCTGGACTCCATTTAAAATTTAGGCTATGTGCCATTCAAACTATTTCCTTTAAAAGGGAGCTTAAAAGTGCCCTGAAGTCAATAAATTTCAATTATTATTGATTTTTTAGAAAAAATATTACATTACAAAAGTTTCTCTAAAAATGCTTCCGACAAATTTTATTGTGGGGAAAAATGTTTGGTAGGGCTGAAATTGAATGAGATATATGAGTTTTAAAGTAACAATGCTTTTAGATCAGTACCGCCTCAATCAGAACAGTATAATGAAATGAAAACAAATGATTCTGCGTTTATTTAAGATGGCCTTGCACAACAAACGGAATATGTTCAAATAACACCATTGTTATATGGATGTCATTGTAATGTATGTATTTAAATGTTTATCAAAATTAATATGTAAAGAGAGACTGTGTGTTTATACACTTATATAAGTAATCTCAGAAGATACTTAAGCGATTTGAATAATTCTTTCACCATTGGAAAGTGTAGTTCTTCTACATGGATATAGTGTAGGTATATCATTAAGATAAGTCCAGAGTGAATCGAGAGCTGAGTACAAATGCGAAGTACGTTAGGATTAAACAGATCCTTACGCAAAGAAAATTTGATATAATGTCGAGAAATTTTTATTGCTTAACTACGTATTTGAGTGAGCCACGGTAATCTATTGCCCTACTTAAACTTTATTTAGTCCACATAATGTGCTAATTTTATACTACATTTTAATTTACTTTTGTCCACGAAACATAAACGATTTATTCTTTTATTAATAATAAAACTAAAACCTGAATATATTTTCTAGTAACAAATGCAGCACAACGCAACGCACAGTATGCCTAGTTAAATAATAAAATGTTATAATATTTTACTGCTATTTAATCTTAAATTGTGAATGAAATATGATCGTAACTGATTCGCAACTGAGACAAAACTGACATTTCTTGTTCCTCCCATTGCAACGTGCTATGGCCCACTGCGCAACCAAGTCATAGCTCAAGTACTTCCGAACAAATTGTAGTTTAATGAAAATCATCTCTAATGATTGCACTAATGATTTTTCGTGTATAAATGACGTCAAGCAATACAGATCTTACGTCTCAATGTATGTTTAGTTCTGAGTAATAATTTAAACTTTGTTTCTGTCCTTCAGATGAAACTATGTAGCGTAATTTTAACTAAATGAGAGGTTCCGAGTTCATTTCTGAAAACAAAAATACTCTATCACATCGGGGAGAAGTAGGTACAGTAAGACAGGGAGAACAGTGAGACATTTTTTATTAGAGGGTAAATTTTGATGTTGAGATGTTGGTAACAGTGGAGTTGTATGTTGCATGAGTAAAGTAACAGTATTTTCATACTCGATTTGATTCTAGTTATAAAGGTGAGTGATGAAAAAATAATTCGTAATTTTTCACTCTAGAAGTAAAATTTTGGCTTGTATTTAATGAAGGTTATATTGCATATACAAATGAGATTTAAATATGAATGTTTTGTTACCTAATACTATGGTATTTGAGATTATGTTTGGCAAAGTTTCGTCTATCTTGTTTTAATTTTGAAGTGATGGCGTCATTTTTAAATTAACTATGCGTAAAAGGAACAGTGAGACATGCCATTGAAGGGTATACTGAGACTGTCTCTGTCCCCATGTACCAATGATTTGCAAAAACAAACTTTAATTATATTATATTTACCAGTAACTAACTTTAAAAATGACCATACTAGTAACCAATTTAGGAAATAATGGATACATTACATTTTAATGGTTTCATAAATAAAAATTATTCACAAAATTTAAGAAAATGTTAAAAAGTAATAAAGAATTTCATTAAATTCTTATAATTATAAGCTTTGTTATCACCAAAAATTCATTTCATTTTTTCGCAAAAGTTTGAAATTATCATGGAAAATTTACTGTTTCAAATGTTCCAGATGTTTCAATGGTTTCGAAGTCAGACATCAGAATGATTCTAAATAAGCCTACAGAACATGTCAAGATGAAGAGACAGCAAATGTTTGTTTTCTTTTGAAATAAATGTAAGGTAATTCGGGGGAAGACGACACACCTAAGGCATTTCTAGGCTATAGAACTCAAACCTGAAGTGATAAGGCAAGAAAAACAACTCTATCGTATTTTTCAATTATAGTTGGCTCTGTGTAATAATTGGTTCCTTTCCAAGCACGTATATTATTAACAATTTTTCATGTTAAAAGAATTCGTGCCAGGGTGGCATCTTCCCCCATATATACGGGGAAGATGCCACTTGGTATGGGGTAAGATGCAACAACACAGTAAATGGCATAAATAAAATAAACATTGGAATATTAGGCTATATATATTTTATTACAACTATGGAGAAACATCTATGAAATTAATTTACAAATTTGTTTCATGATTATTTTGCAAAAATTCATTAATTAGCACACAATTCTGAATGTTGGTGCGAACCTGCACTACATTTCATACAGTGCAAATTATCACCACTGCAATCTTCGTGTAACCATTTCTTGCATGCGATGCACTGAATCCAGTCACACTTGGGATTTTTCTTAACGTAAAAGTGTCGATTACGAACAATACAAAATCATCATCATCATCCTCATCAAAACTATTGTCACTGTCATCGTGACTAATCACCAGAGGAAGAAGATGAACTTCCACATCTCTTTTCCTTCCTTGGTTGGGATGGTTTCTTTTTATTTGTGGCCTTTTCCCACATAGTTTCTCTTCTCTGTGCTGTAGTTACGACCTCCGCTGTTTGGTTTTTACGTCCACAAGGTTTAGGTTTTCTTACTTGAGGAATAGGGCTGACTGTTTTCAGAGTCGAAATTCCATTATCCGTTATGATGGGAGCAACTGTTGATGTAGGTCTACTGCCACATGCTCCGCTAGTGGAAGGACCTGTTGAACCTTTAGTAAGGTTTGAATATTCCATCCGTCTCTTCAGAGTTCTGTATGGAATACCATACAGTACATCCTCACTGCAGCCTATAACGTTTTTCGTCCATACTTTACATCTTCAGCAGCTCGAATTAAATGTTATCCTGACCTGTAATCAGAATCTGTAAAATAACATAATGTAAAATATTATAAAAAAATATTTCCACAACATAATTTAAGGGTTAAATAATGTATTTCTTAACCATGTTGCGTCTTCTCCCAGTTACAAGGGGAAGACGCCACTCACACTTACTTGCCTACTGCCGCAAGGTAGTTGCCGTAGCTGCATGCCTCCATTTAAAATGAAATATCAGTCTATGAAGCTTAAATATAAGCAACGGAATATTATAAAGTATGTAGTCACCGGACTATATGCTCACAAGATTCAAAATAACGGCGATGAAAAGGGATAAACTAAAACAAATACACACGCTACGTGTCCACCCCGTCAACACTCTTCAAACTAGAAGGTCCGCGCTGACCACTGCTGACACATAAAAGAACTGCAAACAAAGTTGCGTCTTCCCCCAACTGGCGTCTTCCCCCGAATTACCTTAAATTATTTCAATGTCCGTTAATAGACACTGTGGTGTCTCACTGTAGCCTCCTGGATGGGAACAGTGAGACATTTGCATTTTTTTTTACAAACACGTATTGTATATTATGTCCTTTATCTATTAACATCATTGTTTACGTATTATTATACTCCGTGTTTTAATGTCTCTTTCCATAGCACTTGATTTTAAAAATACTTGAATAATCACTTGCATACATATATCTTAATATTTTGTGTCTCACTGTACCTACTACTCCCCTACCACTTTTATGGTACACGCACTTCACTTATTTACACAAATTTATTATACTAGTACATAAAGCAACCTTCGTTTGGCCAAAATTCACAAATTAAAATGTATTTTTTGATCTTTTACGTTTGTAGACAGCTTCTAAATCTCTCTAAATATTCAGCCAGCATACTTGCATTCCACCTTCCACTGAAGCGCTTTTCGAAGTTAGATATTTCTCGATGAAACCTCTCCCCATATTCATCGCTTACAGCACCAAGGTTTTTTTTTTTTTTTGAAAGAAGTCCAGATGGCTGTCAAGAAAGTGTACTTTCAGTGACATGTTGCATCCTATAAGGTGAAAGTAGTGCAACATATCATTAACATTAAATAACTTTTATTTCGGAGAAACAGTACGTGCTGGGCAAACCTAACTGCAGATTCTTTTTTGCGACCATAAAATACATAGAATACACGTACTTATTATATAAAAAGGACAAATTCCATGTTGTATAGCGATATATGCGTAAAACTACGGAACACCTACATGCCACATGCCAGCTTGTAGAGAGCGTTTCCAGCTCCCTTGTTTCCCGAGCAACAATCTTGATGAAAGAGTGCTGTGGCAGTGGTAAATAGTCTTATAATACTATAGGTTTATGTTACTGTAACTGGCCACTCCCGCGCAGTTAAGGATCATTTCCATGCACTGGAACCCAAGCAGGCTTTTGTGCACACGTTAGGCATTGAGTTGCGTGTCATTAATCTACTCAGCTAAGATCTGGTACTGTAAACACCATTTTATATCTTAAGTTCAGCTTAAAACTCAAGTTTTCCGTTCTGCTTCGTATTATAAACCTAAACGACCAGTCAATCTTGAGTTTAACTACAGTTTAATTTTATCGGTAGTTCAAGGCTCGACAATGCAAAATGGCGGTTCCCGCTAAATATGAATATTGTAGAAGTTTTCCATGAAATTATTATTGATTACGAAGAAGTGATAAGTATTACTCAACGATCAAGGCGACCAAGAATTTTTCTAAACAGAGTACACCACTTTGAAATATAAATGAACATGAGTTTTAAAATAGATTCAGGCTTTTGAAGCAGGCAGCTCTAAACTTCAGAATTAGGCTTTATATTCTTATCTTAGTTTCGAAAAACTGAAACTCGGATACAACATGCTACAAAAAGATAAAGTGCAAAAAGTATGTGTATTAGGGTTTGAATTTAAAGATTATTTGAAAAGATAAACAATTTCCTTTATATTTTTCAAAACATTCTGTTGAACCTCTGCATCAGTTACTACTTGCGCCGCGCTTATTTCCACTGGTGGTTGGTACCTATAGGCTTACTGAAAACTATGGAAGATTTCGGAGGTGTTCATAGACATACTGCAAGCCTATTGCTCATTGTACTGCATGTGGCAGACAGTCTCCTGATAAGATTTACTATGAAATACTGGGGTCTATTTTATAAACACTCTAACAAAACTTACAACATACTTATAAATGGCTTTTAAGGAACCCGCAGGTTCATTGCCGCCCTCACATAAGCCCAACATCGATCCTTATCCTGTGCAAGATTAATCCACTCTATATCATCATATCCCACCTCTCTGAAATCCATTTTAATATTCTCCTTCCATCTACGTCTCCGTATCCCCAAAGGTCTTTTTCAGCTTGTTACGAATCCATATAATAAATCTCGGAATGGGACTAATTCTCTGGCAATCTGAAAGTTAGAATTTATAAAACAGTTATATTACTGGTTGTACTGTATGCTTGTGAAACGTTGACTCTCACTTTGAGATTGATTAAGGGTGTTTGAGAATAGGGATGATAGAAAAATATTTGGGGCTAAGAGGGATGAAGTTGCAGGAGAATGGAGAAAGCTACACAACGCAGAACTGTACGCACTGCATTCTTCACCTGACATAATTAGGAACATTAAATCCAGATGTGGAGATTGGTAGGGCATGTAGCACATATGAGCGAAGCTAGAAATGCATATAGAGTGTTAGTTGGGAGACCTGAGGGAAAACGCACTTATAATATATTACTTAATATTACTATACTTATAAAAATAATTGTGTTATTTGACTGAATTCTGTTTTATAAACATTCTACACAACTTATAAAATACGCACACTAATATTATTAGCTGATTCTATATGAGTGGTCGTGGATGGCCATGCATGGTTTACTCAGGCTGCAATGTGTTTAGGAGTATAACGTTGGTAGCCTGCATTAAGAAACTCTTTGAGTTTACGTCTGACAAGCATACTGAAATAGGCGGTATTGGCCCTCTATAGGTTTTTTATATAATATTCTCTCTGTTATCTAAGAACAAAAATGTTTGTTACTGAAAATTCTTCACAATCGTGGGCCATTTTAACAGCAATAATATAATCAAACACCAGCGATTATCTTTTTTTTTTTCCTTCCTATCAGTAATCTAAATGTGTTCCACTATAGTTTAACTTAATAACTGAGGCTGTGTAATACGGCGCGTTGAATTAAACTCTATCTTAGGTTTAACTTAGGTTTAAGTTAGTCTTTAGATTTATAATACTGAGCCTAAGCCAGTTCCATTAAACGGCACAACCGTGCATTCCTCTCCCTCCAACAATCCGAATACCATAGGCCTACATACTGCGGTTTTTCCTTCCTCATAGGTCCATCCGAGTCGTCAAGTTCCCACCAGATGACTCAGACCCCCATTTACCAAATGCCGATATCTGAGTCATCTAGAGCCCATCACAGCTGCCATCTACTTATCTTGAAAAAAACACGAAGAACACCACGGCCTATGGCCGATCCAATACAGAACAAACACAGGTAGGTACACGTTTTTCGAAACAGATTTATTAATGAAAGGGGGTTGTGTAAATTATTGGTTGAATTGAGCAGAAAGTCCGAAAGAATCCAGAGAAAAACATTAACAACCTTGGCTTTGTCCACCATCGATACAATTCGACTATCGCCTGGATTCGAAGCCGAATCTACAGTCAGCGTTCTGTCAACTAATGCAGCAATGCAGCTTTCCCTGTTTCATTTGTTAGATAAATTTGGAGAGGGAATGTTTTAACTTTATAAGTGAAGCAAATCTTAATTTAAAATGTTTACTTTAGTTTCTGTGTAGGCTATTTAATATGCGTAATGTGAAAACATGTGTATAATTACTCCACTCATTTTACACGATTGTCAGTGTGTGTGGTACAATCCAAGCCACAGACAGAATTATTATGTGAGCGTCAGTGTACTCATTTTCAACGTTTATTTCACAACTCTGATAATTTTGTTTGCATTTCCAGTTTGTGGTTTTGTAGAACAGTTACTTCTATTAAAATGGTGCGGGGTTATTTCTGTCCTGTTTTCTCTTTCCTCTTTATAGGCTACAATATTATAGTTTGTTCTGACCTCAACATTCCAATGCAGTTTCCAATATAAATGCTCTTAATATCAGTTGGAAAGTGTGAGAGTAATATGGATACTCTCTGATCTGTATGTACAGTAAGTCTTAAGCGGTGGTTTCCAAGAGCCACGCATGTCCCGCCAGGTAATGCGGGGACGGATCTCTCATGGACAATACGCCATGACAGTTTATAAAAGTTCACGCCGCCACAGTGTGTAATTTAGTGAGTCTAGCCGGCCAAAAATCATTTCTCGAAAACTAATTGCTCAATTTTCATAAAACTTGGTATGTATTATTGAAGTAGATAAGTTTTTAATAATGAGAATTAAAATAGCAACTATTTTTACTGAAAATAAAATTAGTAATATTGTAAAAAAAATCGATTTGAGTGAAAAAATAAATTAATGTTCATAATTGGAATGCTCTTAAAATTGAAAGCGTTAGACGAAGGAATATTGCTACGTATCTTACTCGTTCAGACGTCAGATGCATCCCATCAGAATCTGTATCCTCGCTGTCAGTCTCTCCTTCGGCAGCACCGAATAATAGAGGCTCGGAGACAACTGCAGCACTACTACGTTATTAAAATCGACCGCAATTTTCTCTTCTTAATTTCTTTAAGCTGGTGATGTAAGGGTGCAAAGAAATAAGTAGTCTGAGTAAATGGTCGGTATTTGTGTCTTTCTTTATGTTTTTCTTGCGATGACTTCTCTGAAAAGTATAATATACAGAGTGATTCATTATTACGTGTAAAAACTTCGTGTGTGTATTGTAGAGATGAAACTAAGGCTAAAACATTCTATTCAACTTTTTCTCAAAACCTTTAATTCCAGACTTCCAGTAGATGCCACCTACGTCGTAGTAACTGCATAAGCATTACTGTTCTCCCACACATTTGGTGTCGTATTGTGTGGGATCAGTTACTCGGACCTCGAATTCTACATCCGCGAATGAATGAGGAAATCTATCGCGCATTCTTGGAACGCGAATTGCATGGTCTGCTACATGATATCCCTATTGCAACGCGAGTGAACTTATGGTTTATGCACAATGGTGCTCCTGCGCCTTACTGCCGCAATGTAAGGGCGTATATCAATGCTGCGTATCCAGATCAATGGATAGGCCGCGCAGGGCCAACTTCTTGGCCAGCCAGATCACCGGACATGAACCCTCTGGACTACTACCTTCGGGGCCGCCTGAAGTCGTTAGTGTATGCCTCTGCTATACGTAACGTAGAAGTACTACAACAGCGAATTGAACATGCCTGTGGAATTGTTCGTAATGAGTTGAACTGGCTCTGTTACATTTTTTACTGTGTTTGGTTTTAATTCACAAAACATACGTAAGTGGACTGCAGAGGATATGGGTTTAGTTACTTTGGTTGTTTTTGTACTGAAGTCGAAATGCACTGTACGAAAGTGATAATTAGTTTACATTTGGTGTGTTATCCTTTCTTTATTTGGGAATGCAAGTTCCACGCAAAATGGCGTTAACTCTGGAATTAAAGGTTTTGAGGAAAAGTTGTATAGAACGTTTTAGTCTTAGTTTCACCTCTACATTACACCCACGAAGTATTTACACGTAATAATGATTCACTCTGTATAGTACTAGTTCCTCGTTTCTTGGGCTTCCTCAGACAGTTTGCCAGTAAGTATAATAGTGTCCTGTGACCTTCTGTCCATGAGCCAAGAGTTTGTGAAGGGTTGTAGACATATAATACTATTTGTCCTATTCCCTTGTCTCCCTTGCATACGTTCATCAGTTTGCAAAACCGCTAGACAAAAGTTTCTGATATTATGTGTGTAAACGACTTATTATATTTCCATCTATTCCCGTAATATATGGGAAAGTGGAAACCTCCATGAAAAATATTCTTGCGGTATTTGTATCGTTTTTATTGCGACTGCTTTGTTTTATCATGTCAACAAGGTAGTCCCCTTTTGCTGTCTGAACCTATCTTATCTTCAATGTTTCGCAATAAATAAAACGGTGGATCTAAATTAACTGTTACAAGATTTTGCATTTCCCTTAATTCTTTATATTGATTAGAGGTGAACTGTAAATCAGTAATCTAAGCGAGATTCTTATTAGGTGAGAATTGTTGGTCGTTCTTGCAAAATCAATTTTCACGTTCTTTTCTCCATTTTGTCGCACGTTGAAGTGATGCAAGTGAAAAAAAGCTCTCCTACATTATTGGGCGCATCTGTTTTCCTAGAAGTTCTGAAACTCATATGGGCAGCAGAAAGCTTTTCTTCTGGCGATCTTTCTTTAGAAAGTGGACTATTTTTTTTTCGTTTTGATCTTTCGCTCAGTTCTCCGAAAAGTTTACTTGGACGTCCTTGAATGCTTGTACTGGCAGACTAAATTGGAATTTTTTGTAGTAGAAGGCAAAGTATTATAAATTTTATTGCATCTTGGTTCAAACATAGCGCATTATATTTTAAGAACATTTTCTCATTTATGCTGTATTTTTCGCACCGTAATCGAATTTTCGAGCATAGATATTTAATTCTTTTTTTATTGACTGTAAAATGTCTTCAGAGTAATGTTTGAGGCCAAAATGTTCAATTATATTTGAGAATTTCACTTCTCTTTCGCTCTTGTTCCACATCTGGAAAACAGCTCTCCGGATTACAGAGCGCATGGTGTCTCAAATAATTAATAGCTACTCTGTATGGACCTGTTTGCAGAAAAAAATCACAACGTCGTATTCAGAAGATTATAATGAATATATCTACAAAATTTTATCGCGGTGATAGAGGGCTAAACCTTTTAAAAGTCAACTCGAATTGACATAATAAGGTAAAACTCAAACTCTTTAAACATGTTTATACAGACACTTGTTCTAGGAAATAAGATAATAATTTTTGTCACGAAAATTAGCTTATATGTAAGTACAAACTTTCTTATTATATTAGAAAAAAATACTGTACTAACTTCACCACTTTGCATCATTCAAACACAAACTGCACGCCTGCCTCTGCAGCGTAAATGATCTTATCGGAGAAATGCAACTTTCGCTCTGTTATGAGGGTCCCATACCAGATGTAAGTATCTGTCTACACTTGGATACTATACTTTGGAGTGTTATGAACACGTCTATATAAGAATTTAGCATTAAAGATAGGGTGTGAAAATTGATTTTTGGCAGGCTAGCTGCTTGAAATTACACCGCTGCGTATAGTCAGTCTGCACAAGATTGCTTCACGGACCGCTTGAATAGCCGGCAACTGTTCCTGCATCTGACGGCTGGATTGTTAGAAAAATGGCATCTGAGTTCAACAACGATATGGGTGAAAAATTGATCTATTTAGTACAGAATCATTCCTTATTATATAATTTCTCGAATAATAAATTATTAAAACAAGACAGTAAAAGGTAATTTGTGGCAGATGATTGGGAAAACATAGTAAGTTTACTGTAACTTAATAATTCGTGTTTTATTACTTATTTATTATATATTTTGATTATCCTGGCTTTTTAATTTAGTGCAAAACTGAAAAAAATATATTTCCTAAAGTAGTCATAAATAGTGATGATACGCCCTGGGTAGCGTAGTCGGTATAGCGCTGGCCTTCTATGCTCGAGGTTGCGGGTTCGATCCAGGCTCAGGTCGATGATATTTAAATGTTTTTTAAAGTAACAGGCTCATGTCACTAGATTTATTGTCATGTAAAAGAACTCCTACGAGACAAAATTCCGTCAGGCCGGCAACCTATGCAGTTGCGAGCGTCGTTAAATAAACCCTAATGTATTGTTATCATTATCAGTAGCAGCAGCAGCAGCAGCAGCAGCAGCAGCAGTAGTAGTAGTAGTAGTAGTAGTAGTAAAAGTGATGATTAATTTAAAATAAAATAATTAGTATTAATGTCAATTTTGAAAATGTCACATTGCTTCTTAATTGTTTTTTATGTTAGATTAGACAATCCGATACCATTTATGCGAATTTATTTAATAATAACTTAACTCTTTGAATTTCTACAAGTTTATTTTAACATAATTAACATAACATGTTACTTACAGGCCTAAACAATGAAATGTAGGCCTACTTATTGTTACTGTTTCTACAGTAAATAACTGGATTAAAATAGTAATACCATAATTTAATGGCTAATATGAATAAAACAAAGCGTAATAAAGGTAAAAAATGTTACTATTTAAAAATTCAATGTTGAAAATGGGAAATGCATTTATTTAGGTTATGTAGTTACATTATTATTAGAATTTCCTCTATATCTGCCTAATGTTAACA
Source organism: Periplaneta americana (assembly GCF_040183065.1). NCBI lineage: Eukaryota > Metazoa > Arthropoda > Insecta > Blattodea > Blattidae > Periplaneta > Periplaneta americana. Next base: position 93,022,744 of record NC_091132.1, read on the forward strand.
AATAAATAACTGTTATATTCATGTTGTCAGATATCTTAACTAAAAAACGACGCAGTGACGCTCTGTTACAAAAACCAGTCGTCAACAGGATTTCACGCTCGGTGCATCGGATCCGTGGCTCTTGGAAACCACTGCTTTACAGTTTATGTTATTAATTGCTATTCGGATATTTGGCGGAGTTTTCATATCCGTTAGTCCAGCATCTTGGAGAAATACGGGATAGTCTCCTATTATGCAGGGTGATTCACGATGGTTTACCGTCTTTTACGGAGCTTATTTCTGAAGACATTTTGAGCAAAAAATGTCATATAAATATAGTTCCTATTCTCAATATTTTCAGAGTTACACTAATTTAAAATTGTTTGTAAAATATGTTTTTTCTTTAGTTTGAAGGTAAAAGAATAATACAAATAGAGAATGAACCATTCAGAGGTATCATTTCTGTAATTGGCAAGTACTATGAAGCCAAAAATGTGCTGTGATCTCCTTAGTTGCTTCGTAGAGACATCTTTTTCTATTTTTAACTAGAAAATTGCATTATTCTTACGCACTTAACACAAAAATACCACTTCCACCGACTTCATTATTTGCAGTTCAATTTTGCATCCTAATTTAAAGTCTTGGAGAGTTTACAACACATTAATAAAAAAAAAATGTCGCCGTCCGCTTGAGTACACTTGGTCGCACGCTTGTGAACGGCACTCGTCGCGCTACGTAACTGCATACAGCTATCTCTGATTTCCGTAGCACTCGCGCTGGCTGCTGACTGCACGCTGACCAAGATCACGCGTTCACAGCAATGCGTTCCAATAACGAAATGTAACTCTGTAAATGTTGAGAATAAGACCCATGTTTATATGACTATTTTGCTCAGAATATCCTCGGAAACAAGCTCCGTAAAGGACCGTAAATCCTCGTGAATTACCCTGTATAATGCTCCGTTGCAAGTTATTTATTTACATCATCCGGGTTGCCTTTTTCTTTTCCTATATAGTTTTCTGCATAAAATATTATTTTGGAAACCCTTCGTTATTCTAGCAGTTTAACATAAGATTTCTTAAGTGAATTATGCATGTTAATTAACTCATAATGAAATGTCCCTCAACATGCGAGCATAGTTGGATCTCCATTATACTAGGTCAAAAAGGAAGAGACAATAGACAACTTGCTCAAATTTATTTCTGTTTCTGGAGTTCTAGTTCTACTTTATTTACATATTTCTGCTGTAATAATAATACTAATAATACTTACTTACTTACAAATGGCTTTTAAGAAACCCGAAGGTTCATTGCCGCCCTCACATAAGCCCGCCATCGGTCCCTATCCTGTGCAAGATTAAGCCAGTCTCTATCATCATACCCCACCTCCCTCAAATCCATTTTAATATTATCCTCCCATCTACGTCTCGGCCTCCCTAAAGGTCTTTTTCCCTCCGGTCTCCCAACTAACACTCTATATGCATTTCTGGATTCGCCCATACGTGCTACATGCCCTGCCCATCTCAAACGTCTGGATTTCAAGTTCCTAATTATGTCAGGTGAAGAATACAATGCGTGCAGTTCTGTGTTGTGTAACTTTCTCCATTCTCCTGTAACTTCATCCCGCTTAGCCCCAAATATTTTCCTAAGCACCTTATTCTCAAACACCCTTAACCCATGTTCCTCTCTCAGAGTGAGAGTCCAAGTTTCACAGCCATATAGAAGAACCGGTAATATAACTGCCTTATAAATTCTAACTTTCAGATTTTTGGACAGCAGACTGGATGATAAGAGCTTCTCAACCGAATAATAACACGCATTTCCCATATTTATTCTGCGTTTAATTTCCTCCCGAGTGTCATTTATATTTGTTAGTGTTGCTCCAAGATATTTGAATTTTTCCACCTCTTCGAAGGATAAATCTCCAATATATATATTTCCATTTCGTACAATATTCTGGTCACGAGACATAATCATATACTTTGTCTTTTCGGGATTTACTTCCAAACCGATCGCTTTACTTGCTTCAAGTAAAATTTCCGTGTTTTCCCTAACCGTTTGTGTATTTTCTCCTAACATATTCACGTCATCTGCATAGACAAGAAGCTGATGTAGCCCGTTCAATTCCAAACCCTGCCTGTTATCCTGAATAATAATAATAATAATAATAATAATAATAATAATAATAATAATAATAATAATATCACTCGCTTGTAACTTTCATGTACGAGTGTAGTTTTGAAGATAAAGGTAGTCGAGATAATTCACTTTACTGGAGTCACAGGTTGTGGACTGGAGAGGTATAAATTAGATTTTGGGCGCAGGAGCAAATTTATAATTTTTCATTATGTTATAAATTATAAAAAGGAAATATTATGAGGCATAAAAGTACATTTCAAATAGTTAAGGGATACACTTTTTTGTTTGTCCCTCAAGCTGAAATAATGGTTTTGGTAGTGCTGTTTTTCTGTATGAAGAAATTTTTTTAAAGGTATTATATTGAACAGATTTGGTTCAAATTCAATATAAGAGTCGATTTATCAATCAGTGAAGGAAATACCCACATGAAATAAAATCAATTATATTAAATATTCATCTTTATAAAAACACAGAATTTCGATATCTTTCGTGAAATTTCTTCTTACTTAAGTTCATGTGATAAATATAGGCCTCATGATATATATGTATATGTATATATATATATATATATATATATATATATATATATAGTTTTTCTTGGTAATGTTATTTAAATATAATTTACATTATGTTTGTTCTAATCGAAAACTTTTTCAAGCAAGTTTTTTTAAGTTTAAATCATGTACTTTGTGAAATATAAATTAACATATGGAATACACAGATATAAGAGATTGCATTTTCCTTTTCCTTGGAATATATTGTAAATATTCTGTCAAAATATATTATTGCTACAGAATATGTTTCTTGGCATATTAGTGAAACCATACAAAGTCGGCTATTGGAAATGTTATGTGCAAGTGAATGTATTTTTTTTCCACCATGTTAATGTACCCCTTTTATAGAAACAGCAAATATTAGAAGTGATTACAGTGGCAATTTGGAAAATTTGTTCAAGATATCTCTTGAATTACAAAATTTATAGATGTAGTCACATTTCATTTCGGATTGTAAGAAATGTCTTTGTGTGCAGTCCAGAAAACGAAAGTCAATTTCCTTATTTCATGTATTAGTTTATTTTACGACGCTTTATTAACTGAGAGAGTTATCTAACCTCTGAGTGGAATGAAAGTGTTAATGCAGTGAAATGAGCGTAGGGCTCAGCGCCTAAATTCACTCAACATTTTCTCTTAATGGGTTGAGGAAAAACACCGGAAAAGAACCTCAACCATGTAACTTTTCAAACCAGGATATGAAACCGGACCCGCTCGTTTCACGGTCAGATATGCTAACTGTTACTCCACAGAGGTGGACGATTTTATTATAGTAATGTAAAGTAAATTAATTAATTAATTTAGGCCTATGTGTGTCTTATATGATAGGTGAAGAAAGTAAAATTAGGGATGGTTTTTTTTTCAGTTATTTGAGTATGGCGTTTCTATCCCATTAATAAGGGCGGTTGTATGTTGAAAATGGCTCTATATTTTTATCAGCAGTAATCTCGCTAGAGGTTTTGATTTATCTACAGAAAATCAAAACTCGAGTGGGATTTAATTCACTATTACACGATTAGACGAAAGTATATAAAGAATAGAAGTAACGAAGTACTCCAATACAATAAAATATTAACTGGCTTACGAAAATACAACTGTTTTCAAATGTATTATTGTACCATCTCAACATTACCCTAGATGGCAGTAGTGTTTTATGATTATGTTTTCTTGTTATCAGTTCTGCCAACTATGGAATCTTCATTGAACTCTGTGGACGGTTACTAGTCAAGAAGGCTTTGTTGATTCAGTTTCATTTTTATTAAAACAGTTGCATTCCACTTCAATCATCCGGATCCCAGTAATCAACGGCACTTGACAGATGATTTTCAATAAATCTTAGTATTAAACAATCTATGATACGTGACTATCCATAATATCATATAACAGAAGCTATAGCAAACATAACGTAAATAATATAAACAAGTGTTAGAAAAGTTTTAATTAGGGATGATTAAATAAACAAGAAACGTTTTAATTAACGATGATGAAATAAAAAATAAACATGAATAATTTTAAAAGAAACAATTATTGAAAGTGCAATTTTCAAACTTTAATATTTTAGTGGTTGGTCGTTCAGTTGATGTTATATTGGACGTGTGCGTAAAAGAAGTGAACTCGTTGATATACATGGTGTATCCCTCAACTTATTCAGGATTTCCGAATGGTGCTCTTCATATATGACCAGTGATCTTTATTAATTCTTGTTCTTGAATGCCAATGCGAGTCATATTTGAAAGTGCTGTGCATCGACTGGAGTGATTTGTAATTTTCTGTTTTTTGACGTCCAGACCAGTGCAGTTTGAAATGTTGGCAATCAAAGAAACAAATGCTAGGGTAGTGATAAAAATAAACAAATGCTAGGGACGCGATAAAATTAAACAAATGCTAGGGACGCGATAAATTTGTGCGATAAGCAGCCATGATTGGTTGAAAGACGTCCTTTCCTACCGTTATATTGGTCAAAAGTAGTGTGACGTAGTAAAAGTGTAATAGTCATATTAAACGTCTCTGTTTGATGATTGTGCATTGAACGTTTTTTTTTTCGTGAGTACACAGCGAAACTGAGTCTTGAACGCTATGCTTTTTACATTAAATGACTTCATATTTTAAAAAAATTCTCAATTATGTTAACGAAGGTGACTTACTTGTCTGTGAAACAAAAGTTCTCAAAGCATACAACAAAATAAATCACACTAAATGAAGATTTCTTAGTCATTTGTCAACTAATGTCCAGTACAATACTCTGCAACAAAACAGACATAATAGAATGGCACTTACCAACGATGATACGTGATGGTAACCAGGATTGGAACTCCCATAATCTCATGTTGAGGTTCACTCCATTTCCCTGAGATGATACACGTAGTATAATAGTGCTTAGCGTTTTCTAATGAGAGTAGGGCGAATTCCAATAACAGAAAAATATGCAGATAATCAACAGTGATATAATATAAATTAAACATTTATTGTTACTACACTTTTTTGCAAATCTACTAAGATCCGATAATTTACGTGAAGATTTTTACAAATGAATTACCCAACATCAGTTTTTGTATCCAGTCAATGCTCTTTTTAGCACAAGGCTTATATCATATATTAATATTTTGTAATTTGTTAGTAGAAATCTGCTTTAAAAATCTGAAAGTTAGAATTTATAAAACAGTTATATCGCCGGTTGTTCCGTATGTTTGTGATACTTGGACTTTCACTTTGAGGGAGGAATATAGGTTAAGGATGTTCGAGAATAAGATACTTAGGAAAATATTTGAGACTAAGATCAATGAATTTAGAGGAAAATCGAGAATTTTACACAACGCAGAACTGCACTCATTGTATTCTTCATGTAACGTAATTGGGAAAATTAAATCCAATCGTTTGAAATGAGCAGGGTATGTAGCACTTATGGATGAATTCATAAATGCATATAGAGTGTTAGTTGGAAGGTCAGAAGGAAAAATATTTCTGGGGAAGCGGAAACGTTTATAGGAGGATAATATTAAAATGGATTAGAGGAAGGTGGGTTATGATGGTTGGGGTAGGATTAATCTTGCTCAGGATAGGGATCGATGGTGGGCTTAAATGAGGACGGCAATGAAACTCCGGATTCTTTAAAAGCCATTTAAGTTAACAATAATAGTAATAATAATAATAATAATAATAATAATAATAATAATAATAGTTTTATGTTAATAATAATAATTATATTTTCCTTGGCAGAGTTAAGGTCATCAAGCCTTCTCTTCACCCTTACAGAATCAAAGCATAAACAGAAAAATACAGAGGCAATGAAAAGTTACCGCACTATGCAGGGGACGTCGGGAAAGAGATTGTCCGCAATCAATAGCTCGACTCACAGGTAAGCTGTAACAGCGCGGGCGGTCGTTAACTATATCATAAATAATTCTACGTGTAGTAATGCCACACCAAATACCGACTTCCTGATCGTGAAGAGGAGTTTCATGTACTACATGAGGATTGTCAGTATTTGTACGCTTCCTGCTGTCCGTGCACTCCATCCCCACCACTCAGGAATTTTAAGAATACTGTTATGAAACTGAACGCCCGCCCGCGCTGCAACATCTTATCGGTGAGTTGAGCAATGGATTGCGGGAAATCTGTTTCCTGACGTCCCCTGCATAGTGAGGAAACTTTTCGCTGCCTCTCTCTGTACATACCGGTATACAAGTATTAACTTAAAACAGGATTGAGTTCATATGAGTAGGCTATAAGTTAGTAGAAATATATAAAAATGTGAATTCCGTAATAGGACTTTAGTACCATATAAAATACATCACGTCACGTCGTGAAACAGGATTATCGTATCTGAGTGTATTGATATGAAAAAATAATACATTTATTTTAGCGTGTGACATGATATTTCAAAGTCATTAAAAGAGGTGATTTGTTACGTGTTGTATTAAAAAAATATCAATGGTCGATAAAACAGTTTCCCTTAGAGAAACTTTGAGCGAAAGGCAACTTAGAATTTACACAGTTCAGTTACTCGTTTCAAAGTAGTCCTACTGTATATGAAATGCATTATTAATTTTCGCAATGTAAAAATTAAAATAATGTTTTATTAAGGAAGTTTGCAACTGCCGAGGTCATATCAGCGTCGCCGGTGTTTCGGAATTTTGTCCCGCAGGAGTTCTTTTACATGCCAGTAAATCTATTGACATGAGCTTGTCGCATTTAAGAACTGTTAAATGTCATCGACCTAAGCTGGGATCGAACCCGCAACCTCGGGAACTGTATCGACTACGCCACCCAGGCGTAAATAGTGCAATGTAAATAGTGATTCTTGTGTAATTGAAAAAAAATATATATATGATATTCTAAGAAAACAAACGATAACATTAGTACTGATGCTTTCAAATTGCTGTAACACCAAAACATATTTTGAATTAAAACCATTGGCTTCAATTCTGCAAAATGCATTGGTACACTGATAACGAAACAATCTCTCCAGACGAAATCTTAATAACTGAGTCAAACAATATAGATTGTATATATTATTTTAATGTACCGAAGCACATATGATATTTTCATGCAGATATTCTGCGTCATCATGCGATGAAAGAGTAATGGAACGGAGAAAAATTCTCTCCGGCGCCGGGATTTGAACCCGGGTTTTCAGCTCTACGTGCTGATGCTTTATCCACTAAGCCACACCGGATACCCACCCCGGCGCCGAACAGAATCGTCTCAGATTAAGTTCCAACTCTGGGGTGCAGAAAGAAGGTAAGTCGCTGACTTGTCCCCTTTCTACAATGACTGCGCCGCTTATGATACTCTGCTTTGCGTTGAGATCACAAAATATTATTGCTCCTGTTTACCGAATGACAAATGCCTGCTATGGGATCTAAATTCTGGACTGCTGCTAATATCACTGTCTTGTCTCGGTAGCTCATACGAGTACAGTAGCGTGTCGGTTCCACTGTATAACCGAAACGTCTCCTGTTTTTTTAACGCCTTATAGTATATAGTACATAAATATTATTGACAATTTAACAATCAAGATTTTGAAAAAGATACTGCAATTCGTTATTTAACAGATGCATTTAATAAATATTACTAATATATCAAATTAGCCTAGTCAATAACTGCAACAGTGCTTTTTCATTCAATCATAACATGAATAAAATTGAATTCACATTAAATTAAACACTATTGCAAACACGTAGATAAAATAGTTAAAATCAACTGAAGGGGTGAGAATGAAATAATCCAAAGCCACAATGTTAACAAAAATTGTTTTGTGCGAGTGCACAAATATAAATGGTGTAAATTCATTCATTAGATTAACGTTCATAATATTATAATTTGTAATTTTGTATTGCTTGCGATCATTAACACTTAATTCCAGGACTTTGTAAAACTCTATTTCAACGTTATTTAGGCAAAAAAATCGTTGCGTAGACTAAGAATCGAACTCGCACTCTTCTACACAACACGCAGAAGTCTTAGCGTCTAAGCTATTGAAACGACACCAAAGTTTTTCTTTCTGTGCGGAGCGTCGATCTAGTCATGAAGGTCCAATGTCGATTTAATTACACGATTTATGTATATATTTACCTATTATTTATGTCTTATTACCATATTTTTTGCAGTTTTTGAAGTGAATTTCGGAACGATGCAAATTACAAACCAAATAGCCTGAATTTAAGTAACTCAATATTCGTTATCTTGTGTGTCAGTGCTCTGGTCTCCGATCATGCGCAGTGTCTTATATCTGAGACTTAGGAATATTCAATCGTCTCATTCTTTTGTAGGGAAACTGTACATAAACCAAAAACAACAAAATAAAATAAGTAAAAGCATTTAACATTAATGTTAATACTATTGGATCACGTAATTAAAAAAAAAAAGCAAATGAGTTAGAGAAAAAAGTGAATTACACTGAAGAGTTCTCATAATTTAAGTGTAATATAAACATGTTGAACAATAGGCTAGTGTTACCATAAAATAACTGATATTACTTCTCGTAATTCGCGTACTATTACAAAACACATGAAGCCAGGATGTAAGTCAACATAACTCTGGTGATATATCGCATAGTTATCTCATCAATACAAAAGGATAGCAAACAGAAATAAAAAATAACACTACCAAAACTTAATCTCATGGTTTACGTAAAACCCAATGAACACATCCATAAATCATAAAATCACTGTATAAGACTCAAGGCAAACATTGTTATTCCAATATGTTCGAAAAATTGTCATAAATATCATTAACTAAAAACTCTCCAATTTATTACAAGTATGATGATACATACACTCTGTTTTAATTTTGAACTAGTTATAATTCCGTAGGGCGGGAAATCCAGTTTGCTTTCGTTTTTGTTATATGAGTGGTTTCTATTGGTAATGAGTACTTCACTTATTTTCGTTGATTTTCTACTTTCATGACACTTTAACACTGTTTCGTCAGGAGTATCACTGCTGTCCTGATCTATTACAGCTCGTCCAAGTCAAGTCTGCAAGTGGGGATATCGGAATGGAATGTAGAGGCAAAACACAGTTGCCACAAAGGTCACTTGACGCTAAGATTTCGACGTGTGCACATCGTTTAAAATACACTACGGAGCGCACGCATTTGTTGTCCTTGTCTTCAGATAAAGGCAACAGTTACGCTGCCTCCCCCCTCATGCAACTTTCTCTCCTACGCCCACGCTTGCCAATCAGAACGCCAAACCTCACTGTCAAGCAGAAGTAGAAGTACATTCTATTTCAAAGCGTCTTAAATTGTTACCGCTCTATGAACTGAAGCGCAGTAGGAAAACTTTGCTGTCATATGAGACTGTACTGGTCTCCTCTCGTTACCGCCTCCTTTCCCTACAGAACTGTCTCCAACTTCCCCTTTCGGCTCGCAGACTTAACTTGGTCGAGCTGTAGCTGATTCCACGGTGTGGTCTCTTCCACATGTTGTCTTATCTCCGATGTCGGCTTGTTTCTTCTTAGTCGTGGATCGTTGTTAGACACTTTCGGACCAACAGAGGACGATATTTTATGTTCCGCGCTCATCACTCTAGTTTGTATTTGTTTATTTCCTTTTTCTTGTTTGAACCTTTTATTTTGCGGTTCTTCACGACACTCATTAACTCTTTCTTCTTGGGGACTTTTTGCACCTTCATCAACAGTAACTTCCATCTCATGATTTATTGTTTCCGTTACTAGACGTTCCTCACTTTCTTCTTGCGTCTCAGGTATAAACTGCTTTCGTTTCCTTTTACACTCTCCACCACAAATCTCGATCTTCCTCCGTGCATTCCTCAGCTCCCTTACTACCATTGTCATTAGATAACCGTCCTTGTCTCGGTTCCGTGCTGTGTGGTTTAAACAGGTCACTCATCAAGAGCTGTGTTCTGGTTACAGTTGTTATTTTCCTTCTCATCACTTGTTGTGGACAATCCTGCCGCAAATGTGAAGTCTCTTTACATATGAGAGATTCACAACCAGAGTGGAATAATTTTGAGAAATTGAGTCTTAAAGTTCCTGACTCATGCTTAGCAACCTTCACTTTCCATAGGAAATGCTGCCCTCTGTGGAGTAACAAATGAGTTATGGACTTGGTTTGTTATGGCAATGAATAAATCTAAGTTTTCTTCATCTGAAATTGTATTAATTCACAAACTGACCACTGGTGGACTTGGTCCACTCTGGTTGTGAGCCCCCTCATATGAAGCGCTGTTGTTCTTGACATTCATACTTTAAATAAGCTTCAGTTTCAGCTATATTCAAATTTCACGGAATGTGTCACATAATAGTCATTAATGCAATTCTGATATCTAAATCGACTTCGTATTTATACTTCATTGACCACGTGTCATTAGTTATTTGTTGAACTATTCCATAGTTTAACAACGCATTGTTAATTCTGTCATTAGCAACCCCCGGCGGAATATTGAATATTTTAACCTTGGTTGTTATTTCCTCAACTGATTTTATAATTAAAATGCGAACATTTTGGTCGAGAGAGCAATCATTTGGTGCAATGACAATTCCTTTAATATGTTTCTTAATTGTTATTACATGCAACCATATTTTAAATAAGATTGACATATCATTTAGTTTTATTGTGTATACTTTATATTACTTACTATATGTTTCAGAAGTTACTGTAATAACATTGTAGAATTATGTCCATCTAGAGAAACTACACTTTCCAATGGTGAAATAATAATTAAACAATTAATTAGCTTCCCATATTACTTCATAAAAACACAGAAACATTCTCTGTAGGCTATGTTTAATAGCTTTCGATTATTGTTCTCCAAGGCCCCTTATAGACGAAGTCATTTGTTTTTATTTCAGTACAGCGCCTTAGATGGTGCTGTTATTGTAATTTTAAAACTCATTTATCTCATTAAAAATCAGTCCTATCAAAATTGTGTACAGTATAAAACTTATCGGAAATTAATTTTCAAGAAACATTTGCTATGTAACATTTTTCATGAAAATCAATAATAAGCAAGATATTTCGATTTATTTAATTCAGGCCCCCTTCTAACCCTCTTTTAAATAAAGTATTTTGAATGCCGTATAGCCTAAAATCTAAGTTACAACGAACTTAATTTATATTCCAATTTTCATATAAATCGGTTCAGCCATTATCACGTGAAAAGGTAACAAACATCCAGACAGACAGACAGACATACAAACAAAAATTAAAAAAAAAGCGATTTTCGGTTTCAGGATGGTTAATTATACATGTTAACACCAATTACTTTTGGAAAATCGAAAATTACCAGAAAAATTTTGGCTACAGATCTGTCTGTCTGTCTGTCTGTCTGTCTGTCTGTCTATCTATCTATCTATCTATCTACCTACCTAATCCGCCATCACTCTCAATACAAATACAACAAAAAGTAATACATATTGAACCTATAAGTATCTTCTATTTACAGCAACAACAACAACAACAACAATAATAATAATAATAATAATAATAATAATAATAAGTATAGCTTTTGTATTTAAAACTCCTACTTTAGCTTTTTCATTTTTTATGCTCAATCTCTTAAGAATTATTCTGTTAACTTCATTGACTACTCTTCGTAGTTTCTTATCGTGTGACTACTCAACATTTATAATTCCATCTCCGTTAGAGCTTTGACATTCTCTTCCCATCTAATTTTAACTCTAAAAAGAAATTTTCCCAATTTATGCAGATTGCTGGCGTTTAGGTGACCATTTTTTATTAGCTACTATAGAGTTTATTTGTAGGAATTTTTTATCCACCCAACTGTGCCTCAAATCATTCGTTGCCTGACACTTTAGCGCAATATGCATTGCGAGTTCAGCTAGTCCACACAAAGGACATTTATCCTTCTCTACGTTCCCTCTCTTATTCTTGAGTCTCCAGATACTTAATCTCCATCAACTGATGTTATATGCACAGTTGTGGTTGAACCATCTGATAACGTAAGTTGAGACATACCTGCATGTTTCTATGAGAAGTTTTCATAGATGGTTGAATTGTTGAATTTGATGTAGGCAGGATTCTATTTTCCCACAAGTTGCAGAGTCTGCAGATCGTCATCTCCTATTTTTAACGTTTCATCTAGCCAGTTGTGAATTTCCATTGCTGTAGGTCTATGTTGGTCTTTATTAAAGATTGCTTTAATTGTATTTTTCCTCACTAATTTGTGTTCCACTTTAAAATAAAGGGAAACCCCCTGTCTGAACTACTGTACTTGAAAGTGTATTGCAACTTGTTACGAATAGATTCACTGCACTGCACTGACAATGTATTTACTTCGAACTAAATGCACAACCGACTCCGCTTTGACTGTGATGAGCACACGATGTTCGCTGCTCGGCAGTCACGAACACACTGTCTCAATTAGACTAATACAATGAAGTGCAAACAAATGAATCTTCGTTTATTTAATACGATCTTACACAACAAAGAAAGATGTTTAATTAACACTGTTGTTATTATTATATGGAAATCTTTGTAATCTATATGCATAAAAACATTTGTCGATATTAATATGCAAAAAAGAAAATGTCTGTTTTCATGAAGTAATCTCAGAAGCTACTTAACCGATTCAGATAATTCTTTCACCATTGGAAAGTGTAGATCCTCTAGATGGACATAGTTTTTATATCATTACGTAACTCCAGAGTGAATCGAGGACTGGGCACAAATGCACAATACGGTAGGATTAAAACATCCTTACGCACAGAAAACTATACATAGTAATTCCATTTTGTCCACTGGAATATAATTAATAAATGCAACCTATAATTTATATTGTGAAAATTCTTTTTCTTCTTCTTTTTATTCTTCTTCTTCCCTTCAAGTATTAGACCATATGGTCTGTTACTATCTCACAGTTGAATTTTCAATCCAGCGCTTCTTTGGACGACAGAGAGATCTCTTCCCGTTTGGACGATAGTGGAGCATGACTTTTGGGGTTCTGTCTCTACGCTTGCGATGCAGATGCTTTATCTAGTTGTTCCGATAATGTTTTACGTGATTAATTATAGGTTCTAGTTGTAATTCTTCCATTACATCTTCATTGCGTTTGTGATCCCATTTCGTATATCCCGCTGTATAACTCATAAATTTCATTTCATTGACCGTTATTCTGCTTTCGTCTTTCTTCCTCAATGTCCATAGAAATATATAAGAATAATCATACAACATCTACAAAATGAGCCTACCTTCAAAAAATAAATAAAATGAAAACATTCTCAATCTCTCAAATAATTGTTAAAACAATTACAACAAACAAAAATATTACCATAATAATTATATCGAAAAATAGACTCTCTTGCTACAACCATATTTTTGGGTGAAATCCTAATATTTATTATGACTTTATTCTGAGGCTATAAAATCTTTTGTTTTAAACCTCACTGCCGTGACAAAGTACAGGTCTCGCCAAGGTCTTGTATAGACGAATTATAGTATGCCTTTGTACTAGAGAAGGCTTCATAATGTTGTTAATTATTTCCATTGTTTTGGTGTACTTAGAAATTTTCTGCGAAATGTCTACTTCATTGAAAAAAGATAATGTGTGTCCGAGATATGTAAAATAATTTACTCTTTTTAATATTTTTGAATCCAAATATATTTTGCTAGGCACATGATATTTTCCGCAGAAGGCCATAATTTTAGTCTTTTCTTTATTGATTTTCATATCATATTCATTTCTAATTTTGTTAAAATTAAAAATTGAACGTTGTGAAAATTATATTTCAATATGTACTGGAAATAACCGAACTGAGTGTAAATCAATTAATAAAGATGTTCGACAAGGCTGTAGTATATCTCAATTATTATCTACTATATGTATGGATCATATGATTAGAAACTGGAAAGGAACAAAAGATGGTAATTTGAATATCAATAGAAATTGAAAGTTAGATATATTACTGTTTGCAGATGATTTAATATTGTTAGCAAATTCTGAAGATGGCCTCCAACATTCTGTTTTCCAATTACAACTCATTTCTGAGGAATACGGGATAGAAATTTGAGTTAATAAAACTAAAGTAATGGAATTCATGCAAAAAATAATCTCCTCAGCAAAATTTGCATTTATAATAAACCTGTAGAACAGGTCTCGTGGTTTAAATATATAGGAATGTTATGTTTTATTTAACGACGCTCGCAACTGCAGAGGTTATATCAGCGTCGCCGGAATTTTGTCCCGCAGGAGTCTTTTACATGCCAGTGAATCTACTGACATGAGCCTGTCGCATTTAAATGCCATCGACCTGGTCCGGGATCGAACCCGCAACCTTGGGCACAGAAGGCCAGCGCTATACCAACTCGCCAACCAGGTCGACTTTAAATATATGGGTTATCATTTGAGCTATGAACAAGAAAAAGATATTTCTACAAATTTGAATTAATTTTCACGAAATGAATATTATTAATAACATTTTCAAACCTCCTCTTCTACAAAAACAAAGAATTGAAGTCTATTAAACATTGGCGAGGTCTGTTCTAATGTACGGAAGTGAAACTTGGACCATACGTAAATGTAATGAACTGAATCACTGCCAATGAAGCCAAGTTTTTAAAAGAACTGCCTATTAGATTAGGCAAGAAGAAAAATTCGGATATTTTGAAAGAATTAAATGTTAACCCAATTTTAGACAAAATTCAAAATTATGTACAGAAATAGAAATCCCATATACTTAGGATGCCTAGAACAAGGATACCACACCAAACACTAAATTAAAGGGCGCAAATAGCCATAGTTGATGACCCGACTTCTTAAACCCCACTAACTAACTAACACTAAAATAGGAATAAGATCATTGTCCGTCCGCTGAGACGATGGAGTGAGACCGTAACAGATCACCAGGCGTAATATGAGATAAGAAGAAGAAATATATCGATGTATATCTTATTCTACCTATCTCATATTAATCCTGGTGATGGCTTCGAAGCTGGGTACCGGTTCTAATGAAGTGCACACTGGAATCCAAAAAAAAAAAAAATAAAAAAAAAAAATAATAATAATAATAATAATAATAATAATAATAATAATATCCTTCCATCTACGTCTCGGCCTCCCCCAAGATATTTTTCTCTCAGGTCTTCCAATTAACACTCTATATGCATTTCTGGATTCACCCATACGGGCTACATACCTTACCCGTCTCAAAAGTCTGGATTTTTTATTATTCGAATTTTGAGTTACTTAGTAACTGAAAACAAAAAACCGTTTCAGAGCAAATTTTTTTCAATGATTTGGTTACCGCTATAATATAGCATACATAATTCACCTCAATTTTCTATGTGAATTCAATTCCGTTTTCTTCATTTGTCTTTGTACTAACACAATAATGATTTATAATGAAATTAATCACTATAGGCCAACCTTCGAGATAGTTAAGAAATTCTGCACCCTGTGAAAATGTTTTTTTCCAGCTATACAAAAAAGACACATGGAAGTATTACTCTATTAGAAAGAGAAAGTACCATCCCGCAATATTTCTCTTTACTTTTTTTCAAATAAATATTCTGAACACAACTTCAAAACACAATAGAGAATGGCTATGTGAGGGAGAAATGTAGTGCTGAATTTATGATTTGAAATGCAGCAGACCCAACAAACAATTATAGAACTCCGCTAGTATTATAAATCACAAATAAATGTAATTGATTCTGTTTCCAGCTATTTATATCCCAGCTAGGTGCCCGATCCAATTAAATCTCTCGCTCTAGTGTTTAAACATATTTAAAAAGGCTTAAAAGTGACTGTATCATGGAATAATTTTACAAATCTGCATAAGCTAGCGAAAACTCTCACATTCTTATTTCAAAATAAATTAATTAAAACAGTCATAAAACACTCAATTTTAATTTAGTGGAAAATACAAAAACATTAATTTCACTCTTTCTTCCTAATCTCCGTGCTGTCGTAGAGTATTCGTCTCTGAATCTGTTCATCTCTGGTTCACATCTCGCCGAAAGAGATGGATTTCAAAGTGTAATAAAACCATTAGAATGCTTTTTTTTTCGAAGGCACTACATTAGGAGCCCTTTGTCACAGATTTAAGGCACGTAAAAAACCCTGCGTGATAGAGCTCAAATAAGAATTTATTTATATTTTTCTCCCATGTCATTTTTTATTTCCGGAGGTTGCGAAATGCACCCGTGTTTGTGGTTTCTCTAGGTGCGTATCTATTCGTCCAACCATGCATCCTGCAGACAACATGGATAACGTGGCTTAGCTTTTCGAGAGCCGGAAGTGAACGTGTAATAACCCTGCAGATTGAAAGTGACGACAAGGTACACTTAAATGAATAGAAAACCTATGTTACGTTTTGTGATTAAATGCAAAGTTAATTATTAGAAAAGTAAGTTGGGAGTTTCAGCACTCTGGCAACATGGCCGCTAACACACTGCTCTTGTTTTCCTATTGTAAGAGGTCAACGAACTAAGGTCTGTCCCCCTAGGTCAGACACGTCAAAATGAGCCATAAAATTAATGGCATTTGCCATAGCTGTGTTTCCACTTTTCTACAGCTGCCAAATGATTGATAGCTCATCTGACAGTTCGATTGCTCGAAAGTTAGTTGCTAGTCTCTTGTCATAGTAAACATACTAAAAGCATGGCTGCAGTCTGTTTCAGGAGATATAAAGTTTTCTTGTTTTTGTTTTACTATTGAGTTTAATGTTTTTATAGTATATCATTATTGTAATATTATAATATAGTTTTCTAGTGGCAGCAAGAATTACAACCTCGATTATTTATGAATATCGAAAGTTTTTTTTTTCAAATGCAATTACGTGATGTGCAATATATACGACAGAAGTAGATATTTTCTTGTGCAATGTTTGAAGTGTGTGATTTAAAAAATCTAATATTTGTAAACCTCGTTTCTATACTTAAAAATATTTAAAATATCAATAGGTTTAAATGCATTATTCATTACGTGACTGGTCTTATGTGTTCGAGGTTGCGGGTTCGATCCCGGCCCAGGTCGATGGCATTTAAGTGTACTTAAATGCGAAAGGCTTGTGTCAGTAGATTTGTTGGCATGTAAAAGAACTCCCGCGAGACAAAATTCCGGCACACCGGCAACGCTGAGGTAAACTCGGCAGTTGTGAGCGTCGTTAAATAAACCATTTTTTTTCATTACGTGATACGAAAAAATAATATATTACTATATGTAATTAGTAGAGCCCGGATGTTTGGCAAAATGTACTTTTTACTGCTTGGAAGTAAATCATTATTTTCATAGATATAAATGTGATTTGGGGTAAATCAAAGTGATAGAGCCAATTTTTATTTTGCCTATTTTGCCTTTTTAAGGTGTTTCTTACTAATTCAATGATAAATGCCTTTTTTGTCATTTTAAATTAATACTTTTTGTTTATTTGCAATTTTCTTACGAATTGTAATGTAATGTATATGGAATTCAAATATATGATACAATGACTAATTTTATAAACAATAGTAAATAAAAAGTAATTTATTTCGGTGCTTAATCTGCTAATAATCGTGCTTTAAGACTGTTGATGTAATATGAATAATGATCGACAAAAATATAATGTCATGTCTTCACAATACCAAAAATCAGCTTTATAATTTTAAATATTAAGCCCTTCTCATATAAGATGTCACGTAGAATTTTCAATTGTTTGTTTTCATATTTTCAAATCTTACTGTTACAATTTTGTGCTATACGTGTTTATTATTATAGGAGAAAGAAATTTGAGTGAGGAACAGTTATTCTCGGGTGACAGAAGGTATATGATCAGTTAGCTAGAATGGCTAAATTAAATAAATCATTGAAAAGTAAACTTCATGCTTACGCTAGTGAATTTGGTGTCCAAGTGTTTTGAACTGATGGAACAGTTTTGTTGCGTAAGGTTTGTTAATCTCGAGAAAAAAAGTATTTTATAAGGCAGCATGTGTCAACTGCGAAGTAAAAATGTAAGTTATATTGATATAATTTAAATTTATTGCTAAAATATATTATGCCTTTTTTAAATTTATATTGCTTTTTTTCAAAATTTATTGTGCCCTTTTAACGTTTTTATTGCCTTTCTTGCCTGCATATTAAACACTTATAAATGCCTAAACATACGGGTTCTAGTAATTAGCTATTTAGATCATTTACAATAAGAATGTTTAATATTACAGTTTCGGAGTAACCCGCTTGTATGAATCTACTGCAATACGAACATATTGTACACAGAGTTTTGCATTTTACGTGTGTCATCATAAATTTAACATTTAACTTAAAGGGAGACTGTACGTCCTCTACAAGCAGTGTTAAATCACTATATTTTAGGAACAATTTTCTCAGAAACTATTAGTGGTATGTTAGCTAAAAATTCTCCATTATATTTTACAACCTTTCTGTATATATTGTCTTTTTTTACTCCTTTAAACATGAAGTGTATTTTTTTTATGATTTTTTTTTTCAAAAGACAAATATTTTCAACAATTTTACTCGAAATCAAAATTGAATTATGAGAAACTTGTTTCACTAATAAATGCAAGTCTTACGTATCTTTTGCAAGATAATGAATGGAAAATTAACTTTTTAAGCATTACTTTTATGGTAGAGGTACAAGGGAAAAATAGTAATGTTTTCACAGTAAAATGTACTCTGACGTCACTTATGCTCCCATGGAAACAGAAGTCCTATCACATGATTTTCCATGCAAGTCCGTCTTGCTTCATTTTCTATTTAATGTACTTCGAGGTTTCCCATGCAATACTATAATACAGGTTGGGGAGAAAGAGATCTGATATTGTTTGGAATGAGACAACACAGTTGTATTTTAATGTAACTAGGTTTTTATTCTTTCATCGAAAAGAGGCATTATTGCCATTTGCTGATGCAAAATAAACAAAATTAGCCCTGCCTACCATGTCTCTGGCGTACGGATGGTCCTTGGCCTTTCTGTTGACTTACGTTTTGATGCTGAAGAAATCGTTCTGAAATTCTTTACCCACAAGAAAATTGTGTTATGGCTGAGAACTCGCCCATGTTGACCCACATTGAAATGTTGTCGGAACCTACGCTGCGTAAGAACTGCTGAATCATTTGTTTCGAAAAAAAAATTCCACGGCAAACGCCCGACACGATACGTTCCACGGATCCATTGCAACTGAAATAGCATCAATAATGGCGCTCATTCCCTATCCTCCCACAGCTGAGCGATTGTCTTAGCCACAGTTACTGCCGCCCTAAGAAGTCAGAATTATTGACGGATCCTATATTAGGTTACGTCAATTTTCGGCTTTTTCTCTTTGTAATTATCTATGTTTCTTTAAACATAATGGTTGCAACCGCAAGTGAGACAAGTGACCAATTGACTTGGAGCTCACAGATACTTCCTCTGAGCCTAAAATTCCCCTGCAAGGAAGCGCGATCGCGTACCTTAAATTACCTTTCATTCTATTTCCCTTTTATTAATTCATACAACAGCCATGACACTATTTGATAATATACTGGTTATGCATGCAGTACAAAAAAAAATATAAAATAAAATACATTAAAGTACAGTGTTAAAGAAAGTTTGTTTGTTTGTTTGTTTTTTGTTTGTTTGTTTGTTTGTTTGTTTAAGTCTATAACAGGGCAAAGCCCCAATTACAATAGACAGTACAGATATTTGTTTCAAACATAGAATTGCAGATAACATGAAAAAGAGATAAAACAGATACAAATACAAGATACAAGTGTAAATACAAATTAAAAATGAAAAATAAAAAAAAAACAGACGAATAAATACTACCTAAATAAAAGACACAGATATAGATATCAATAAAAAGTACAAAATAAAAATAAATGAAAAATAGATAGGCCTAAGTATAGATATCATAGCCAAAGAGTCTAAAATGTAGCTATAATTGGCAAATTACGGAGTAACAAATAGGTAGCAATATTATTTCAAATCAACTACCTTCAGTATATTAATAAGAAAATGTTTATATTTCATGTAAGAAATTCTGAAATCTAGCTCCCATGTTTATATTTCATTGAAATTTGAACATATTTTTAACAGTTTTGAATTTTTATGCGCTGAAGTGTTTGGTTTTTTATAATATAACAATTGACGATTTCTTAAATGTGATGTTCTAGCGTTAATCTGGATTTGTGATAATATTTCGGTATTATCCAGTAGACCGTTGAATATTTTACATAATCAAAGTTGCTCAGCAAGTAATCTACGACTTCCAATTCAGTGGTAGGCGTTCACGCAATCTTTGGAATTCCCTGAAATCTCCTCGTCAATTTTTGGAAATGCTCTTGGAAGAACATTGGTTTTTCAGATAATTATATTCAATTATTTATTCTATAACAAATACAGCGTAAATAGTCGAAAATTTTACACGACTTCTTTCAAGAAGTGATTATTTGTACTATGAAACAATTACAGTTTTAAAACAGAAATTACACGGGCAGTGAGAAAGGAATGAACACAGTATAAATATACCGCGAGAGTTCTATCGAATCAGTTGCTTTGCCAGAAATGCGAAACTGAAAGTTTCGATTCTACTTTTGTTTTCGTAGTTTGTTTTAACTTTATTCTTCTCTATAGCCAAGAAGGGATATATATACATTAGGATTAAGTAAACTTACAAAAAATTGGAATCCACAAAACACTGGCACGGAATTAGAACATGTAACGACTCGGAAAGATTAGAGATATTTATAAACCGCCAGCTGTTAGAGACCTTGCCAGAACAAAAATTTGTAACGTGCCGCTGCTTAAATGGCACGTTTCTTAGTTTCATACACGTGCTCTACTGGAAAGAAACCAGATGGCTCGCATCAACATATAAGACATCCATTCATTAAATTTTCTGTAACGGTTGTTTCAGAATTCCTGTAGTTCATTCGAGATGTTACACACAAACTGAAGTTTACAAAATTTATCCATTAGATCAGAAATGAACCGGAAACTCTAATCAAGGAAAAATGAATAAAAATTAAAGAAGTTCATTCATTCATAATTTTGTACCCAAAGGCAGGTCCTTCGCTGCACACCCAGTATTCTCCAATATCCCCTCTTTTCCAAATTCCTGTTAGCCTCCGCATACGATCCATAAAACCCGGTTCACAATAAACCGGGAACTGAAACGACAACGAGAACGAGAACGGAAATAATGTTAAAATACGTGTATTTAAATGTGAGAGTTCACAATAGTTAATTGTGAATGCTGATATTTAAATACATTTATTTTAACAATATTTCCGTTCTCGTTCTCGTTGTCGTTTTCATTCCCAGTTTATTGTGAACCAGCCTTAAGTCTTAATGTTGTCTATCACCTCTTTCGAAAAGGGGAGATCTATAACTGAAACTAGATTAATATATTTCAGTATTATTTGTATTTATCCTGGTAATAATGAACAGTTTGACTCGTAGACATTTTGTTTTTGCAGCATTACCTTCCCATTATTATTATTATTATTATTATTATTATTATTATTATTATTATTAGTATTAATTATTAGTATTATCATTGATTGTATTTTTAATTAATAAGTTTATTATTGTCATTATTGAGTGTAATTAGTTACCACTGCCACCGGGTATATACCCATTGCAGTGTGAATAAATACATACATACATGATTCGAAGAGAACGGCAGTTACGTAAACTTTCGTCTCCCCCCTACTACCATTAATGCACAACACAATGTCAATACGGCGGTTGCTGTCGTCTGCGATACAACAAACTTTTCTGTTGATTTTCGAGTTCATTTTTTTCCGGTTATTATACACTTATTTAAGTTGTGTTAACTCTCGCTAGTGGTTTTATATTTTATTTTATCCGTCTTAGTATTTATTTTATTACTGTAAATATTTTTGTTTTATCACTATTATTATTATTATTATTATTATTATTATTATTATTATTATTATTAATGAATTATTTTTTATTACAATCTTTGCATCATTTCTGTCACGATTATTCTATTATTATTATTATTATTATTATTATTATTATTATTATTATTATTTCTACCATTAGTATTATTATTTGATCCCTGTAAAATTTATGTAGACTACTGGACTGTACCCGAGCACGAGCATATGCTCATTTCGGGTTTCTATACATATGTATTCATTTTAAATGTAAATTGTAAATAAATTTGAATTTGAATTTTGAATTTGAATCTCATATCTTCTTCTGTCCCGAACTTTTCTCCCCTTCAACATTCCATGCAGTGCATCCTTCAACAGACAGTTTCTGCCTAGCTAGTGAGCCAGCTAATTTCTTTTTACACTCCTGTTCAGTTTCAGTATTATTCGTTCTTCACCCACTCTTTCTAGCACAGCTTCATTTCCTATTCTGTCCGTCACTTCACATATTCACATTTCAAATACATCCAATCGTTTCAGGTCACTTCGTCGTAATGTCAATGTTTCTGCTTCATACAATGCCACACTCCACACAAAACACTTCATTAGTTTCTTAGTTCTTTTTGCGAAGGCGAAGGAATTTACTGATCATAAAAACGTATAAATTAAGTGGGAATACATGAAAATTGTTATATGTATTGAATCAGGAGACATTCTGGAAACTGAGGTTGAAAAAAAAAATCACGAAAAGGACCGCATATATTTTCGAAAGGATTCAAAAGAAAACTTACGTAAAAATGAATATAGTATTATATGAAATTTCTTTGAAGAAAAAGACTGTTGTTAGTTCTCTGAGTGTATTAAGAATGTATCGAGTCCACCGCTGTGAAGTAATAGTTAGAATGTCTGACTGTGAAACGAGCTGGTCCGGGTTCAATTCTTGGTTGGAACAAGTTACCTGGTTGAAGTTTTTTCTCAAGGTTCTCCCTCAACACATTAAAACAATTGCTGGGTAACTTTCGACGTTGGACCCTGGACTGATTTTTCTGGCATTGTGACCTTCATTTTACTCTGACGTCACATAACCATCGCAGTTGATAAAGTGTCGTGACATAAACCAATTAAAAAAAGGAATGCATGAAAAGTTAAATTTTCAGGATAAAACTTCGTATTGGAACAAGGGATAATTATGTACTTACATATCCACTGCTTTGGAGTAGAAGTCAGCGTGTCCAACTGCGAAACTAGAGGGTCCGAGATCGCATTCAGGTTAGAACAAGTTGCCTGGCTGAGGTTTATTCCGGAACTTTCTCCTAATCCGTTAATAGTTAATGCTACGTAAATTTCGGCGCCAAATCCTGAGCTCATGTCGCCGTTATGGATTTATGACCATCTTCGTTCAGCCTGCCAATGGCTTCTTCCATAGTCATATAGATAGTCATGATATCATATGGACCGAACAGAATATGGCCTAATAGGTGCCCCGACGTCACAACAGGATTCTTAATCATAATTGACAAAAATGTGGGGAGAGTCGCCAATAGCTTCACTTCAATATGAGCGGCGTTAGAAAAAAATTATTAACTACCTATATAAATATCGATGGTCATATAGATAGACGTACAGAAACAAAATTTTGAGAGTAACTTTTTAAATATATATAATGAAATATTTAAACAACTAACATTAGGTTTTATATTTAAGCAAAGCTATCTCATTAGAGATCCAAATGACTATTTCGGTGGCAGGCTGTTGCGGCTTCAACCTCACGAGACAATTGGCATTGGTTATCAGTAAGGATGTGTTCACCACCTTTTCATTCAAGGAAACTCTTCTGGTACTCATATTTGTCACAGTTTGAGTAAAATCCAGGGCCATAGTGTGATAGTAAGGATTAGATCAATAAAGTAGAATATTAATATCATCGGAAATCGAATCAGTGATCTTCTGGCTTGTAGCGCAACGCATTAGCCAAGGCGTTACTACCACAGTCTAGTATACACAGTCACACACATAGTTGCTGACCACTAGGATCGCTAATATCGCCTCATTACAGACAATGCGAAATAGTACCGCCACCTCACAACTCAAGCTTCGTGATTATTTATACTAGACTGTGCTACTACCATGCACCACGTTGCAACACATATTTATAATCAACTATGAATTATAGAAATTGTATAAACATATTGGAATGTTAATCATTAACCCAGCTTTTTGGAAAAAAAAATATTCGTTGAAAGATATAAATTTAGACGCCCGATAAATGTGTATGATGTCCACGCTCTTACTCAGAATATATGGTGATGATGAGTGATCACGGACACGATGCAAACGCTTTCCCCTCATCAGTTCACCAACACTATCCACAATTCGCCTACATAACTATCTTTGTGACATTTCCTTTTGTGTTGCCAGATACTGGCTGGTCCGCCTGCCGCGACATGAGTATTTTCATAGTAAATTAAAAGATAGGTGGATAGCAGTAGTGACGCGTCCAGACGATTCGGTTATCTTGTGGAATACAATACTATCAACGGAAGACTATCTCCTGGGGTCTTGACGACTCAAGAGATATGCTGTACGGAAGACATCACCAGCATATTACGGATATAGAAGACTGGAGAAGAATACGTTACGCGATGGATGAAGGAACCAACTGGTATACAACCCATTCCACAGAGGTGTACAAGAAGCCTACTTGGGATTCAGTACTGTAATTTCCTGTCATGTAACACAATGGCTTTTTCAATTGACTACCGAGACTTATGTTTTTTTTTTTTTTTTTTTTTTGTAAGAGTAGCTTGATTCCATACGTATGTGAAGTTTCCGTAACTATCTTTATATTTCAGACATTCAACTATAATTTATTAATGGAGAAAAATGTCAATGTTAACAGTTATCTAGAACTGCAGTTGAAATGACAATAAAGTCATTAAAATATGCCCTCTAGCACACACACACACACACACACACACACACACACACACACACACATATATATGACTAAAGTGCAGCTAGTAGGCTAATGAAAATATAAAGGAGAGTTCGGCCGGCACTGTAGATCAGGTCTCGGCGTAGCTCAGATGGTAAGAGCACTCAGCGCACCTAGCTGAGGGTTCTGGGTTAGAATTTTTCTCCATTAATAAGTATCTCCGCGATGGCTATACATAGTAATTGATTACAAATTATTCACTAGAGGACGACGAGATCCTCTAATTAGAATAATTACACACAATCAACTACAACACTAATGGCGGCACTTATACTAACATTTCAGTTATTTCCCCAAGTATCTTTGTAAAATTACTTAGCTATTATTTACATTATATCAAATTTCTTTGTAAAGTAACTTAACTAGTATTTACAAGTACCTAGTAAGTCCTACACCTGTACACTAAAGTCTTTATAAACTCTCTCAACTTTTCTCCACACACATCACGGTTCTGCGCTGCTCCTGACCACAGGTTGCCGGCGATCTTCTTAATGTCGTCGTCCCATCTTGATCTCGGTGTTCCTGGGTGTCGTTCTCCAATTCTTGGGTCGCATATTGTTCGAACTTAAAGAATTTGGCGGTATTTTAGTCCTTTTAGAGGAATCTGTCCCTTAATCGAAAGTCCGCGTTGAACCTTGCCAAGTTTATTGTATGTATAATGATAGGTTGAATAATCAATAATTTTGAATGCAACCCAAATGTTATATTTAACTAATATCCTATGATAATCATTCTAAATGTGTCATGCGCTTGTGGTTGAGTCGTATTGTATGCCTTTTCCTGATGTCAGTGTTCCTTATACGACCCTTCAGTATAATTTGTAGGATTTTCTTTTTTCTTTTTCTTCTATGTGACTTGTACTACTTTCTTCTGTTGCTGTGTTAATGTCCAAATTTATGCTTCGTAGAACAGTATTGATAGACATCTATCTAAGATTTATACTTTGATTTCTATACTTTATTTTATCCATTACAATGAAACTAGACTCTAAAATTGTTTCAATGCTTGGAAGATACTTCTGATAATTTTTATGCCAGAAATTGTGAAATTATACACTTTGGCCTACATATAAGCACATACATATAACCTATTTCTGAACATAATCTATAATTCCAGATCCTACTTTCATTTCAAATTCTTCACTGTTTCTCATGACTTGTTTCTCTAAAATGTATTAGTAGTCTCACATTTCACACACTCTGTAGTTCTTTTAACATGATACTTATTGTGCAATGAGTACTATGTAATCTGTAAATCTCAGATTTCCCAAGTATCTGTCCATTGATATCTATTCAGGTTTCCTCGGTTTTGCCATTACAGTTGACGGATTACTTCTTTCAGGAAAAAAGTAAATAATTTCGGAGATAGTGAATCTCCTAGCAACGTCTAAACAGGATATGAACTATTTCCATTTATTTCTGTATTCTGCATAAATACTTTAGACATAAATATGGACCTATAAATGGAAAAACTGGGCATCTACATATCCCAGTTCCTATATTTATAGCCCCATGCAGTAGCTACGTGATCCAAAACAACATGCACTAAACTATCGATACAATATGAGCGCTGATTCAAGTCCCCTTGGAGAAATACATTTTGTCATCAAAGTTTGGCCAGGATATAGAACCGATCCCAACACACCACTGTGATGAATTTTGGAAGTTACAATGAGTAAAGGAATTCGGTTTCGAAAGCGACCTACAACGGCTGAGGGCTCATCATTCTATCCACACGTTACCCCTTTGATGGTTGGATGATCGTTTATCTTTGCTAAGTCGTGTGAACGTGAGATAAATAATCCACTGGTCGGCCTTGGCTTTCCATAGGCTGTCACGCAATGGGTTATGGAATTATATGGAATAATTATTGATTATTAAATAACTATTAAATGTGTCATGAAATCTGACATTAATATGTATATTTGGAATACCTAAATTTTGTGACACAGTAAGAGTAGCTTCAGGCTGAAAATCTGCACTAATTTCCTTATACCTTTAACTTGCGATATATTAATGATAAATTATTTTCATTTTCTAACAATGAGTGTATGTAAATATGAATTTTAAAGTTGTAGAACATCAGACCTAGAAGTAAACGGTAGGTCACAAACAACACTTTCTTTCTTAGACATTTTACACTTTCTGCATTTCTAGACAAAAACTTGACTACGCTCCTTTGGTGCATGTATTTGTTTACAATTAAGATGCAATATGATGCAACTTTTAAAATGAAGAAACTTCTCTGCCTTTGACGTTATTTTCTTAATTTTAGTTGGTTATGTAACGACGCTGTAACAACTACTAGGTTATTTAGAATCGATGAGATTGGTGATAGCGAGATGATATTTGACGAGATAAGGCCGAGAATTCACCATAGAATACCTGCATTCACATTACGGTTGGGGAAAACCTCAGAAAAAACCAACCAGGTAATTATCCCAAGCGAGGATCGAACCCGCGCCAGAAAGCAACTTCAGACCGGCAGGCAAGCGCCTTAACCGACTGAGCCAAGCCGGTGGCTTTGACGTTATTAAAAACCATTACACTGATTTAACCAACATTAAAACTGCGTTTATTAACATTTGCATGCACGAAGGCCTGTTAGAAAACTCATAATATGCATTGCAAAATATCCTTCAAATTTCATTGTCGATATATTTTAGAGCAATAACTAAATGCATTCGACAATTTTTAATTGAATTGTGGAAGTTTTCTAACTGCTGTATTTTACGTGGGCTATAACAAAATTACAATGGATTTCAGCTTTATACTTGGGAACGTATTTCTTTAATGCCAAGCGCATACACGTATTACGTAAATCATTTGTGATGCGATAAAATCCGATAATACAAGTTTATAAATTTCACCCCGCTTATCGTGCGTATTATATTATTGGTTTTGGTTGAAAGCGTGAGTTACTGTTGAAAATAGATATATTGACTGAATTAATAGGATGAGTGGTAGCTTCGATACTGGTTTATGATATAGCATGACAAGGTAATGTGCATATGGATATTAAAACAACATCTATTAACTTCTGCTATATTTTCTTTACTTTATTATTACAAGAATGTGGCAACAAATTTATTCACCTTTGCTTTGTTTCCTTTTCAAATTCTGAATCCTTTTACTCACTTAAAATATGTTACAGTCTGTAATGATTTAATAAGTTACAGAGGTGTTGGAACGTAAATTTAAATAGGATAATGAGAGAAAGATGTATACATTGTAGAATATAGACTAGTTTATACGACAAAAATGTCTTAAATAAATACTGTTGAAAAAAAAACGGATAGCATTTCCACAATGTAGTTCGGATCAGATTACTTATTATCCTAAGGGTAAAACTCAACTATTTTTCTCTATTACTACATATGCTAGTGAATTATATTGATTTTCTAGATGTCAGGTTGAATTTTATTTTTTTTTTACCAAACTTGTATCGAATTTGACTACTGACAAATACGACAAGCGGCAGTTATTTTCTAACTTTTATGTTGGCAGCAATAATTTTGGTTTGCAGTAGAAGGACTATGATGAAATGGAAGTAACTAGGCTTTTGAAGATTGAACGTAATTAATAATTAATTAGTAACACCGGTATTAATATTAACATCAATACATAATTCAGTTGTGTTGCGTAGTGATTCCAATTCAACACTATATTCAGGTAAGTGTAATTAAATAATATATAACTTATAGACCTAAGCCTACTTGGTACGAACATACACATGACTAATGGATAGAAATATATTTCTTAGTGTTCAGATATTTATTAAAATGTCCAAAAGACAAAACAGCATGGTAGCGACTTAGGATATGTAGCCTACTGGTATTTTAAGTATGGTATACATGTCGAAGTGGTGTTTTATTTACGGAATTCGTACTAATTATTTCACGTGATCAAGCAGAATAAGTTTTTAGGTTAAGTCTCGTGAATCGTAAATGTTTAGTCAAAGCAATAAATTCCATGCTGTCAGACAAAATACATTTCAATATTAGATCATACTAATCTACTAATTATCAACAGAATATTCCAGAGGAAAATATAAGCTATTCTGTTACACATTATTATTCAACCATTTGAGAGGGTGAGAATGAATAGTCCAAAGCCACACTTTTAACAAAAATGGTTTTTTGTGCAAATTCATTTCTTACACATACATACTTCCACAATAAAATAGTATAATAGTTACTCAATAAATGACGTAAGAGAACACTGAAGAAATTGTCATACCGTACCTAACAGCATTTGACTCTGTAAAATTTAGTCTGTGTGGCTTTGGACTACATCATTCACATCTCTTCATGTAGAAAACACTTCCTAACTTAAAGATGAGATGTGGTAAATAAGTCAGTAAGGAAGACATTGTTTTTGTCAATACTATATTATTATTATTATTATTATTACTATTATCATTATTATTATTATTATTATTATTATTATTATTATTATTATTATTATTATTATGCATATCATTATTTTACCATCAGAATCACTTAACGTACGGTATTTATATTTATGAGCATGTCTACAAAACTCTTTCGTTTATAAGACATAGACTATTTAATCTTCTTATTCATTGTAGATGTACTCATTATCATTCTCTATTTATATAGTATGAGTTAAGCAAGCTTAATACATTGTTTATATTCTGTAATAGAAGGACTTATGGCCTATTTTCCTAATGTAATTAATCACAATAATAATAATAATAATAATAATAATATTATTATTATTATTATTATTATTATTATTATTATTATTATTATTATTATTACTAGGCCTAAATTAGTGATACGGCATATTAATGATGTTAGTGTTCTTTTTGAAAAAAGATTTCAGCTATACTCTTCAGCATTTCGTTTCAGAATCAGACCTGCTTATCATCTTATTTGTCAGTATTTCGAAATTCCTTCATACTCAGTCACTAGTAAATTGAGAAGTTTGGTATCAAAGTTGAACAACTCCACTTTTGCTTGTTTTTACAGGAGAGGCGAAAAATTAGATCCTTGGAAACCAATGTCACCGTTATGTGTGCATTTTTTTTTTAACATTCTCATGGATCATAGAAATATTTGTTCAATCTCAAAATGCGAATAAATTAATATTCAGGTCGAAATTTAAATTTAAAAAGTGAAGTTGTCCATCTCTGAAACTAAGTCAAGGAACTGTCTGTTTTTTAAACCAAATGAAGCCATATTTAAAGTGAAATTGTCTACTTTTGAATCTAAGTCTCTTCTAACTCTGTTTCAAAGCAAATTTACGTAAAACAGTACTTATTCATTCACAAACCGATTATATAAACAATAAGCCATGTTGGATTCGCGATGCGTGGTGGGAAAAGGTGGTACGAATGTGGGCTTCTCAATGGCTACTGTCCTATTTTGAAATCAAGCCACAGTGGAGTTGTCTACATTTTGATTCTAAAGCGCACAATTAAGTGCTAATTTCACTTTGTTCTGTCCGTTTTTGAACCTAAACACTACCAGAATCGCATTCAGCACACAAAATTTTATGAGAAACAATCAATATCTCGAAATCGCAAAAAAAAAAAAAAAAAAAAAAAAGAGTTGCCTAACTTTGATACTATGCTCCTCAATTGCTGCCGAAGTATAATTGCAAGATTTTGGTTCACGGTGTCTTGGCACTCTTTCTTTCATTTTGGCGTAACACTTCTTTGAGAGGTTTGACTAAAGAATTCTGACCCTGCTCAAGATCAACGTGGAAGTCATATGAGGAAGGACACTACTCACTGAATATAGGTTATCCTCATTGGAATCTCCACTCATTTTTCGTATAAACATCAAGACATTGTGAAAATTTTATCGCCTCCTGCTGTTGGTAATGGGTAATTATTGAATATTTTTCTTAACCAAGTTGTTATTCAGAGTGTATATAATATGATGGTGATATGCCCACAGCTGAGTAATTGTTATGTGAAAAATGTCAGAGGAAGCAGTACTACGCAGTGAGAATCTTTTCACAGATTTTCTTTTCCCATATTCTACAGAATGTATGTAGCCTATTCTGGCTCGAACTCTCTTTTTCTCTAATGGTAAGTCATCCATCGGCTAATTATAATACGATTTGGCATAATAGTTATAATATGGCAATAATAATGACATTCTGAACACTCTGAAGTAACTACTTTTTAAGTAATTTATTGTCTTTCGTGCTAACATAGGTATATGAATATACTCTAGACTTTTCCAGGCAACGATGCTGCTTCAACAATTAGACGACAAGAGGGGAAGGTGCAATGTGATGCAATATATGAGTGCTGCAATTTAACAAAATGCATTCAAACTGGATTGTTCCTCTTGAAGACGAGGAAGATTAGAGCTGCAGCTGCCGAAGTTTGCGACGCGAACTGAGGAAGGGATAATAGTATTCGCCAAACTGTACACTTTTATGTCTTTTAGGTTAGGATATATTATATAATGTGTTTTATTGTGTCATTTCCATTTTTAATATGTGTGTTCTTTTAGAGAGTAGTTGAATGTAATTATAGGTGGGGGGAGAACCTACAAAGGAGGACTTTGTTTTGGGTACAAAGCACGTACGGTCAGAAGACCTCTGCATTGGATTTTAAACAAAATTATGGTAATATAAAATTTGTATGTATAATATTAATCAAGAAATCCATCTCTCTATATAAAAATGCATTCAGTATCATAAATATATATATATATATATATATATATATATATACTTATATATATATATATATACTTAAATTTTAGCTTGTTAATAAACATACAAAAAACATTTTAAAAAGATATTTAGTTCTATCTGATGCTTTTCCAATTCACTGCGGGCTAAAGCAAGGAGATACACTGTCACTTTTACTTTTTAACTTCGCTCTAGAATATGGCAATAGGGAAGTTCAGGATAACACAGAGGATTCTGGAATTGAACGGGTTAAATCAGCTTCTTGTCTATGGGAATGACGTGACTATGTGAGGAAAAAATCCACAAACGATTAGGAAAACACGGAAATTATCCTTGAAGCAAGTACAGCGATAGGTTTGGAAGTAAATCCCGAAAAGACAAACTATATGATTATGTCTCCCGACCAGAATATTGTATGAAATGAAAATATAAAAATTAGGTAAAGGTAAAAGGTAAAGGTATCCCCGTAACATGCCATGAAGGCACTTGGGGGGGGCATGGAGGTAGAGCCCCATGCTTTCCATGACCTCGGCACTAGAATGAGGTGGTGTGGTCGGCACCACGCTCTGACCGCCTTTTATCCCCGGGAAAGGCCCGGTACTCAATTTTATAGGAGGCTGAATGAACCTCGGGGCCGTTCTGAAAGTTTGGCAACGAAGAGGTGAAAAAATTAAAATATCTTGGAGCAACAGTAAGAAATATAAATGACACTCAGCAGGAAATTAAACTCAGAAAAAATATGGGAAATGCCTGTTATTATTCGATTGAGAAGCTATTGTCTTCTAATCTGCTAACAAAAACTCTGAAAGTTAGAATTTATAAAACAGTTGTATTACCGGCTGTCCTCTATCTTTGTGAAACTTGGACTCTCACTTTGAGAGGGGAACAGAGATTAAGGATGTTTCTGAATAAGATTCTTAGGAAAATACTTGGGGCTAAGAGGGATAAGTTACAGGAGAATGGAGAAAGTTACACAACGCAGAACTGCACGCATTGTATTCTTCACCTGACATAATTAGGAACATTAAATCCAGACATTTGAGATGGGCAGGGCATGTAGCACGTATGGGCGAATGTAGAAATGCATATAGAGTGTTAGTTGGGAAGCCGGAGGGATAAAGACCTTTGGGGAGACCGAGACGTAGATGGAGGGTAATATTAAAATGTATTTGAGGGAGGTGGGATATGATGACAGAGACTGGATTAATCTTGCGCAGGATAGGGACCGATGGAGGCCTTTGATGAGGGAAGCAATGAACCTTCCGGTTCCTTAAGAACCATTTGTAAGTAAGTAAGAAAGTAAATATAGTATTACCAGTGCAGTACTTTATTCTGGGAAGGCCGAGTCGTACAGAGGAGGATAATATTTTAATGGATTTGAGGGAGATGAGATTTAATGGTAGGGACTGGATTATTCTTCCTCAGGATAGGGACCGATAGCGGGCTTATATGAAGGAGGTAATGAATCTCCGGGTTCTTTAACAGCTATTTGTAAGTAATTGCAACACTTCATAGCACTTTATTCTATGGTGGCTTGAAAACAGAGTATCCGCCTTTAGGAGAACTCTTTACTAACTTGGTTTTAAGATGTAATATACAGAATTTCAATATTTTTTATTATATCTTCACAGAGTCCTCTGTATATGATGTCACGGGAAGTACGTTGTCTCTCAGAGTATGCCTGTAGTAATCACGGAAGATCAAGAGCATTTATGGGGCGTTGTATGTGTGCTGTTACCTTAGTCTGATTATTCTCATGTAATTTATGTAGTACAAGCTGTTCTGCTTTTTATAATTTTATGAGGACACTGAAAGAATTACTAATTTGTGCATAATGGAGTGCAAGCTATTGTAAGTTTTTTAATTGTTCGGTACTTGTGTATGGCATATTGCAGCGAGTTTTTTTGTTCTTAAAGTTGTGCACAAAGTGCAAGAAAATATCCGACAAGTAATTTCGAACATTTTTTTCGTGTATATGAGAGGAATCTTTGGAGAATTCAAAATGTATTGGAGCAAATTGACATTTTGAACATTTCTTTTGACAGACACAGGTAAGATGCACTTGTATTTCTTTCTATGCTGCTTATAAAAATTTTTCCCTCTGAAGGAAAACTTAAAAAATTAAAGTTATTGCTAAGGTTCGGATGAAGTAGCTGGATCAGGATAGACATCCTTGGTCCATGCGTTTTGTGTACAAACATTAGCTGGTAGCGTGTTCCCCACTGTCCATTCACTGCTGTTTTAGGTGGGGGGGGGGGTTGGAAGCGCTGTTCCCAGCACGTAGAGTTTCAGCTAGTGGAAGGGGGTAGTGTTTTGTCTAGTCTCAAGCAAGTCAATATGGCCTATGAAGCTATATAGCCTAACCTGATGTAGGTACTTTATACGAACATTAGTTATTATAGTAGAAACGACGCCGATTTTGCGGTAGGTGTACAATGCGTGTAACAGAAAATGGCACTCAGCTTGCGGTTTGAGGAAAACGTCATATATTACAGAGGAGACTCTGTATGTATCGACTTTAGTTGCGTATAAATAAGAAAGAATTTTCTAAATTTTATAAATAATTGAATGTATCCAAAAATAACGGCGAAATATCTTAAAGCATAAATAAAAATTTCCACCAAATTCTAGGAAAAACCTGCTGCTTCAATAACCAGTCATATCAGATTTAAAGTTCAATAAAACTACCATGACGTAGCAGCGAAAAGGAGATTTTAAGATGCCCGTTAAAAGGAATAGCGCTGTATCTCTACTATTTTATGTAACGTA
The DNA here is from genome assembly GCF_040183065.1 of Periplaneta americana. Classification (NCBI taxonomy): domain Eukaryota; kingdom Metazoa; phylum Arthropoda; class Insecta; order Blattodea; family Blattidae; genus Periplaneta; species Periplaneta americana. Next base: position 93,057,153 of record NC_091132.1, read on the forward strand.
TTAATGACATACTATACTCTCTTTCTGTGTCACGTGACCAACTAACGAGAAGACCTAGGATAATAGCCTTTCCTTCCAACAGTCATACAATGTCATTTTTTATGTAAGGTGTCCATTAAAGTTTGGAATGGGCTTTAAGGGATAGTGTTAGAGCACACATAAAAGTGGATGGTTATTTCATGTGTAATGGAAGAAAATGGCTTCTTCGTGAAGGTCAAGAACACTTGACTTATGGGTCGAATTGTTCATTACTTACAAGGAAAGCTCACGAAGTAATAATGGATTTTCACAACTATTTTTCCCCATACGTTCCATTTGAAATAAGAAATCTCCCTATAAATTCCTACATGCGGAGAAGACCTAGCCTTCGAGATATGACTTTTCAAAATAAACGCTTGACATTCATAAGTCTCATATCTCCATTGCCATCGTGAAGGAAAAAATGTTTAATATTCCAAGTGTTTATGAAGCTTATAAATCTCACCTCTTCAAGCTGTTTAAAGAAGTATACTTTCCATCTTTCAGTGATCATAGTATTCTTTTGGTAGACTGGTGAACCTGTTACCGAGATAGACAGGCTATAGAAAAAGTAACTCCAGAAGGTAAAACCACAGTCTAGTATATAGTCACGAAGCTTGAGTTGTGAGAGTACCAGGAACAATAGACTGTGCCTGTACTATTTCGCATTGTCTGTAATGAACTAATGAGGCTATATTAGCGATCATAGTGGTTAGCAAATATATATGGATACAAATTTACTACTCATTGAGCTTCGTGACTGTATATACTAGACTGTGGTAAAATGGTGAAAGTGTTAACAATTCCAAAGAACACAACTCAGATTGTTCAGCCTCTTCACGTTTATGGCTTCATGTCTTAGAAAAAATTCATTCGGAAGTTGTCTGATAGTGTTTTGTTACTTGGGACGAATATTATATTGCATCACATATTATAGTCCTTAACGCAAAATCAAGCATCATTTCCTGGATATGTGAGTATGATATGGCTGGCATAAAGCCGGGTACTTTGACAACAAACCTGATAAATTCTTCGCTCCTGTAGAATTCTATTTTCACGTTGATGTGCAGAACTGCTCTAAAGCTGACTTTAAGGAACTAATTTTTCTGATATATTCTTGGTGCAAAGTTCCACGGTGGTTTGAGCATTTTTACAATGATTTCCACTATTTTAATCAGTACAGTGAGTAATTTTAGTATGATTACATGTCCTTATCATTGAGAAACTTGAAACAATATGATTGTCAACGGGAATTGAATATTTCCTCAGTCTATTCTTAAATTGGTTTGATGTCTGAAAGTCTCTTGCATTACTCGGTAGGGAATTCCAAAGCCAAGGAACAGTCACAGTGATTGAAGATGAATATGAGGATGTTCGGTGGGAGGGAATGGATAATGTTGAGGAATATTGTGATCGTGTGTCTAAATGATGGTGGGTGGATAAATTTCGAAAACGAGACACGAGATAGGAGTGGCGAAATGCAATACTGTATATGAAAGAGGAGGGATAGACTGTGGATTTTCGTAGATCTTCTAGACGGAACAAGGACAACATTTCAAGGGATGGTCTTACGTCATTAGTTCGCCGAATATTGCAGACAAAAAGTAAGAAAGATTGGGGAATCCTGGGTTTGCATTGAAAGACCTGCCCTTGGGCACAAAACTGCGAATGAATGACTAAAATTAATTGTGGACTAATTCATTTGAAGTTAAAATATATTTTTCTTCTACAAAAGAAAACACGAAAAAGAAGAAAGTGCCAGGTGTGCATAAAAGGACTTCCTGTGAAAAGTACATCCTTTTCTCATAATGTTTTAAGTAAAAAAAATCAGGATACTTTTAATACTAAAGCAATATTGATATTCTTAATACAACAAAGAATTCTGAACTCTATTTACCCTCTGTTAGTCTCAGCTGTATGAGAAGGGAGTTCACTATTCGTGTATTAGTGTTCAATACACTACTGTGTAATAATTATCTTAAAGTTTTGAAAGACTAATAAGTAAAGTTTTGAACAGAATTAACAAAATGTCTCCATATTCTCCTCAACTTATGAAACGTTTATGCACGTAAATTTATTTTATCTGATTATTATATATTTATTTTTGTGCAATTATTTTACTTGCTCCATTTGTGAGAGGTTCATTGGTGAATGTAATATGTAAGGAATACAATAAATAAAATGGAGATAAAGCGAGATCTGAATGAACATTATTCTCTTCTTGATGTAAAAAGTTTTGATGAAGTTACGGGTGTGCTCCACACAACTTGCAAGACAAATTTCATCTCTATTATTAATCCATTTTTACCTCTTTATACGGCTTAATCTAAACGTACCGTATATCTTTACTTGTTTCGAATTACTATGTGACTGATGCACGGAGTAATTCCTGACAAGACTTTGTATCACCATGACACTATACAATTATATAGTGGACATGAATTATGTTCCATTCATTCATTTGACATCTTGTTGCAATACTAGATGCAGGAACACAATTCAGTTAAAGAAAATACCTGCGTTCAAGACGTGATTTGAAAATGTGTTACAGATATACTTAATAACTGCGATAATATATGAAAATGAGTTAGAGAAAAACTTAATATCTGCGACAAGATTTTAAAGTAGATAACAGAAGAAACAATGATATTCAGTATGAATTTAACAGTTTAAATTTAATACTAAAATAGTAACATATGGATATAATCGAATATATTACTATAAAGTACAGAACATCACGGTTACGCCATGCAGGTAACAACTAGAAACTAATTCGTATAAAAATCAAATCACATCAAAATAACGTTGAACTTGAAAAATATTTGTGCCGAAAACTTATGTTTAAATAAGATCCCTGAGCCAAATAACGCCATGTATACCTTTAACGCCACGCTATTAATTTTTGTTAACGACATAAGTTTTCGGTTGTGCACTACTGTAGCCTGCATTCGCTTGTAAGCTATCCGCTGACATTTACGAGTGACATGATATTTCATCATTTTCCTGTTGTGTGTTGATAGTGAATGGCTTTTCTTATAACAAGGGAACAGACAATATTTTATTTTGTATTTTGAGCAAATAATAACTATAGCCTATTAAACTATACATTTTCGTGGTACATTCTTCTATGTATAGAAAGTATTTGCTATCTATAAAATTTTAAAATATTAGAGAAACAGGCATGCGGCGTTAAAGGTTTACAGAAAAAAAATTTAGGTTATGTTAGTACTAAGACTGACAGTACAGTATCAGCAGACTGTTCTGGCTAGGAGAGGTGCAAGAAAGAGCATCTGGTTGCATCTGAGCACGCAGAAAATGTCACAATAAATTTATTGTTACATGCGCTAATGCTCTTTGTACACGTATGGTTATCTTCAAAATCCAGCGTTTGTAGCCGGAGTGGAAGACAGATATGCCTCTTGGAACAGAGACTGTCATGAGTGCCAAGGGCTCTATGACAACTACTGTATTCGTCCTTTGGCTTGATCAATTCGCCCGATATAAGGTGACAGGAGAGTTGGTGTTGATATTTGATGGAGCATCATCTCATCTTACGCAAACATTACAAGTGCCACTAATAATTACGGAATCACACTGTATTGCCTTTCCAGTAATGCAACACATGAGCTGCAACCCATGGATAAAGTGCAAGCATCAGTTGGATGTATTTTATATGTGAAGAAGATCGCGTTGAGAACGTCATTATGTTCATATTGTGCGAGGTATTTACATGATAAGTGTGAAAACATCAGGAAAATCACTAAGCTTTCAACTTACAAATGTTTAGAATGTGGAATGATGATATTGGTTCAATTGCTTATCGAACTCTTTTTTTTTTCACATATTTTAATTTTTTTGTTTTACTTATTGGAAAACATTCATATTAAACTAAGGTAAATGCTTTTGTGTTTAATAACTCTCTACTGTGTCACATTGTCTCTTTTTAAGTAAGGAGTCACTGGAAAACATATTTTCCTAATCCATCTGGTGTTTCAGTTTCAGATCAAGAATCTTTCATTAGTATTGAGTGATTTTGTATCTTTTATTAACAGAAACTCAAATTTAGTTGCTTAGTTCAATTTGTGCTGCTTAGGAATAATAATTCATTAATAATTATAAGTGTATAGGTTACTATAAAATAGGTGGCGTTAATTGAACAACGTGTTCCTAATAATGCCAGTTTACAAAGTTTTTCTAATTGAGTTCTAATTCTTGTTCGGTATATAATATATTCATTTTCATTGTGCTAGTTTGTAAAGATAAGAGTACAGTTTCTATTTCATAATTTTCGTGTTTGTACATATATTATTTCCAGAGTAAAATTGAGTTAAGTGTTAAGGTGGCGTTATTTGGTACGTGTATCTTATTAAGTGTATTGTTTAAAATGAAGGAAGTATTTTTCCACGAAATCGGTAAAATGTAAAATAATAGCGTAAATAACTATTTGTAAATTCTAATTAACGATTATCTAAATATGTATTCAAAATAAAATTAGAGATATATTACAGTGTCTTCCACAGTTTATGAGCTTCAACGAAGTTTCTAATTTAGATTTTGTAGTCTCAATTTAGAGGCAACAAAGTGTATGCTAGAATTCTGGTATAAGCTAACGTCCAGCACAATGTTTCATTCACTGTAGAGCGTCACCATAACAGCGTCAACTCCAGGCCTTATGAACTCCAGTTGTTGCCCACGTGCCCACCCACACATTTAAGTTTACAGCCCTGCATCATGAATAGAGTTTGGCTACTGCTAATGAGCTTTTTGTCACCTTGAATAACATAGAGTTTACATGTTTGAAAACCAGGGGTGAATATACAATGTGTCAGTAGAGGTATGAATCTTACTGAACGCAGTAGATTTAATCCGTCTTTTAATTTCACATCGTTAATTCATTTTCGAAACTGGTTATCGACGTTAATGAATTATATTAACCACGTTGAAGCAACAATTAATTCTAGACTATAAATCTTGATTATACAACTTTTAACACTGTATCACTTCGGAATACGTATGATAAGAACTTTCTTGTGTTAAATATTATTAACGTACCTTGTTAACATGTTTCGACCTATTTTCGGTCATCTTCGGAACTGGTCGTTGTTGGTCTTGTCGCCTCTTGTTTCCTGTGTGGGTGCGGTCGTAGTGTAGAGTCAAAGAGTGTATGTGTTTTGAAATTGAGTTGTGTGTTGAGAATATCGTTGGGGTGGGTTTTCGTGTGTCTGTATATTTCATATTGTTCTAGTGTGTTGAGTTTCTGGCTTTTTGGTTGGATGTGCAGTATTTCCTTGTCTGTGTTGATGTCTCTGTAGATGTGGTTGGCATTTGTGATGTGTTCTGCATATGTGGAGGTGTTTTGTAATTTTGTTATGGCTGTGATGTGTTCTTTGTAACGTGTTTGAAATGATCTGCCTGTCTGTCCTATGTAGAAGTTGTTGCAGGTGTTACATTTGAGTTTGTATACGCCTGTGTGATTATATTCGTCTGTGTTGTTTGTGTGTTGAGATGTTTTTGTAGAATGTTATTTGTTCTGTATGCGATGTTGTAGTTTAATTTCTTGAATGAGGTTGCAATTTTATGTGTATGTTTGTTTTCGTATGTTAGTGTGATGTATTTTTTGTGTTCTTGTGTTTGTGTTGTATTCTTCTGTTTTTTGTGGTTTTGTTTTGTCTTACGTATTATGTTGTCCATTATGTTGTGATTGTATACGTTTTCTTGTGCTATGTATTTGATTGTGTTTAGTTCTTCGTTGTAATCCTGTTGGTTCATTGGTATATTGAGTAGTCTGTGTACCATTGTTCGGAATGCAGCTTGTTTGTGTTGTGTGGAGTGGTTGGATGTGTTGTGTATGTGTGTTGTTCTTGTTGTTGTTGTTGTTGTTGTGGGTTTTCTGTATACTTTGAATGTGTGTTTGTTGTCTGCTTTTGTTATTGTGATGTTTAAAAAATTTATGGATTTGTTGTTTTCAATTTCTAATGTCTAGTGTCTAGTGTGTCTAGTGTCTAGTGTGTCTAGTGTGTCTAGTGTTTATGTGTTGATGTAGGTTTTGGATCTGTCTTTTGTTTCCTTTGTATAGTATTAGTATGTCATCTACGTATCTGTGCCAATATATGATGTTGTTTGCGTGTTTGTTGTTGTCTTTGTTTAGTATGTATGTCTGTTCTATGTGGTGTAAGAATATTTCTGCTAGTATGCTGGAAATGGGTGATCCCATGGGTAGGCCTTCGGTTTGTGTGTAATATTTGTTATTGTATGTGAAGTACTTTTGTTTTGTGATGATGTCTGATAATTCTAGACGTTCCCATACAATTACGTAATATAAACATAATATGTTAGTATGTAGTCGTCGCCGTCTTCCTAACAAGTATTAGGCCGAGTGCCCTGTTACGGTCTCAAACTAGAAATTTTCAGTCCATCTCTTCTTCGGACGACCTAGAGATCTTTTGCCATGCGGTTGGCAATGAAACAGTGCTTTTGGAATTCTGCATCGATCCATGACCCTTCCACTGAAGTTGATATTTGCATAATGGGTTCTATTTGAAGTTCTTGCATTATGTCCTCATTTTTTTATGATCCCAGCGAGTATATCCAACTGTTGCTCTCATGAACCTCATCTCACTTCCTGTTATTCTACTGACATCTTTATTCTTCACAGTCCACGCTTCACTACCATAGCTTAATACTGGCTGTGCTAAGGTTTTGTACATGCCTATTCTTGTGTGACTTTGTACTAGTGAAGGTTTCATGATTTTATTAATGATCTCCATTGTTTTATTATATTTACATATTTAATTTCAGCAATATCTACTTCACCATAAGACGATAGTGTATAGCCAACATAAGTGAAAGTATTTACTCTTTCTATTATTTTATTATTGAAACAGGTTTTACTTGGTACAGGGAATTTCCCACAAAATAACATGATTTTCGTTTTTTCAATATTAATTTCCATGTTATATTTTGACTGGCCATATTTAAATTGTGTACTGAATATTGTAAATCATCTTCAGTTGATGCTATGATAACTAGATCATCACCGAAAAGTAAAGCATCAAGCTGCAAGTTTCGATTAATTGGAATAAATCCATGGCATGTCTGTCGCCAATCTTGAACGATTCCGTTTATATATATAATGAACAGAAGTGGTGAAAGACCACAGCCTTGTCGTACTTCACTATAAATGGGTCGCCATTGTGAAAGTCTATTGTTGCTTCGAATTGCTATGATGGTTGTTTTATATATGTTGTAAACAGTTTGTATAATCTGTTGAGGTACTTGATCATCTGCCAAAATATGACGTAATTTATTCTGATTAACTTTATCAAAGTCAATGAATGCCATATGCGTTTCTAGATTAAATTCTCTATGTTTCTCAACCAGTAATTTCGATGCAAAATATCCATCACAACAGGATCTTCCTCGAAGAAAACCATTTTGTTCTTCACTGATAATATTGTTGTAATGCTCATTGAGTTTTTTTTTTCAAAATATTTGCATTAATTTTATATCCTGTGTTCAATAAACTTATTCCTCTATAATTATCCGTAATTTTCAATCTCCTCTTTTATGCATAGGGTTTACAATAGATTTAGTCCAACTTTCTGGAATTCCTTGTCCTTCCCATATCAAATTTAAAAATCTCAAAAATCTTTGTAGAAATTTATGGCTAGCATATTTGAACAATTCACTATTTATTTCTTATAGTCGTATTCATAATTTGTTAGTGTTTTATCGAGCCATTTGCTCTTCTTATAGTCCCGATATTATTTCTTAATGGGTAAGTTATTTCCAGTCCCTCAGATTAATTTGTTTTCTTTCATTCGGAATAACTAAAGGACGTGTGATATGGAACATGTTATATTAATTTTACTTTCACTATCTTTTACTTTTGCTGTTGCGAGTTTCAGAGATTCGAAACGTGAATAGTTACCGAAGCCAGAATTCGAGCTTTTACAGGTAATTCTGCGGAACATTATGGTTCATGTTATGTTTCGATTAATTATATATTTGCGTTTTAAATTAGTTTTAACTAGAACGTTCTAGAATCACCTGGAATCGGAGTTCGAAATTAAAAGTACGAAAAGAAGAACCGGCGTCGAAATATTCATACAACCCATTACTGTAGCTGCGAACAATGAAATAAGGTAACGGAGGGTAAGGGTGCGCGGTCGGGTAATAGTGCTGTCGTGAATTTTTCATGTAGTTGGTATGCCTACTGCAAAATTGGCGTCTACTGCTCCATTGAGTATGGATTATTTAAAAGGTTGAGACATACGTTAGTCGAGCCGTAGAAGAATCTCTATTTAGAAAGGTATGTAAACGTTTTCTTTGAACTCACATGTAATTTTTTAAAAGAAAACTTGAGCTTTCTACAGAGTTATAAGTCAGTAAGAAGGAACATGTTGACATTAAAATGAAGTCCTTTTTGTAGCAATGAAGTGGCATGGACTAATGTCCTATGACTGTATTGTGCTGCTCCTTAGTAACACATTCTTATACCGACTCGATGTCGGCTAAGAGTGTGCACAGAATGAGTGGATAAGAGTGTGCGAGTTATGTTCAAGTTACGAAGGATTTGGAACATTTATATGCGACTATTATTCTTGGAAAGAACTAGGGAAGGTCATTGTAAATAAATAACGTAATCAGTGTTAAGATATTGTAAATAGTAAAAGTCAGTTTTAGTGAAAGTGAGAGATAAGTTTTGTAAATAGTAAAATCAGTGTTGAGAAAGTGTCAGTTAAATAGTGTAAATAGCAATCAGTGTTTGTCAAAATGCTAGTGTTAGTATAATGTGGGTAGTGCAAAAAAATTATAAAAAAAAGAAAAAGAAATGGACCAAGAACAGAGTGGTGAGACTAGTTAAAGTCTAACAGGGTTATTAACCATGTCACAAAAGTAGTACACACGACAAGCTCGCCTGGATTGGCTCACCAACCGAGTACACTTGAGCCGTCCCTGTCGAGGGGGTTGTAACCCCATCACAGGAGATCTGTGCCCAACATGGGACATCATGGCTAACATTCATTCATTCATTCATTCATTCATTCATTATTCTTGAGCCCTTTTTGTAATCATTCTATTTTTTTTTTTTCGTTTCTACAGTTGTAGTTAAATTACTAAATCTCATATTTCTGTTGTGGGCATTGTGTTCTAGCATAGTGTAAAAAATATCAGTTATAAGTTATTGTATTAAAAGCCTGAAAATTTCTATGACAGCTTCAAATACTTGGAGTGTACTATAAACAGTAACGTGAACTGCTGCCAGGAAGTCAATGAAGGATAGCAATGGCAAAGGAAGCTTTTAATAGAAAAAGGAGCATTTTTCTGCGGATCTCTGGAAAAAGAACTAAGGAAGAGACTAGTGAAGTACTTTATATGGAATGTGACATTGAATGGGGCAGAAACACAGACATTACGACGAAGTGACGAGAAGCGAATAGAAGTAGGTATTTGAAACGTGGATATGGAGAAGAATGGAACGTGTGAAGTGGACAGACAGAATAAGAAATGAAGTTGTGTTGGAAAGAGTCGGTGAAGAAAGAATAATGCTAAAACAGATCAGGAAGAGGAAAGTAATAGGTTGGGTCACTGGCTGAGAAGAAATTGCATACTGAAGGATGCACTGGAAGGAATGGTGAACGGAAGAAGAGTTCGGGGTAGAAGAATATATCAGATGATATACGACATTAAGATATATGGTTCATATGAGCAAACGAAGAGGAAGGTAGAAAATAGGAAAGATTGGAAAAACCTGGGTTTTCAGTGAAAGACCTGTCCTTGGGCAGAACACTGAATGAATGAATGAATGAATGAATGAATGAATGAATGAATGAATGAATGAATTTTCTATGTCAGCCTCAAAAGTCTTCTCATATAAAACAATTAATTTTGGACTGAATTCAAATGCTTGTTTCATAACTTAAACACTGCAAACTCTTTAGGCTTAGTCTTACGCGCCTGTGCATTTGCCTCCTTTAAAAAAGAATCAAATTTAATTTCTTTGCTATCTTCTCCTAAAGCCCATCTGCTGAATTTATAATCCGTATAATACTGTCATTCATTAAATAATTTTTCAATATTTCATCTGCAATACAATATATTCCACAGACAACAATACACTAGGTGCGCACACTTACTCTCCTTTACCTTACCTGAGGGATCCGTGTATTAGAAATTAATGTTTCTTTTCTAAAAGGCATTACATGAACCAATAAATTAATCAGTACACCAGTTTACATACTTACTTACTTATGGCTTTTAAGAAACCCAGAGATTCATTGCCGCCCTCACATAAGCCCGCCATTGGTCCCTATCCTGTGCAAGATTGCTCCACTCTCTACTAAAATATCCCACCTCCCTCAAATACATTTTAATATTATCCTCCCATTTACGTCTCCGCCTCCCCAAAGATCTTATTCCCTCCGGCCTCCAAATACCACTCTACATGCATTTCTGGTTTCGCCCATACGTGCTACATGCCCTGCTCACTTCAAACGTCTGGATTTAATGTTTCTAATTAAGTCAGGTGAAGAATAAAATGCATGCAGTTCTGCATTATGTACCTTTCTCCATTCTCCTGTAACTTTATCCCTCTTAACCCAAAATATTTTCCTAAGCATCTTATTCTCAAACACCCTTAACCTTTGTTCCTCTCTCGAAGTTAGAGTTCAAGTTTCACAACCATATAGAAGAACCGGTAATATAATTGTTTTATAAATTCTAACTTTCAGCTTTTGAGAGCAGACTCCTAAAACAGTTTATGAAGGACTAGAGTCAGACACCCTGTACAGTTCCTTATCACAATAACAATTGATGCATTAAAGAACAGCAGTAATATTCCATTTAATCTCTGTGGAAGTCTTGTGTTGGGCACGCCCTTGATTCAGGAAAAATTGATGTTTTCTTCGGGTACTCCGGTTCTCCCCTGACATCCGAACAATTTCCCAACATCATCATTCGTTACAAGTGTAATGTATAATAGTCTCTGAAAAACAATTTGGCCTACGCTTCTGTGACTAGCGACATAGATTTATAAATGTATGATAGATGTAGATCTATGAGTCACGATCGTAAATTCGATGTGAATAACAGTAAGGTGCCCTGCCATTGTTTAAAAAGCTTCTATGAAAGTAATAGGCTATTAATGCGTTTCAAAACTGTAGGGGATGCTCAAGAAAAATTGTCGCTACCTAACCCTCTCTAATGTCACTCAAGATTTGGAAGACCAAAACATAAGTGGAATTGATCGTGTGTGTGTTAGTGATATTCCTTTCTTCAAAAATGCAAGATTAACATCGTGTATGTAGAACGTTCCTTTTCTCAATATAAGGCATTGTTCTCGGATAATAGGCAAGGACTTGTGATCCCCAATCTGGAGATTACATTTGTTGTGCACTGCAACTCCAGTCAGCATTTTACATCTGATGTTTATCTGTAATTGGTGAGTTTCAATATAATTGTTTCTAGTAAGTTACGAAAATTCTGATGTTTTTGTCCTCATTTTCAGAAAATATTTTTTTTTTATTTTAGCACATGTTTTTCAAATTTTTAGCACCTAAAAATAAATATTTTAACTTTTTATCACAAAAATTTCAGGCCTTAATGATAACGGTCGATAATTCCTATAATCACGTATGCATTATTTTTCACAATTGCACTTATATTTTCTATTTATGTAAACAATAATTTTTTCAGTTGATTCCAAGTCCTTTCTTCATTTTAGAAGATCGAGTTTTGCCTTCATTGGGCTAGCCTGTTATCACAGAGAACTACTGTGAACAAATTCTAAATTACGCGTGAATTTAAAATGGTTCCTCGGTACATGTAGCATCGTAATGAATGAAATAGCTCTAATGAGAGTTTAATGACAAAGATTTTCCCCAGGTGAGGTGAGGTAAGCTAATTTCGTACATTAAGCGAAATACTTCATGTGCATTGAGATAGCGTCGCACTGAACATTTTATGTGTCAGCTTCTCATAAAATGGATGTTACTTCCATATACTGTGTTCCAAAATGTAGTTATTTGAATTGAAGATCATATAAAAACTGGAAGATACCTAATTTTCATTTTTTATATTAATTAAATATACAAACAGCATCCATTACTACAATCGAATGTCGTAATAATATTACAAATACATTATTGATTATTGAAAACAATTTTCCAGTGTCCATTGCAGTATTCAATACTCTTTATAAAATTCAGTTTGAAAATTAAGACATATAACTAGTGAAATTGTTACCATTCATTTAGTTATTCTAAAAATATAACTGAAAATGATATTTTCCTCGTTATGGCTCTTCCATTGTGTGACATTTTGAGAATTATCTGAAATAATTAGGGCATACTGAGAAAAATTGGTATGTTGTTACAATTAGTTGACTGTGGTTCGTGTACAAATATGATTCTTGTTTCAATAACATAAACGAAGTGTGAGTCAAAGTTTACTCATGGAATTCGTGATATCGCTGCACAGCAACGATTAAGGACAGAGTAAAATAGTGAATGGCAATGTAAAGAGAAAAGTTCAGATCTTTGTAACATACCTCACAAATGCTCAACATGGCCGCCTCCATGATACAGCAGTTGTCTATCCTGTAATCTTATTGAGTCAGTAAACTCTGCAGCATTGTCATATCCTCCGCTACAATAGCTGTGGTAATGCGGTCTCACAATTCCTGTAAGTCTCGCGGCTAGGGCAACACATACATAATGCCTTTAACAAATCACAAAAATCCAATGAAGTTAAGTCCGGTGACCGAGGAGGCCAGACGAGAAGTGATTTTTCGTCGTTAGAAGCACGTCCAATCGTTGACTTCATGGAGCTATGTTGAAAGACGTAACTTACTCGATCGACTGTTTCCTCACTTCGATTTGGTCCCCCGGGGCGTTTACGCGTAAACACGCGTGCTTCAGTTTTTAGTATCAATGGCGTTCTTTTTTTTTTTTTTTGCCTTTTCATACATTTTTTGTCAAATCTACCAAGAAAATGTCGCTGCACCGCGATGATGGGGTTGGTAGAAAAGACTACTTTGAAAAAGATCGTCTAAGCATTGAAGTAGAGTAATACGAGTAAAGATCTGTAAAAATATGTCTCATTATTTCTTGATCAGCCCTTTCTTTGTGTAATATACTTGAAAATTTCTCTTTTAAACAACATGCTTTACAACATTGTTGCATATATATAATACATACATCATTACATTGTTCGAGCTGACCAAAATCCCAGAGCAAATTTTGATTCACGGTGTACTTTCATACTAATACACTCTTCACACATTTTAATCACAACATTGAAAACTGTTTTGAATTTGTTAAAAATGTTATTTTTTCTATTTACATGAAGCATGAAGTAATAAAGATATGGCATTATAATACTGCAAAATATCATTCCCCCCCCCCAATTTTTACGAAAAACACGCATTTAGCTCCATTTTTTTAAGGACAATGTATCGTCGGGCATGCTGTCTGTCTCTCTTTCTGTGTACTACGATTTCTCTTAACTATTGGGCATACTTTGTTGATGTTCATTTCTGTAAGTCATATAGTCTGAGAATAATGTAAGCTAAAAGTATAATACATTTATAAAGAATTTAATATGTTTTTATGCAATATAAAAAAGTTACAAGGAATTCATAGGATCCCTGTAATTACGTGAATCGTTTAAGTCCTCGGTTGGGTGTTATTGTGTTATCTAGATTCTTTAAGGAATAGGTTCTTATTTTGTAAGAATTGTGAACATGACTGAGATAGAAATATGTTTAATGCAATGTGTATTATATATAAATAATAATAATAATAATAATAATAATAATAATAATAATAATAATAATAATAATAATAATAATAATAATAATCCTTTACTTCCTTATTGAACATATAGAGTAAACATTGGTAATTTCGTGATAATTTCATGGAAATTAATGTGAAATGCAAATCTATAAATATATCCTTATTCCGAATTTTTCATCTAAAAGACGACACTTTGCTGTACAATTCTGCAGACATGAAAGATTGGATACGTTCTTGAACAAGTGCCAAAACCCCACTTTTACAAGTTAAGCTAAAAGGTTGGTTATTTCGTGATAACCATGATAATTTCGTGATATTACATTAACTATTTCGTTTATATGACGTCATTCTATTTTCGACCAATGAAGTGTAATGAAATTTCGAATTCCAACCAATCACAATCAGACTTTGCGATAATTTCTGCAGCTAGATTTATCGCTATCAATTTATATAATAATAATAATAATAATAATAATAATAATAATAATAATAATAATAATAATAATAATAATCCTTTACTTCCTTATTGAACATATAGAGTAAACATTGGTAATTTCGTGATAATTTCATGGAAATTAATGTGAAATGCAAATCTATAAATATATCCTTATTCCGAATTTTTCATCTAAAAGACGACACTTTGCTGTACAATTCTGCAGACATGAAAGATTGGATACGTTCTTGAACAAGTGCCAAAACCCCACTTTTACAAGTTAAGCTAAAAGGTTGGTTATTTCGTGATAACCATGATAATTTCGTGATATTACATTAACTATTTCGTTTATATGACGTCATTCTATTTTCGACCAATGAAGTGTAATGAAATTTCGAATTCCAACCAATCACAATCAGACTTTGCGATAATTTCTGCAGCTAGATTTATCGCTATCAATTTATCGCATGGTCGTTCTTTTGTTTAGTCGTTGTCGCCAACTGTTTCCCCGTAAATTGATGATCATGAATACATTAAGATGCAACTACACGGTTAAACTTTTCTTTCAACTTTAAAGCAATGAATGCAAGATTGATATTTAATATTAATTAATATATGTACGCAGTGAAGACCACGTTCAAAACGGAGCACCATGTAGACACAAAGTATTTATGCATCTTAATTGAACGTACCTTTTAAACTTGATTCTATTCTTCCCAGATTGCACGCATATGCGATTGGAATATTGAACTGTGTAGATGCAGCTTTAGTTCCGTTACACACTACAGAGAGAATGCGTTTGTCGAGCTATAAAAAATGCTTTCGTGTAGCACTCATTGTAAGTAACGGTCGAAACAAGGCACAGCTGACATTGGTCCTGCTTCCACAGGTAGGCCTAACGTAACCTATAAAGATGTAGCCTATAACATTTGTATTGAAATTAAACAATTAATAGACGTTCAAATTTATGTAACATCATCGCATATCAAACTCAAAGACCTTGCAGAGTAATAATGTCTTTGATCAAACTGCCTTTCGTATGGCGTAATAAAATTCGTGTTTTAATTAGGCCTATCTATACAGAGATAGCTTCACTGTGTAGCAACATGTCTCACTGTGAATACATAAGCATTGGTATATAGCTGTCCCCACTGTTACTGTTAAATTAAATTATGATTTTAGCAGATAATGAAAATGTATTTGTTATAATAATAAGAGAAAAATGTGGTACATGTAATTAACAATGTTAAACCTGTATTTCGCTTTTCGCAATTGGCATTACTGAATAGTAACATCGAATTTCTTTATTGCAATAATCGATATTCATCTACGAGTATTTCAACTTCACAATGTCTGAATATGTTAAGTATTCGTTATATATACAATTATTAACATTTTGTTATTGAATTTTAGTGATATATTATTTAAATTTTTATTTTATTCACGAAATAGTCCTAATAAATGTCACTCGAGGTCTGAGATTTCCCAGATAAATTCACTCGCTTCGCTCGTGGATTTATCGGCAGATCTCAGACCTCTCGTGACATTACTACAGATAATTTCGTGAGAGGTAGAATAATTGTGTAAAAATTCATTAAAGTCAAATGAAATTCTCATTTATTGTTACAAGACTTCAGACATAGTAATTCCGTCTAATATTCATAGCAAGAAAACATAGAAATACATATCAACACATAATAAGAATTAAATCAAAGTAAAAATTGAAATTGAAAAGGGATCATCTTTGCCCTGAAAGGGTGAACACTTTTATTACGGACTTTACTATAGCCTATATTACTAGAGTAACTCCAAAAGTTTCAAATCAAAATCAAATCAAATCAAAGTAATGCGTAACATTTGCTAAAAAATTATATTTTTATCCAACAGCTTTGCTATTTTCACAGAATGTAGATACATCCCTTAGGAACAAAATGTCACTTTTCCACATAATCCTCGTTCCTTTCAACTGCCTTACGTAACCTAGGAACGAGGGCCTATAGATCAGCAAAGTAAAAGTCTGGACCAACACGTCTGAGCCACTTTTTAGCAGCGTGCACAAGGGAGTCATCTTCTAACCTCGTTCCTTGAAGGGATCCTTCAGTTTGTGAAAAAGATGGTAATCGCACGGTGCCAGTTCAGGACTGTAAGGCGGATGATTCAATGTTGTACATCCGAATATTCTGATCTGGTCTGTGCTCTTTTGACTGACATATGGCTGTGCGTTGTCGTCCAATAGCAGAACATCCTGCTTGTCCCGATTTCGTCGAACACAACTGAGTCGTGCTTGAAGTTTCTTGAGAGTTGCCACATACGCGTCAGGCCGTGTGCCCTACGTTGCAGTTTCCCGTCACATTAAAAACACCCAAGCCTAAACTACAGTCTCTGGATTAAATTCTCCTCGTTTTCGTGTCCTAGCAATACCTCAATTGCACACTAGGAGATGTTTGATGTGATATCCCCCCTGTCGGCAAGTAAGTGTAATTAAATTCCTTGTAAGTATCGAAACTTCCGCTAATGAGTACGTATGCTCCGGCTTCGGAACTATGATTACATGATGAATGAAATGAAGTTTCGTAAATATAAAATATAATATTGTAAGCGATTTCAGTTTAATAATAATAATAATAATAATAATAATAATAATAATAATAATAATAATAATAATAATAATAATAATAATAATAGGGGAGAGTCGGGTAGTATCGGACATCGGGTAATATCGGACAGTGCGTTTCTTTCATCTACCACCATATGGTAGTACCTGAATGACATGGTTACGTTTCTCTATGCGACATCACAGAAACGTAACCATGTCAATCAGGTACTATCATCGTGTGTTAGATGAAAGAAACTCACTGTCCGATATTACCCGATGTCCGATACTACCCGACTCTCCCCTAATAATAATAATAATAATAATAATAATAATAATAATAATAATAATTTATTTTAACTGGCAGACTTAAGGCCGTAAGGCCTTCTCTTCCACTCAATCACTCTTCACATAGTTTTAACATATTTGATATTGGTTAACGTTTGAATCTACAGGGTTATTATACGTAATTAATTAACATGATAACAATTAATATAGGTTCTAAACAAATGAATAATCAAGATGAACTAAATAGTTATGAAGTGTGTGAAGAACGATTTTAGTTACACCTTGATAAAACTAGTGCTCTAATATTGTGAAAAACAATTAATATTTGAAAAATAAATAAAAGTTCTTTAGCCATTTGGCTAGTTTATTATATTACACAAAAATGTTCACAGTTTAAGGAAATGGTTTAAAATCTCCAAACAAGAATGATTACTTCGGAATATGCATGATAAGACTTTCTTGTATTAAATTTTAACGTACCTTGTTTACATATTTCGACCTATTTATGGGTCATCTTCAGAACTGGTCGTTGTTGGTCTTGGCGCCTCTTGTTGTTTCCTGTGTGGGTGCGGTCGTAGTGTAGAGTCAAAGAGTGTATGTGTTTTGAAATTGAGTTGTGTGTTGAGAATATCGTTGGGGTGTGTTTTCGTGTGTCTGTATATTTCATATTGTTCTAGTGTGTTGAGTTTCTGGCTTTTTGGTTGGATGTGCAGTATTTCCATGTCTGTGTTGATGTCTCTGTAGGTGTGGTTGGCATTTGTGATTCAATTCAACTCAATTTCAAAACAGATACACTCTTTGACTCTACACTACGAACGCACCCTCACAGGAAAACACAAGAGGACCAACAATGACCAGTTCTGAAGATGACCCATAAATAGGTCGAAAAATGTAAACAAGGTACGTTAAAATTTAACACAATAAAGTGTTATCATACATATTCCGAAGTGATACAGAGTTAAAAGTTGTGTAATCAAGATGTAAGAATGATTAGTTTCTTGCAATGTTATTATTAATGTGATAGAAAATTCACTGCTGAATTAAGAACATTTCAGAAAAAAAATACGTCTGATAGACTGCTATTTGCAACAAGGTTTCTTATCATGAATTAATTAAGAAGCTTGAGTAACAGGTTCAGACAAAGAATTAGAGATATTTAGATTGCAGAGGTTCTTAATGGAATCCAAATCTACTTAGAGAAAACTCTATCAGTCTGCAGTGATAATTTGCTAAGTAAACGCTTGCAAATGTATACAGCACTGTTCGGGAAATTGTATGCGAACTTCTGAAAATACTGTATATCATTATGAACTGCAAATGATGTGTTAGCTCAGGTATAAATTAAATAGAATAATTGTTAAATGGAATATTGTGGATATTTGGGGCACACTTTACCCTCAGTGTTGAAGTTAATACTCAAAATTATTGTCCCATATGGACCAATCCATTTGTACAGACTAAATCCCACTCTTAGAACATTTCATATCTTCTTAGTTCATCTTGTTTGCTCAATTTCTTTGGCAGTCTAATTAAGTCAAAGATGATTATATTCATCGGGGTTCATATGCAAGATATAATTATATGGGGATGAATTTTGATGTCACAAAAATTAAAGCAACAGTAGAATGATCTTAAGTCCTATTTTACCTTTTAGATTTCATCGTCTTCACTTATTATTTATTACCTCATGAACGGAGATGCAATGATGATGATGCCAAAAGAACAGACGTGAGGTTGAATTGTGATGTTACAAATTATTAAAGGAGCAGTGTGTTTGAAATTTGCGGAGTATGAAAATTTTCGATCGAAATGTATTGAATTTGAAACCTGTAAACAATATTTTAGTTTGTTTCCAACATTTGTTGAAATTGTTCTTACAATTGAAGAGTCCACTGCAATAATGATGGATGTCACTATCTTGTCGAAAATGAACCAAGACTGTCAATGCATAGCTTAAGACATATAGAATGTACATACAGAGTTATATGGCATTGACACTGATAGTCATTGTCAAGTAATGATAGGAAAATCACAGTTAAGCTTTTGAGCGCTAAGCATTTGAAACTTTCAATTGCTTCTCCTGCAAAATGTATTCCAAATGACATCCATCATTCTTGTAGTGGACTCTTCAATTTTCATGCAAATCCCGAATTTGCTAAATTAGAATACTGGAGATTTTGATTATTCTTCAGTTATCGACATCAGAATTTGAAACTTATAACTTTGGACGTGTACGTGAATAATTGAAGAGTTCAGGGTCATAGTGGGCCAAGCGCCATATATTAAAACAGAGAAAACAAGGGTTAAATTTAAGTGATTACCATAAAACATGGTATGTAAAAAATGTAAAACATGGGATCTAGATTTCTGCATTTCTTACATGGAATACAAATATTTTCTTATTAATATACTGAAGATAGATGATTTTTTATAATATTGCTATTTGTTACTCTGTAATTTTCCAATTATAGCTACATTTTTGGCTATGATATCTATATTTAACTGTATGTATGTATGTATGTATGTATGTATGTATGTATGTATGTATGTATGTATGTATGTACAGTGTTCTGCCCAAGAGCAAGTCTTTAACTGCAAACCCAGCATTTCCCATTCTTCCCAATTTCTTGCTTTCCTCTTAATCTCCCCATATAATACCTTAATGCTGTCTATCAACTGATATCTTTTAGCCCGAACTGTTGTCCCATTCACCATTCCTTAAGCATCGCAAATTAACAAATTAGTCCTACACCAAAATAATTAAAGCAAAAACAAAAAAATAAAATAAAATAAAATAAATAAATAAATAACCAATCACCTCACTCACACACCTACTGGTACTTATGCCAGAAATAGTGTCATATACAGTATGTAAATATATATTTATTATTATTTATGTACAATGGCTGTAGAGGGCATCCTGCGCGTATAAGACCGTAAAACGGCCTCTGGCTCAAAGCCAGTAAAGTCAATAAACATCAACATCTCATCTATATTTAATTATTTTTCATTTATTTTATTTTGTATTTTTCATTTATATCTATATGTCTGTCTTTTATTTAGGTAGTATCTATTTGTCTGTTCTTTTTTTTTCCTTTTCTCATTTTCCATTTTAATTTGTATTTACACTCGTATCTGTTTCATCTCTTTTTTCATGTTATATACAATTCTATGTTTTTTTTTAACGAATATCTGTACTGTCTATTGTAATTGGGACTTTGCCCTGTTATAGGCATAAATAAATAAATAAATAAATAGATAAATAAATAAGTAACTAAGTAATTAAATAAGTAAATAAATAATTAAATAAATAAATAAATATATTTAATGAAACATATAGTAAGTAATATAAAATATGCACATTAAAACTAAATGATGTCTATCTTCATTAAACTATGGTATTCACTTAAGTTTAACTCTTGCTTTCTCCATTTTTAATAAATGGAGCTTGGCCCGCTATGACTATGAACCCTTCAATTATAGCCTATTGATGACTACCTTAAAGAAAGTACCGGTATCACTGTCTAAGAACAATAGAATTCCATTTGTAAACAGAGAACTTTGGACAAACTCTACCCAGGGGAAACAGAGACACATCTGCACGGAGATAAAATACCAAATACTGTTGTGCGACTGTCAGTAACGACGTAGACACTTGACAGCAAGTGATAACCTGCAACGCTATCAAGGGGAAGCCGCATAATTTACAGATACAAACATTCCTGGTTACACAACTTGTCGCTCTGCAGGGTCATTGTACAACATTGCACCTGCTCTAATTAACATTTCTGACAACTCTTCATTTCATATCACATAATTTAGCCTCTGGTAAGAATTATTAGACGACATAACATGTATTTGTTATACTACTTGATGAGCTTTCTTAAAAATTGTCCATTAGACGAAAAAAACAGTCACTCCACTAATATCATCATTAGACGGCGAAAATTTATGCACGAAAGAATCAGAAAATATGCATGCATTCGTAAACTTAAAATTGCTGGAAAATTTACTGAAAATAAATCATATGCATTAAATTTGCTGTATAAATTACTGCTTAACCAAAAAATTATTACATAATTACAATATTACATTAATAAAATAATACGAAAACAAATAAAATAAACCATTAAAAATAAATGTAAATGTATAAGTCAATCCAGAAATAAAAAACGTAAGAACGTACAGTATATTGTGTTTTCAGTTCAAAAATTCATTTCTCTTTCATACACTTGACAATATAGCACTTCAGCATCACTAGAGAAATATTTCTCCTTTCCTTCCATTTCCAATTCGATGATAAATTCTTTCCATTTACTTTTTTTTAAGTGAAATAAAAATTATACGTTTTTCCAAGTTCATTAATCTACCATTTTAACGCAGCAGACAAAATAAAGTTAAAAGTGAACTGTCGAAGCGATAATTAACACATCTTTACGAGATGTGTTACTTAGAAGCGACTAGAGATTTCGGGAAGTAAAATTACATCATTTCTAGACAGGAAGCGAACAAACTATAATGTTATATCGAGCAATTGATTTCAGTTCAAAACATATTGAGCTTTACATAGCACTATATTGGTAAAGTGTTGACAATAATGAAATAACTGTTCCTCATTGACGTAACAGAGGAATAATAGAAGCACAGTCTAGTATATACAGACATGAAGCTCAATACGTATTAAATATGCATCCATGGATAGTTGCTAACCACTAGGATCGCTGCGAAATAGTACCTGCACAATCATTTGTTCCTAGTACCCCCACAACTCAAGCTTCGTGATGTATATACTAGAATGTGGTAGAAGGTGAAAAAAAAAATAATAATGTGATTAAATGAAATGGCAAAATACCTAGAAATATGTTAAATATGCGTAGCAAATTTGGCTTTCTTTAACCTAAAAGTTGTGATCGGAAAATACATAAAAAATGTTTAGATATAGTCCTATACGCATTAAATGAAGATATGCATTTGCATAAAAATCCACAGTCTGCTCATCTTAAAATAACATTTTATCTATAGTTTCAAGTCATAATAATATTATGATGTAGTATTTATGTTTTATAAATTAGTGTCTGATTTAAGGTAACACAACACCTCATGAAGCTTGAATTGCATTGAGTTCGTTAACCGAAATAGGCGGAAAAATTTTACATGTAAAGCCATATAATACGAGTTTGTCATCATCATCTTCATTAACGGGTTAGGTTATTAGAACTGTTCCGACTTCAGGCCTTTGCCTAGGTCTGCCAATACCTCGTCTTCCTGTTGGTTTGTATTGCATTATTTTCTTAGAATATCTTTCTTCAGTATTTCAATATGATGGTTCCAATTTTGTCTGTTATGTTTTTATTTTGTAAGTTATGAGACTGAGAGCTAGAGCAGTCCGTAGCAGAGTCAAAGGCGCATATGTGCATTTTTGGCTGTTTTACCTAACTGCATTTTCCAATTTGTGAGTCGCCATATAGCAAAATGACGAATTCGAAGTAGCTTATACTAGGTGTTCATTTCAAAGTGTCATGACGTCACTGTTGATGAGTTAGCGATTTGAAGCGAGTTTCAGCTTTTATGTCAGAGAAGTTGCCTATTAATCAAGGCGTTCAATCTGAACTTGAGAACGTGTACGGTATAACTTGAACGTCGTAGCAACAGATGGCGGTCTGTACGGTCTGTGTGCTACCATAATCTCTTTGGAACTGTGTTTTGCGAGGCCAAGTCGTACGCAGGGTATTTGTTGTCGTCGTTTGCATACGGCAACATTCCACAACACAAATCAAATGCTCCGTGTCCATGTTGACCATCGAAATTAATGTCAACAAAAACGTAAGTAATCGTCTTAACTCTCTCCCCATATCTCGACAGTAACAAAAAACTCACCTCAGTACATGTTTCGAGACAGTTCACATTCCTGCCACTACCGGCGTTACAGTACGTATCGGTAAGTACTCTTCAGAATGAACGCCGTACTTGCTAGGCAACTTCTTTGGCATATAGGTAATACACCTCTGCGGAAGTGTAGGAAGATTGAATTCTCTAGGTTCATCGACTAGCCACATGACGACATACAGCGAGCCATGACACACTTTGAACTGAACACCCAGTATTTTGATCTAAACTTAATTTTGCCCACTGCAATAATTAAACAATTGAACTATAAAGATCCTCTTCTCAAAACACCAATTTTGCACACATTTATTAGCGTCGTGCATTCCAAGCGCTATGTTGGGTTCAATTTTTCGAGTATGACGAAGTGCGATATTTGCTATGTTCGTTCTGCAGGAGGAGGCATGCCGTATTTGTTCCAACTTGTTACAATATCCGCTATCCTCACACACATTCATCTTTTAAACGCTAAAGGATTTTAGCACAGATGTTGCGATTAGTTTTTCATATGAAATAAAACTAAGATTATGATGTTCTGCTTGCCTCTCTCATGTTCGATCATTGCAGGACACAAATACGTATAACAGGCAGAAGGGCGATGATTATCTAGATTCTAGAAGCGACATAGATACTAAGCCAAAGGACAACTGTAGCTTTGGCGATGGAGGATAATTTTAAGTATAAATACTTGTGCACGTTAAATATGTTTTATTCCATTCTAAATTCAGATAAACAAGGAAATTTGCTACATAAACGAAACACAACAAAATATATTAATTACGGTAACATATTTGAGAACAAATTCAAAGTAAATATTGTAAATTCGCAATATGTTACTCATATGCAGTGACGTACGCAAAATTTTGTGAAGGGGGAATCATTATTAAAATTGTTTACAATTTACATTATAGGCCTAGATATTTTAAATTTTGTGTGCTATTATTATTATTATTATTATTATTATTATTATTATTATTATTATTAGGCCTGTTATGTTACGGTATAGTTAATAATATTATTATATATTATAAGTTCAGTTTTACAATATTAGTTGTCAAATCCACAAAATGTTAAATGAACGTTTCACAATAAAATCAGAACTGAAACTAACGAACGAGCAAATACCTTCTTAAAATGAGTTTAAAATCGACAATGCACAATATTTAACATCTGAATTGCAGAACTGTTAAAACAACCTTCTGAAGTATGTTTCACAATAAGTTAAATTTCAAATTTTTTTGGTTTCATTTTATTACAAGGTCGGTACTAGGCGATAAGTCTCTTTATAATAGAGATAGCATTGTTGTAATTCGAATGTGTCGCAGCATTAAGCACAGGGATTATATTGATGGAAGAGTAGGAGGACTACGCCTTAAATCGATGTAGATTTTGTTACTCTCACAATGCAAAATTCGAGAAGGGGAAATAATTATGAATAAAAAATTCTGAAATCTAAATATTTAATTCCTTTTTAAGTCCAAGGAGAGGTTCAAACCCGGTAATCCCCCATTGCGTACGACCCTGTTCACATGGCTGTTGTATTGAAAAGCATGCTTGCAATTACAAAATAAAAAATGCTATTTGGTGTCGACAAAGAATATTATTGTACAGGTGTCATATTGCCTGAAATTTAACAATGTATGATTACTAATATAGAAGGAGAACGCAAAACCCGGGAACGTAAGTCTCAATGAGATTGATAGGAGTACTTTCATTTGTATAATGTCGCTGCATCTAGCTGAAATTGAGGAAGCTGTACTGGGAGGGCTTCTGTATTTATTTTACTTTAGTAGTCACATGGGTTAGTTTTCTGCACAATAAAAAATTTACCTGCATAAAATTTATTTATATATATATATATATATATATATATATATATAATTATAATTACAATAATGTAGTGTACATTTTTATTAATACATTTTAATATTCTGTAAATGTAAGAGAGTATTCTTATTCACATAAGTAAGTTTTTACAGCGAGCCGAAGGATGATTTTAATTTTATAATTAACACCAACATTTTTATAGGGCTTCCTTAGTGGAGAATTTTCTTGTATCAAGTTTCTATAGCTAACAGTGAAGTTCTGTAATTTCAAATACCGTAGTTACTCTCTCCTTTTATTCATAAATAGTGCCTAAAAATCAGGGCTCTTATGATGAGTATAGGTGCAAACAGTGAATGTGTTGGGAAGCAGGTAGAAGTGTGAATATTATTTTATTATAACACGAGACAAGGCGGCCGGGTAGCTCAGTTGGTAGAGCAGCTGGCTACGGACTGGAAAGTCCGGGATTCGATTCCAGGCGGTGACAGGATTTTTTCTCTTTGCCAAACTTTCAGAACGGCCCCGAGGTTCACTCAGCCTCCTATAAAATTGAGTACCGGGTCTTTTCCGGGAGTAAAAGGCGGTGAGAGCGTGGAGCCGACCACATCACCTTATTCTAGTGTCGAGGACATGGAAAGCATGGGGCTCTACCTCCATGCCCCCCCAAGTGCCTTCATGGCATGTTACGGAGATACCTTTACCTTTTTTTTTACTCTCTCCTTTTTCCCTTTGCAATTCAAAAACGAATTAAATTTTCAAAGCCAGTCCGTATTATTTAGTACTGTAGTCCACAGCAGTCATGATTCACTTGCTGTCACGCACGCGCCATTGCGACTGACAGTTTCTCACGCAGCAGGAGTATAACCAAAGTAACACCAGGGGGATAAAGTTGCATATGACTGACTGCAAGGCCATCTAGTCCTGAACGGTTAATAATAATGATGCGACGATTCTTTTTCCGAACACACAGTAATTACTGTGCTTGCCCACAAACACCCGATAGCAATTTAATTACTGTATTTGTAGCTACATGTCATGTTTAAAAACTCTCGATTACATTAAAAAACATCATACCTTTATTATAACACCGTCACTGTTATCTTGACACCGGGAGTAGGGTAGGCACATGTACAGATTTGCCACATCCCTTTCTTTTGTCTCATCTTATTCTTTGCAAAGCGCATACAATTGAATCATGAATTGCAGAAATCCCAAAAGCGATATTGTTTCTCAAATTTAATTTGGTATAATTGTAATATTAATACATTTAAGCTTTTTCAAGAGGTATATAAATCCCACAAGTCCAGTTCTCTGTGTACATCTCACATCTGCAATAAGCTACAGTCAATTGCAGAAAAATTGCAGAAACACCACATATCCAGGCATGTGGCATTCTTTAGAAACTATGAAGATTTTTTCACTCTTCTTTGTTTTCTTTTTATAGCATTACAGGAATTCTGAAGAATTAAATATTTGTTTGTATGTTTGTGTACCTTTTTCATTTTCTTTGCTTAAATAAACACTTATCGTTCTTATAAGATAAATGAAAATTGTCCTCCTCCGTCTTCTTCAGCTACATTTGCTTTAAAGAAATAAATAATCTCTACAATCCCCCCTAAAAATATTGCAATTAAATAAAATCAGTTATAGGCCTACTAAATATCTCACTGTAGAAGTATTTCTATAACTGTAATTCATACTCAAAAGAAATATTATGACATTTAATGATATATCTAGAAAACAGTGACCCATGGAACGTTTGATTAATTGGCATTATTTGCATATAAAATTAATTTTAAAAATAATAACATAATAACTATCTATTAGACCGATTAAATTCAAATTTTGTAATATTATTACTGTTAATAGTGTTAATTGACAGTAAAAATTTTAAGAAAATCTGTCAAGAAATGGGGAAGTTTGAAAACTCACTAACTAAAAATGAAATTGCGAATTGTGGAATATTCTGATGTGATGGGAAAAACAAAGTACATATTCGCAATTAGCACACAAAAGTCGATAGGAAACGCTATTTAGTTTCAATTCATGCTGCACGGTGTTGTATTCAGTCTGTGTCATCTATCTGATAATCTTGTAACGAATGGAGGGAAATAAATTTCAGAACACTACGCACTGTTATGTAGCCTACTATCAGCATGAGGGAATTTGTCCAATTAACCTTGACGTCAGCTTACGTCAGTTTGCGATTAAAATTCTCTTCCCGAAAATGGCAGCCGACTGCATTCTAGAATACACTGTATATCATACTTTCGTGCACTAATCCTCAAAATCTCACCATGTGTTTTGCCGACAGATGAATGAACACGACATTGATAACTATAAATTTATTCATCGTTAGCCTACACTATACTTCGTCTTGAACTTCTGTTCAGCTCTCTACAATACATCTGTACCAAAATATAATATAATATAATATAATATAATATAATATAATATAATATAATATAATATAATATAATTTAGTTTATTTTATTGGGTTATTTTACGACGCTGTATCAACATCTAGGTTATTTAGCGTCTGAATGCTATGAAGGTGATTAATGCCGGTGAAATGAGTCCGGGGTCCAGCACCGAAAGTTACCCAGCATTTGCTCGTATTGGGTTGAGGGAAAACCCCGGAAAAAACCTCAACGAGCTAACTTGCCCAGACCGGGATTCGAACCCGGGCCACATGGTTTCGCAGCCAGACGCACTGACCGTTACTTATAATATAATATAATATAATATAATATAATATAATATAATATACCGTGCGTTCGAGAAGCCTCTCCGCAGTGCTTGTGTAGCCGAAAATCCGCTACGCAGAGAATTCAAATGGCAACACTGGCCGCTAAGCATTTGGTGTCCGGGGCCTGTGAGGTTGTCAAACCGGAATGAATGGGGTAGTGCCAATTTTCTACAGGGTTATATCACAGTCTAGTATATACAGTCGCGAAGCTCAATACGTAGTAAATATGCAAACATTAGATAGTTGCTCACCACTAGGATCGCTAATATCGCCTCATTACAGGCAATGCAAAATAGTACCGTCACAGTCCATTGTTTCTAGCACCCTCAAAACTCAAGCTTCGTGACTGTATATAGTAGACTGTGGTATTCTAGGGTTACTAGATCTAATAGAGCTACGGAGGGACTTTTTGATTGCACTGTATAATATAATATAATATAATATAATATAATATAATATAATATAATATAATATAATATAATATAATATAATATAGTACAATATAATAGAATAAAATATAATATAGTGTAATATAATATATGCGTATCAGCTTTAATATTATCAGATATTTAAAGCTGATAAATTTATCTGTTAATCGATTGTTAAAGCCTATTATGATCTGAATGTGTATGACGCAAAAAGGAGTAATATAAAACATTGTAGACACATATCCTGTTGTTAAAAAAATTTCTGGTTATCTTATTCCGTACATGAATCAGTCTATCCATCATAATATAAATTCAGTATATAAACAGACAACTGACATCACAATTTTATATATACAATCAGTGTCGCCCCAAAGACAGAACGTCATGGTATGTATATCATACATGTCGTCTTGATAACTATCCTTTTCCGGGTGAAGAATAATGACCTGTGATTAATTGCCAGCCCAAGTAGAGTTGAATAGATAACTGTCGTTAGAGTCCTTTACAGGGTTGATTGATGTCGGTTCCATTTGGATTTCATCCGTTGTCTTCAAAAGCATAAAAAACTAGTACATATGTCGGTTGTAGATCAGTTGCATCCCGTGGTCAGTTTTCACAGCCACATTTCCTTTCTGTCGAATAAGGCCCAAAGATAACAACCTAGTTTCCTCCCAGTCACATTATATATTATATAACATAAACTGCACTCTTCCCTCCCATTTTGAAGCCCAGTTGCGTTCAAGCAATTCCAATAACTTGTGAGATCACATTTACATTCGGCAATACCTATCGTATTGCACTGTATGCAGCAGTTTCAAAGTCCGCAACAATATCAGATGGATTGAAGTTCAAATTTAATTTGGAACACTCATCCATTAAAAATTTGAAATGTGGCACAAATGCTTTGTTCTTGGTGCGCTTCGAGCTCTGTAAATGTAAGACATTGAAAGATATATCGTTTCAATACTAATATTATATATAGACATAGGCAAGAGTTTATTGCGATATTTATTAAAAAAAAAAGTCGCAATCATTTCTGTAATTGCTGATGTTTTGTGTTAAGAATTATACTAAAGATTCGCATTAATTTCGGACAACAAAATGAGTAATAATTAAAATACAAATTACAAAATTCAGCGTATTGATTACTTTTACAGGTAAATAACATAACAATGATGTTCACGCCTCTTCAATAAATTTTCATAGTACAATATGTTTATATACGTTACATTATTAGCACCTTTATCTAATCTATATAATAATAATAATAATAATAATAATAATAATAATAATAATAATAATAATAATATACACTTAGCGGCAAAAAGAATGGGCCGACTCTTGGTCGATAGAAATGCTAAGTTCTATCGCGCGGTTCACTCGTGCAAACGTAACGCAGTGCAAGGCATTGCTGTGGTGTCTCTTCATTGAAAGTCTTCTGTCTATAATGTTCTAAACCTTACGAGAAGTGTGTGGCCCAGTTGTAAGAAATCTGACTTCAGTACCAGAGGTTGTGAGTTCGCCTCCCGGTACGGTAAAATTATTATTTTTTATTTTAACTTTTACTGCGTCTGGGTTGCTGGCGTCTGCGATACAACGAACTTTTCTGTTGATTTTCGAGTTCGTCATTTTTTTTCTGGTTATTATATGCTTATTTAAGTTGTGTTAACTCTCGCTAGTGGTTTTATATTTTATTTTATCCGTCTTAGTATTTATTTTATTATTGTAAATATTTTTGTTTTATTATTATTATCATCATTATTATTATCATTATTATTATTATTATTATTATTATTATTATTATTACTGATCTCTTTAAAATTTATGTACACTACTGGTCTGTACCCGAGCACAAGCATATGCTCATTTCGGTTATATATTCATATGTATCATTTCAAATGTAAATTGTGAAGAAATTTGAATTTCAACTTAATTTATTAGTTTAAATGTGAAATGGCATTTGTTAACAAACTTCGTTATGGCTGCCTTGTAAAAATATTATTGCCCATCACCTGTGGGTTATTAATAGGTGTAATAGGTGGCCTGTATAAACAAAAATACTTGTTTCACATCCTAAAAAAACCGGACGCATATCAAACACAAAAAAATAATCAAATTAACAAAAACAAACAATTTTTTAATATATTAACAAAACAAGGCCTGTGGTGCGGACTAGTATTTCTTCCACAAACCACCTGCGTCAACAACTGCCCTCATTCTGCGCGGCATGGAGGCCACAAGATTATGGAACAGGTCTAAATTCTTGGCCATCTCCTCCCACGCATCTAGAACTCTATCCCACAATTCCTCAGGTGTCCGAACGGGTGGTTGTTCTGTCCAATTAGAGCGTAGGATCCTTTTGACTGCAGCCCATAAATTTTGAATTGGATTCATATCTGGTGAATTTGGAGGCCAGTCGACTGGGTCGACATCACGCCTCCTCATAAACCATCTTTGAATCCGGTTGGCGGTGTGTATCGGATGATTATTCTGCTGGAAGAAAAGTGTTCCTTCTGGATATCGTTTTCGGGCGGAAGGGATCATTACATTTGCCAAAATGTGTTCGTAGACTTCTGCCGTAAACCGCCCCTGGATGCGTTTCAGAAGTCCTGCCCCATCGTATGACATCCAGCCCCAACACGCGACCCTCTCGCAACCCGACTTTTTAATAATTCGTCTCACGAAGCGTTCATCGTATCGGTGGACATTCATACAATAAATTAGGGCAGTACTATCGTTACTATTGGAGACAATTACCTCGTCGGAGAAAATGACATTTCTCCAATCGAAGACCTGTCGGAGAATAGCATACGCAGAATAACCTATGCGAACCAGGGCAATGAGTTATTGTTTCTCTGCCATCTTCAAGCGTAATGACGAGACAGTACGTTGTATTGACAGATAGCAGTATTGCTTGAAAGAAAGAGGGAGGTTTATTATTTATTAGAGTTTGGGCATATTCTAAGAGATATATGCCACATAATTATAGCTTTGCGAGACACATATAATGGCAAAATTTGTAATTAGAAAAAAGAAGATAGCTACTACTATCAACTTGTTCAATAGACCAATGCCGTAACCACTTACGCTATGTGACTGATAATATCAGTTCAGCATAATATGTGGTTTTCCTGTTCATATTCGCTCCGGTTCATTTTGTATTTATCAATTTTATTATTATTTCACTCTTCGAGGGCCCTGATGTATCTAGAATCAACCCGCCATTCAATTGTATTACATATTTCAGCCTCTTAAACAAAATACAGCAAATTTAAATGGTTTAATTATGTGTTAGCTGGTGAACTACGGCTTTGACGAGACGAGCATGCGCAATGTTATGTCTCTGGAACTTAGAAATTATGGGCCGGCCCATTCTTTTTGCCGCTAAGTGTACCTTCTATATATATATATATATATATATATATATATATATATATATATATATATATATATATATAATATAGTTTATTTAACGACGTTTGAATAATATATGATTTTCATTTTTGCATGGTATTTCCCATATCCTAGCCAACTTTTTTATTCTCTCCCAAATTACTTTATTCTCTCCCAAAATCTCTCTACTGTATATACACATTTACTTTACAGTGTTATCGAATTTTTCTGTTTAATAGGAAATGCGCACGGTCCATGGTCCAACTTTAAACTATATTTCTTACTTCCCACTCGCGGATTCTTAGCATCCTTTGATTATTTGATAATTTAAAAACTACCGAAAGCTGAGGGTCGTTTCGTTGGATTGATTTACCATTGTAATTTTCTTGGGATATACTGCAGTAGTTTCGTCTTGCCTTCTGAATCTCTGACGTTGACTTCAATTGATTCATACACCTTCAGAGGCGATTTCTCTCTTCCAGGACTAGAGGATGTATTGTCTAACTAAATTAGTGAGATTGAAAGCTTATGTGGGCTAACATTCGGTACTAATCTGCGTCTTCCACAAAAGCGTTGCCCATTCTTTACCTTGTGGAGAGGTAAGTTCAGCTTTTCTCTTCATTATATTTAAGACTTAGTGGCACTTTCTAAACCCTCCAGTACTTTTAGAGGAAGAAATATAGACAATTGAACATAGTTAAATAATTCATGATTTTCTAATAGGTCTTCAATATATATTTTTTTAATATTTTGTAGTAGAAGCATAGTGATTTTCAACTTCTTCGAAAATGTAGAAATCTACTGTACTATCCAGTACTTCAATTGCTCTAAGAAAAAATGTTATAAACTGTCAAACGAATGATTAATTTCGTTGAAAAGCTGACATAAGTGAAGAAATTTCCCAATGAAATTTCGGCGAGTGCATGATACTGTGTCCATGGCAACGTGATGAATTTGGAGGAGAGCTGCAGTATATAGGTAGGTAATAAAATCGGTTCCGCAGGATAGCTATAGCAGCTAGGAAGATCATCCTTTTAATCACACACTACCCCTGTGTTGTTTGGATGATCGTTCTCCTGTGCTAAGGCGTATCGATATGAGGCCACAAATCCGCTTGTATGTCTTGGCAGTCCGCGAACTATGGTGCACAGGATTATTATAAAGAATTGGTGATGATAAATTGCAAAGAAACGAAACGACTAAGCTATTGTTAAAAAATACATACTATAGCCAACATAAATAAAAATCCGCAGTATGTGTATAGAACATGAAGATGGAAAGCTTGTCACTACCGGCCAAAAAATCATAGAAATATAGAACAGGTTTAAAGGAAAGCTGTTTGAAAGTAACAAGAATGATAATGATTTTCCGTTAGAAAATCTTCAAGGACCGAAAATAAGATCAAACGTAGAAGATGATTAAAATTAGTAAATTCTAGCAAATAGATCTCGAACAGGCGACGTACTATGCAGAACGTTTGCAGTAATTAGTATAGTATGGAAGCAACCTATTATTTATTAGACAAATGATTTAATGACGTTTATAATTTGTAATTCTGACAAAATATTTCAAGAATGTTTTGAATGCCTATTTGTTACATTATCGTATTAAGATACTAGTATGTATGTATGTTTATTATTATTATTATTATTATTATTATTATTATTATTATTATTATTATTATTAGATTGAGATTGTCCAGTTTTCGAGGCGCGTTCCTAGGACTTTTTGCTGGATTAAAGGAGTTAATAATGCTATGTCACAGAGAGAGTTACAAGACGGTGATTGGGAGGACAGAAGAAGATGGCAACTAGGACCCGGAAGGCGATCCTTCTAGCTGTGAAGCCGGACACATATATAATTATTATTATTATTATTATTATTATTATTATTATTATTATTATTATTGTAGTACGTTATTTTACGACGCTTTATCAACATCTTAGTTTATTTAGCGTCTGAATGAGATTAAGATGATAATGCCGTGAAATGAGTCCGAGGTCCAGCACCAAAAGTTACCCAGCATTTCCTCATATAGGGTTGAGGGAAAATCCCGGAAAAAACCTCAACCATGTAACTTGCCCCGAACGGAAATCGAACCCTGGCCACCTGATTTCGCGGCCAGACGCGCTGTTACTCCACAGGTGTGGACTGTATGTATGTATGTATGTATGTATGTATGTATGTATGTATGTATGTATGTATGTATGTATGTATGTATGTATGTATGTATTTTGATAGTTGTGACATCTGTATTCATTAATTTCTTCACGGTTGAGTTTTTATGTACCTAATCATTGCTAACACTGATCCTGAATAAAGGACGATTAGTAGTAAGAAAATGTGAATAGTCTACGGGCGATATATTAAAATTGAATTTATGTAGCGGAATAATTAAACCAGACGTAAATAAATCTATTGTTCATAAATTAAAAACCTGTAAATTAATTTCTGTGACAGAATTATGGTTGAGATGAGGTACTGTATATCACTATACTAAAAAAAAATATAAAATTTTAATTGAAGTTCACATTGCAGTATGACAATATAGCCTATGCAAATCATTACTGATTGCTAAGTAAGAGCAACAGATATTCAAAGGAATGAACGCAAATTTAAAATATTACTTTCCTTTGCCTTGAACATGTAAGTGGCCGGTATATTGCGTCTCAAAGTATAATATATTCATGATTATACTCACACATAAATTTCACGCTATAGTGGAAGGTCGTAAAGGCTCCTTTAAACTGCTTTTTTAATCGTTCGCATGGAACTAAGAGTGATAAAGTCTTTGTAGAAGTGGGATTAAGCATTTAAATTACAATGCAATAATGCCTTTCTTTTTCATACGATAAAAAGCGGACAAGGACGTTCTTTTTCTCAGCCGTATTTAGCATTCTTAGCGTTTTGTTCTGGATTCCTGAATAAAAAAAAAAAAAAAAAATCTGCATACAGTATTTTGTAGCACAATACAGATTTTCATTTTTCGCAGATTTCATTTAAGGAACCAATTTATGTGTATTCAGAACAAAATTATAAATATGAGTTTAACCATGGACATTTTTGTAAAAGTATGACGTTACCAATACCCAATACGTGAACGACATTCTGCGAGAATGTCAAAAATGTATATGTAATTTTACAAGAATTGTCTTTAGAAAGAGAACACAATTCTTAAATGACGATTTATTGTCAACTGTAAATGAGAAATTTGAGAAAAGTATAGACAAAATTATAGTCGCGGCGCTGTTATTCCCGGCGTGATTTCTCCTCTTTTCTTATGTTTTAGGAAGTGAAGGCTCTATGAAGTCTAGGTAGGTAGTATCGTTCGCTATTTTTGTTCTTTCGTTGCCGAGCTACCAGACGAGGAATCTATTTGCCACATCGTTAAATATTATCATGTCATAGTTCCTATGATAATAAATCAAACGCACTGTAATTGAGCAAATAATTTAGCGGCAAATAACGTCCTCGTGTGCTTTCTGCGAACGCCAACGAAAGAGCCAAAAAGCAGGCGATTATATTGCGTATTTATCGA
This sequence comes from Periplaneta americana, assembly GCF_040183065.1. Taxonomy (NCBI): domain Eukaryota; kingdom Metazoa; phylum Arthropoda; class Insecta; order Blattodea; family Blattidae; genus Periplaneta; species Periplaneta americana. The sequence continues at coordinate 93,092,096 of NC_091132.1, forward strand.
GCCTTAGGAAATGCGTAACGTCGTCACCAGCGAATCACAAGATGCACACATTTAAATTTAGCCGATCTGCAACGTGATTGGCTGCCGGAAATTAGAGCGACGGGACTATAACTTAATTGAAGGTATGAACACCTGAAATCCAGTAGACATTGCTTTGCACCAACTACAGAATGTATTCAAACTTAACAAAGATTAATTTTGAACTTATAATGGATGTGAAACAGATTACTTTTCTTACATGATATATGTGTCGATTAAGAAATTAACCGGAATATAACTATAGTACTACGAATATAATAAATTTGGAAACGGACAAGTGCAATTAACGGCTACATTAGTAAATGTTCATTATTTTCCTGGAGCGTTTTAATTTTCTACAAAACAGTTTAAATATTATTGCACTTCAGTGGGTATCGCTGGAGTCCTGCTTTTGGTTACCTGGGGTCACCAAGCAATTATTATTATTACGAACAACAATGAACTGTTAATTTTAACTAATGTTCACAAAGCACTGTTTACAAATCAGAACTGTCAGTTCTCAGTTCACAGTTCTTCTAGCTCAGTCACTTGAGTTCACAGTATCTCGAACCACAGACCTTCAGAGACAGTCCACTGTACTCGAACTCAGGTCCCTCCAACTGCTGTCCACTGCACTCGAACTCAGGCCTTCGGATGCTGACACAGTTGCGGACGCACACTCGAGTCGAACTCCGGTACACAAGACTGGCTTGCTTGCTCTGGCTTACTCACTGAATGGCTGAATAAACTGAAAACTGCCCAAGTTCGCTCGCGTTTCTTCTTCTATAGCAAAATCATAGTTACGAGAAATTTCTACGGGTGTCCTCTCGAATAATCTGGATATCTCCACTTCGACGGAAGAGTCGGGAGGATCCGTGCCCCCTTCACTTCGCAAGTAGCAGCTGCGCGCGCACCCTCCCCTCGCCGCGTTAACGTAATACACCCCCTCTGCCCTTCAGCATGCAGATGCTCCCCGTACCAGCGTTCCGTCTGCCGCGCGCCCTGTCGGACGCGTGTTCAAACTCCGTTGCAGCTGTCACAATATTTATTTTATCACACTGTACATAAATTGTTTGAAATCGTGCTGTTTCAAATTACAAAATCTGTCAAAATGTTTTCTAATAGGCCTAAATGTTACTGATTGTGATACTACTGTTACTACTTTATTAATAACCTGCCATTGATTTTTTGATACCGAAGCGGAAACATTTTTCCGCAGTTATATGAAAGAATATCGAAAGTATTTTACCTACAAACAAATAAATCTTAAGATTTTCGAAACAGTGAATTATGATGTATTAGGGGAGAGTAGGGTAGTATCGGAAATCGGGTAACATCGGACAGTGCGTTTCTCTCATCTACTACCAGATGGTAGTACCAGAATAACATGGTTACGTTTCTGTATACAACATCACAGAAACGTAACCATGTCAATCAGGTACTGTCATCTGGTGGTAGATGAAAGAAAGTCACTGTCCGATATTACCCGAGGTCCGATACTACCCAACTCTCCCCTATACCAAAAACCATAAACATTTGTACTGATTCAGTGAACATTGTTGTTTCTATAGTTATCCATCCAATGAACTCTCCTTGGATGAAATTTTAAAAATTATCTGTGAATAGAATAAAATATAGAATTATTAAAATTTTATTATTATACTCAAGTCTTTTAAAACAAATATGTTCAAAATATTCTACGCTGTATAATAACTGGATTCAATTTAAAATTATAAAAATTAACTTATAAATGTTTATGCTCGTTCAATGTCAGAAGAGAAAGTTAAATTTCAAATTGTATGTATCTAAAGTCAAAAAGCTTCCTGTGCTAGATGATTTTACGACGTCTGGTGGCCAATATGAATATGTATTTTGAGATAAGCCTACTTTAAAAGATGCAGGTAGGATAGAATATATGCAAATTTAAATAACTGAAGAAATATATGGTACCTCAAGCATATACAGGTGATTCTCGAGGATTTACCGTCCCTTACGGAGCTTATTTCCGAAGACATTCTGAGCAAAATATGTCATAAAAACATTTGTTCTAATCTCAATAATTTTAGAGTTACACTAATTTGAAGTCATTTGTAAAATACCATTTTTTTTTTTTTTTTTTTTTTTTGGTTTTAAGCGTAAAAGAATATTACAGATAAATAATGAACAGTTCAGGAGTATTATTTCTTTAATTGCCAGGTATTCTGAAGCTAAAAATGTGTTGTGAATTCCATAGTTGCTTCGTACAGATTTTTTTTACTACATAATGACATTTTTCTTATGCATTTATCACAACAATTGTTACAAATCACGTCACTCTTGTAAATTCTTTAAGACTGTACATTAGGATGCGCAATTAAACTGTAAAGAATCAAGTTCCTAAAGTCGTATGATTTATAACAATTGTGATAAATGTGTAAAAATGATGTAATTTTTAGTTAAAAATTGAAAAACGAAATCTGTACAAAGCAATTAACAACACATTTTTAACTTCAGAATACTAACCAATTAAAGAAACGATACTTCTGAATAGTTCACTCTCTATTTGTAATATTATTTTACTCTTAAAACTAAAGAAGAAAGGCATTTTACACACAACTTCAAATTAGTGTAACTCTGAAAATATTGAGATTAAGACAAATGTTTATACCATATTTTATTGCTCAGAATATCTTCGGAAATAGGCCCCGTAAGTGATATTAAATCCTCGTGAATCATCCTGTATTTCAAAACCAAAGCAGAGTGCATGCACAGATGATTTTGTTCTGTCATTAATATTTCTGTATGTGGAAATAAACCGTGAAAGATGAAGAGAGTTCATGAAATACAAATACGCTTCTTAAGATAATTTAAAGATTGCAGGAAAGAGAATAGGCCAAAAATTGAGCCACCAGAAAATATTTAAATGGATTGGATTATTTTAAAAAGGCATCATATAAAAAGTGTAGGTATTAGAAGATAATGGCGAAAGAGTAACATAAGATCATCGAAGCAGCCAAGAGGCCGTCGATCTTTGGAACATCTTTCCTCACAGCAGGAGCTGGAGAAAAGAAGAGAGGCACGTAGAGGACGAGAAGATGGAGAGCACTAATAAAGTAGTCCTGGGTTTTATTGTAATTTCTAGTCTTTCTGAAGACTTGAGATAGTTTTCAATGCCAGAAATTCCATCCCACGTTTAATTTATCAAATATTTTATATCACATAAATCAGGTATATATTGATTCTTTATTTATATGGCCAGACGAAAGCAGAGAATGTAATACGTGCATGTGATACAAACACCGCTGATTTCAACACAAATGTAATTAAGGCTACAAAATAGCGCTTCATCTGCATGCAGAGTACCATCATTGTTAGCTTCGAATATGTCTAAATTTACCTATGTAAATTCCGAAAAATAAACCTACATTTTTATACGCTAGAATAACTGCCATGCTTCCTATCACATCCAAATAACGCGAGTTCATACCATACCAAAGGTGATGGATTCTCAACACGATTAAAATCCTTCCAAAAGGTAGTAACGTCGGACAATCATTGTCCTCTTCGAATTTAATTGAATCAGATTATGTTTTTCCAAATCTTAGTTTTAAATTAAAACCTTCACTATTCATAACTAGTATTCATTCATAGTGTTGTGTCCAAGGAAGGTCTTTCACTGCAAACCCACATTCTCCAGTCTTTTCTATTTTCTCCCTTCCTCTTAGTTTCCGCATATGATCTGCATACTGCACCTTAATGAATAATTTCATGGGAAAAATTGTTTCGGGGCAGGGTATAGAACCCGGAACCTATGGCTAAGCGTACCAACGCTCTACCGTATGAGCTACTCAGTCTGTAGACCGTTTGTGCGCTTAGTCAAAGGCCCCGGGTGCGGTAGTCAGTTCCGAAAAAATTGTTCCCTTGAAATTATTCAAATCAGCTTCAAGGGGAGCTATCCTGAAAGCTAGATTTTCATATATCTTGAAGTTGTCTATTATTTGATATCCTCTTCTGTCCCGAACTCCGTGTTTGCAGTTTTTTTAGGAAAGGTAAATGTGGTAGCTTTCCCGTTGCTTTGCGCGCACCACTCTCTCTTTCGTACCTTAAAAGATCCCAGTGAGTTCCAGCGTGGAGGTGAGTAGAGTGGATTTGACTAATTAGGCCATCTGGACTTCACAGAAATTTTTGATAGCATGCTAGACTTGCTGATGGAGTATGAAAGTCATTTTTTGACGTGTACTTATGCTATGAACTGTTGAATTAGTTACAAAGCTTTCACGATTATATAAGAGGAAGATTATTAATAAAAAGATATACTGACAAGCCATGGGCATTATCTGTAGTTTTCTGAAAATAGTCCTACAAGATTCCCTAGATTTGGCACCTTCATCAGTAATGTATACAAACGAAGTAAGATTTTCCTTGTGCATAATTTTCATTGTTCTCTGATGTATTAGTGATGGTGGTGGTGGTGGTGGTAAGAAGGGTGGTAGTAGTGGTGGTAGTGGTAGTGGTAGTAGTAGTATAAAATTGCGTAAATTATGTAATAAAATACAAAACAACACAAAACAAGATACCTTAGAGATTACATAAAATACAGGGTGGAAGGTAAGGTAGTACATTGACAGGATCCATAGAACTCATTATTTAGAGTAACTTTTGTCAAATAAAAAAAATTATAGGACTTACGGATAGTGAGATAATTACAAGTGTTTCGAAAGCGCTGACGGCAATTGCAAGATGTATCAACGCCTCATAAGTAATACTCCACACCCCAAGCAGTCAGCGGCTTGAAGGGGGGGGGGTTAAGTTCAACTACCTTTCACTGTGTATCTTGCAGCAGGTGAGGGGGAGGACGGCAGCAAACAAATGAGCCGTTCAGAGAAAAATTGGTGTAAGTCAAATTTGGATAATGCGATTTAAATTAAAAATTCTGTAAAATACAGAGTAAAGTAGGAATTAATATGTCGTTCTTGCTATCCCCTGACTACTAATAGTTTAAATAAAGTGAATATTAATTGCTACTTAACGCTGTATTTTACAGAATGTTTACTTCAACCTCATTACCCATTCTTGACTTATACAACTTCTGCTCTGAACGGCTCAAATATACTGAACTTCGGTGCAATACTTCGTGAGCTAATCTGGGGACAAATCTTCGCACAAAAATTACCTATGTAAACTCCGGATAGGGACGTAACTCTTATTTGTATAGTTTGTGTAATTTAATGTGACAAAATGTAAATTAATTACCCGAATGAACAAAATAGTTCGTGTCCGGGAGCAGTTCAACAATGAATGCAGAATTCTCAACTTACAATGCAATACACTAAAAATTCAATACTAGATATGGGGTAATAATTTTAATGTAAGCAAGAAATACGTACAGCAATAACAAGAAATAACGTGAAAATCAGGAAATTATGTCTAAATTAGTGAAAAACTTAGGATTGAAGTTTCATTTACAATTAATGAAAAAATAAAACTGATGTAACTTTGTGAACAAGATGTAATTAACATTACATTTATGTTGTTTCACGAATCACTAATTATGGGCGTTAATAATGAAAGAAAGAGTAGACAAATAGCCTAAACTCTGTAAACCACATTCCACTCACATCTTACAGGTACTGTTGAAAATGTTCACCATCAGCGTGCGTGCAGCTTTCACATCTTCTAGTCCAATTATGACGAACTCTGGCCAGTAGTTCTTCACTATTCCGAATTTCTTCCTCGGCCTGGATCATGCCTAAGTACACACGATTTGTGAACTCTGGCATGTCGTAGTTTTGAAATAAACTAAACTGTATCGCTGTACGTTCAACTGCACTCAAATGCAATGTAAACATCACAACAGCTGATCAATTGCGAGTACTAGGCCAACTGTCTACCGTCCGGACAGCGATGTCAGATTTTTAGACCTGTACGTGACCCGACAATCAATGTTTACAATGTTTCTCCAATCGATTAATTCAAAATCTGTGAATTTTCTAATTAAAATACTGCTGCAACGTGAGCATAATAAACGTCCTCTTCGTTGTTATACAAGAAATTAAACCGTATTTTAAACAGTATTCTTAAAATTCGCGATCGAAATGTCGGCATAAAAGTATTTTTTCTTCAAAACCCTCGCAAAAACGAGAAAATGATATTACACTTTTTTTGTTCGTTATATTTCAAGGACTCACATCCTGCAATTAATGTACTACCTTACCTTCCACTCTGTATAGTAGAAAAGTATGCACAGAAGTACAGAGTTCTCTTTTCAGTACACGCCTACTAGTTTTGGCAATATCGCTCAGCACGGACATTGTTTGTCCTTCATATTCGTTTAATCGCTGCACTCAGTAAAAATGTTTCGGTTAAAAACTTATTACAGAATTAAAAACTCTGTAAGATAGCACAAGTTGCAGTTCTCATTAATTAAATACATGCCACAAGGGACGCTAACGTAACAGAACAAACATTCACATGTTCGCTGCCCACCTTTGTTTGGACAATCTTCTGTATAAAATGCATCCCTTACATTCCGCCGCTGATATTATTGACCTTGACGCCGGACTTTATTGTGAGAGGATCAGTGAAAGTTGAGCCGATATGCTTTCGTTAACGAGTTTCATAGTACTGCCATCTCGGTGCCGTCCGAGAGCGTCGAAAGGAAATTGCTACCATTAAAACGCTGGAAATGGAGGTGTAAAGATCTTGAACATGCATATGCATAACTATGCAGCATGCTCCGGATTATAAACACCTTGAATTTCCAAGTTGTATCCTCTAACCGTGAACAACGTCGCCGTCCCTTGGCACTGAAACTGTTTTATCTCTTTCCAGAAGCAACAGTCTGTGAAGACTTTATTTGAACATTCTCAAATATGGTTTTCTCTTTTTGAGGACATTTAGAATGGTCTATCTTCTCATTTCCTCGCTTAAGCGCGAGAGCACTGTCTTTCAGTGGAGTGCTAGAATTTTGTATAGGCCCTATTCAATTTTTCTGGCAATAGAATTATTATTATTATTATTATTATTATTATTATTATTATTATTATTATTATTATTATTATTCCTTTTTCTGCCTTGGTAGGTAATCACCATGACCATGGACGGGTAACTCGTGCTCCCAAAGTGCTAAAAAAAAACCTTGAAAGAGAGAAAGGCAGAAGGAGCCAGCAACAGCAGTTACAAGTTGTTAGTAGTTTCGCTGCAAAAGCCACGGTGCGCTCTGGCGGCTCATGCAGGTGATCGTGATATCTATATTCCATGATTTTAATTTGAGAATGACGCATGGTACAATAATTATAGTAATTTTAGACAGACTATATTGAACACATAACAAAATTATGTTATTTTCTAGCTTTGTGAATTAGTTTAGTAATGGAAATACACACTGAATACAACCTTTTCAAGATACAACAAATATAGCTTCAATATTTATTTATTATTACACTATTTGTTAATATTCCTTATTATATGTCTTATTTGAAACGTAGAATGATATATTTATTTTATTTTAGTAGGTTATTTTACGACGCTTTACCAACAGCTCAGGTTATTTAGCGTCTGAATGAGATGAAAGTGATAATGCCGGTGAAATGAGTCCGAGGTGCAACACCGAAAGTTACCCAGCATTTGCTCATATTAGGTTGAGGGAAAACCCCGGAAAAATCCTCAACCAGGTAACTTGCCCCGACCGGGAATCGAACCTGGGCCACCTAGTTTCGCGGCTAGACGCGCTAACCATTACTCCACAGGTGTGGACTAGAGCGATAGAATTTACAAGTATTTATACATTAAAGAGTATTTCTCTGTTCTCAGAAAGGTAATAGTCTGTATTCGCAAACAATAACAAATTCAAGTAAGCATTTTTTTACATGTCACGGTGGATGAAATAAGCTTACTTCTGCGCTCTTTCTGTACTTTGAAAGCTTTTACACTTCTTTCTTGTATTAAACTCTGCCTCAAGCACATACAGTATATATGGAAGCAAAGAGTATATTTGGAAATTCTGACTTAGGCAACATTACGAACAGTTCGACTCCTGATTTTGCTGGAATCTGAGTGGCGTGCTGTTCTGTAGATTTATTTATTCAAGCTATAAATTTTCAGGATTTTCTATCGGCGTAAGCAAAAATATTTCAGAAAAATTTCGATTCCTTGTCAATTGTCACTGTTCCTCCAAACTTAGCAGTGAATTCTGCTGTAGGTCTTGAAGTAGGATCTTATATTTGATAAGAAGATTTCCTTATGACTCTCCAAGATAGTTTATAGTCAAAGAAAGTGAAGCTGTCTATGTTCTACATGATACTGCCACTTTCAAATTTATCCATAAATCGTCTCAGCTAGTCGATTATATATCGTGCAATTCTGTAACTAGCACGCACAACGTGTTAATGATATTTGGTATCTCATTTTTACTTTTAGCTGTTCTAAAGCAGATGCAGACAGTATTTCTTTACTAAAACCTTCACTGTTTATATGTAACATAAAATGTGATGCGTAAGAAAGTGAAATAGAATACAAGCTTTACCTCTCTTCTTAATAAAAAAAATTATATTTTTACTCGTAACTAAAGGGAAATGATCTGGGAATTATATTGTTTTTCACTTAAAACGAGCCGCCACTTACTGCAGACGCGATCGAACTTGTGTCTTGGAAGAACCGCACAGACAGTACAGCTAGTGCAGAGTCCGTTCTACCTGCACTGAGATTGTGTTGACACTTTGAGAGCACGAGTTGCCCACCCATGACCATGACTATACATAATAAAGTCAACATCCCTGGAAAACAATAATTATGTACTTCATACGATCTAAAATATTTCTAATGGTGGATTCCACTATAAATTCTTTCAGAGCTATGATTTTTTAAGATGTTCTATTTATCTTCTTGACTTGCCTTTTTCTTCAGAGATGTCTTCAGCTTCACGAGACGGCATCATGTATTATATAAGATTTCAATAGATATGGTAAAATTCATGCATACCTACCTACATGACAGAGGAACTTGGTGGGTCGAGACAGAACTGACTGGTTTACTTACTTTCAAATGGCTTTTAAGGACCGAATAATAACATATATTTCCCATATTTATTCTGAGTTTAATTTCCTCCCGAGTGTCATTTAGATTTGTTACTGTTGCTCCAAGATATTAGAATGTTTCCACCTCTTGGAAGGGTAAATCTCCAATTTTTATGTTTCCATTTCGTACAATATTCTGGTTACGAGACATAATCATATATTTTATCTTTTCGGGATTTACTTCCAAACCTATCGCTTTACTTGCTTCAAGTAAAATTTCCGTGTTTTCCCTAATCGTTTGTGAATTTTCTCCTAACATATTCAAGTCATCCGCATAGACAAGAAGCTGATGTAGCCCGTTCAATTCTGTTATCCTGAAATCCTGACCCTTCCTATGGACAGATTCTAGAGCGAAGTTAAAAAGTAAGGGTGACAGTGCATCTCCTAATGAACTATAAAATGTACGTCTATTAACTGCTTCTGTGACTTTTGACACACACACACACACACACACACACACATATACATATATAGGGTGATTCACGAGGAAAGATAAAAAAAATTAGGATGTGAATTCAGAAGTCATTCACAGTGAAAAAGTTCATATGAATATAGGTCCTTTTTCGAATAGTTACGGAGGTATGGCTCTTTGATTTCACAAAAACTTCTGAGATTCCATTGTACTAACTCGCATTTAGAGACAGATAACGGACAAATTTAAAGTTTATATTCAAGTATGCATACATACCTAACATTCTAAATGTCGGGGTCGATGTTTTCGCACATTTTCAAATGTACCTACTTCTGCTTCAGTGCACTGTTGCGCTCGGGCGTGAATCGCGCTCATCACTCGGGAGAGTTGCATCCAAAATACGGTCGATTAGCGCCTCTCTTGTTTTCACTTTCCTTTGCTATATCAAGTCTTTCATCAAACCCCATAAACAGTAACTACTCTTCGATATGGTACCCTTCTGTTCGGAAAGTGTTGCTTATATTCAGCGACGGCACGCAAGGAAATTCCATCGCACAAACCATAAACATACACAATATCGGCGTATTCTGTAGTCGAAAATTTATAAGGAATCTTGAAAACACAACTTAACTCTTCCCATAACTGTACCTGTATAACTACTGTACTGTAGGTAGCTGACTGAACTGCTGTAAACTGCTAAGTGATAGCGTATTTGTTGTATCATTTGTAATACCCCACCACCCGGTTTGTTTCTCTTCCCTTATCTACATCGCTCACAATGCAGATTCCAATGTTAAGTCATTCATCGGTGATCTTGTCTCACTTCAACAGCATATGGTAACGTCTGATTCACATTGAGGTGAGACGTTTTACCAAAAATTGCATCTAGCTCCGCCATCGTTCGAAAACGGACCTATGTTCACTCAAAATGGCCTTATATATCGTATCCTAAATTTCTGATCTTTCCTCGTGAATCACCCTGTATTTACGAAAGTGTCATTTGGCAAAGTCAGCGTAACGTAACGAAAAAGTGAATGAATAAATGAATGAATGAATGAATGAATGAATGAATTAATTAATTAATTAATTAATTAATGAACTGGTCCCAATATATTTCCTGGTTTAGTTGCCTCATGAGTGATATATTATTTGTCTCAATTATGAGGTTCAAACCTTTCTTGGGACAGATAACACTAGCCTGCGAATTTTAACTTTCTCTTTGTTGGCTAAAGTAAATAATGTGATTTTATATAAACATTACTTTACTTTGAGTAATAAAACCTGTTGTGCCTGATACAGCATGACACATTATTATTCTGCCAGCATGGTTTCCGACTATGATTTTCATTAAGCCACGTTTCATCCATGTAATATATATTTTTAATTCTCGAAGCCCTTATCTCGTGCATGGTTCTAAAAAACACTATTGTCGCTACAGAAATATCATTCTCTCTATCACAAATTTTCTGTCGTCGTTATATTTGTGATATTTAAATCCCCAGGACCCCTCATATCCCTTCATTTCTGACACCAGTTCTTCTTCTTCTTCTTCTTCTTCTTTTCTGTAGGAAATTCCCCCTATAGTAATATTACAAAACTTTACTACGGTCGAATTCTTCCATTCCAGATACCGGTTTCTCCTTTTGCCTCGTTTTTACTGGAGAACGAAGCACTGCACTACCAGAAGCACTTTCCCACATTTTCCTTTCTCGAACACTGCGTTCCAGAGTTCTAACACTCACGCTGCAGGCTTCTTCGCCGCACTAGGCAACACTGCAGACTGGCTCGCCAGCGGATACTTCCTTCTTGAAGTAAGAGTGTACCTTATAAATTACTCATATAGAGGAGTGACCTTATTACCTACTATGGGTAAAATCTATTGTAAATCTTGTATGAAAGAATGAAGGGGTGGATATCTCGGCATGACAAAATTTCAAAATTACAGATGGGCTCTATGGAAGGTTCACAGCATAGTTGACAGTTTTGGATCCATTGTAACAGAAACAAATGTATAAAAAAGGGGGGAAACTGCACTGCGCTTTCGTGAACTTTCGAAAGGCCTTCGACACTGTGGAGAGAGAAGCGCTTTGGTATAAATTATGGATGAAAGGGATGTCTGGTAAAATGAATAGGGCGCTTCTGGGGATATATGATAAACTGGAATTTTGTGTTAAGTACGACATTAACAGAGTGTCTGAAAGCTTTTCCAGTCGTAGAGGTGTGACACAAGGTTCCGTACTGTCTCCCTTACTTTTTAACCGGTTTATTGACGATATAATAGAGATTATGTTACGAGAGGACATTGACGCCCCCGTCATAGGAGACGTGAATATTCACAATGCTTCACGTTCAACAGAATCAAATGCTTTTTTTAAAGTCTACAAATGCGCAATGCAGTCTTCCCCTCTTCTTCTGTGTTTCTTTTAGCCTTAATGTGTTCAAAGCAAATATCTTGTCTGTTGTACTTTAGCCCTCTTTAGAACCAGCCTGAAATTTAGAGAGCCTATCATATTGAAGAATCCACTTCCTCAGTCTCTCATATTACCAGAATATTGTAAAATATTAGTTTTATCACAAACACACTCGCGAATTGAATATCAATCTCTCTCCACAACAGCATCTAACTCACTGACGCCTGTTGGTTAATACAACATGACGTCATGGTCGATGCCACGGCACATCTTGCTCGGAGCGCCAAGTTACGTGCCGGATACAGTAAAATGAAATATGGGCCTGCCTATGAAATTTTTTGCTTGGTTTTTTAATGACGCTGTTATTTAGCGTCGATGGGACTGGTGATAACGAGATGAGGCCGAGGATTCCCCATAGATTATTTTGACATTTACCTTACGGGAAAACCTCGGAAAAAACCAACCAGATAATCAGTCCAAGAGGGAAATGAACCAGCGCCCGAGCGTAACTTCGGATCGACAGGCAAGCGTCTTAGCCGACTGCGCCGGGGCTGCCTTTGAAATTATTTTCCTTCCTTCTGAAACGTGAATTATAGTTTCTTGTTTGTTACATCCTTATTCCGGGGAGGTCTTCAATTATACAGATAAAGGCATTTGTGCTTGTTAACAATAGTAACTTGAATGTTGAATCGTCATATGCAGTGATAATATAATAATATTCCTTTATAAAAATTATTTCTTTAAATTAATGTAAGAATAAAACTGTATTTACGTTAGTATTTGCCGGAATTGTTGGTTCCACTGTTACTTTTTAACCCTTTCTTTGTTTGTCGAAGTTTCGCATAGAATTTATGACATAAAATGATAATAATAATTTTTCTACTCCCGTCAATACAGGTTTATTCACATACAACTGTTGTGTGTATTTGTATGTTGTGTTACAAATTTTATATTGTTAGTTTAGTTTGTTGATAACACAGTATACAAATGTACATCCTAGGAATAGTTGTAAATTTAAAATTCTCAATTCTTCTGGAATTCTTGGAATTCTTATTAAGTGTAGTAAGTTCGATATGCAACTCATTTTAAGGTTATCTATCACGTTGTGTCTGGGTTGAATTTTCAATTCTAATCTTGTTGCTGTCATGCTTAGACTAATGCACTACTTTGTTCTCCCTTATGTTGCAATTAATAGGTCATACCCTCTTTTTGTCCACACCTGTGAAGTAACGGTCAACGCGTCTGGCCGCGAAACCAGGTGGCCCGGGTTCGAATCCCGGTCGGGGCAAGTTACTTGGTTGAGGTTTTTATCGGGCTTTTCCCTCAACCCAATACGAGAATATGCTGGATAACTTTCGGTGCTGGACCCCGGACTCATTTCACCGGCATTATCACGTTCACTTCATTCAGACGCTAAGTAACCTAGATGTTGATAGAGCGTCGTAAAATAACCAAATAAAATAAAATAAAAAATGTTGTCTTTTCAGCTTTTACTACTTCAAAATGTATCAGTTCCTTATTCGGAACTTTGACCTCTGGTCTGAGATAAGTGGTTATTTGGCTTGGAACTCACGGTATCTTGCAAAATCGCGATGTGTTTACTTCTCATATATTCTCATCACTAATCTTCCACGATTTCTATTCCGATTTTCTTCACGTATCTTTTTTCCTATATTGCAAACCCATAGCGACTGAAACTGTTTTGCAACTCAGGACTAACTAGTTCACGTCATAAGTTACAGTGCCCACGGAAGCTATTCCTTTAAAACAGCTCAACATTAAAGTCATAAGTGCGCACTTGTCTTGCGACGCTAGCGAGGTAGAGTCACTCGACGATGAAATCAGGGTACTGTGTATTCTTCACTGCGCCGTCTGTACAAATTATTTCCACACTTGACGAGAATTTCTCATTTTCCACATTTTAGCTACTGCACTGATTCCATCTGCACAGTCTGCAGCATCCAATCTGCAAGCAAATAGCCACAAACTTCTATTTTCCCTCTTACAAAAGCGAGACGTGGAAGATATTCTGTTTAGACTGGTCTCTAGCGAAAAAGGCGCAAAAATTTTCCTTGGTTTTTAGCCACACAATTATCGAGTTATCCTGTGTAATACCTGCAAAGTGTATCTATACAGTCTGTTCCAAGAAGATTGTAGGTGTGTGAATAAAGTTGTAAGTATCGCAGATCTTTTTGGCCCCTGAAATTTTAAATGTTAAGCAAAGAAGCGAGTCACTATCCACCTTGTATGTTGTCTCCCAACCAGATGCAGCCTCCAACTAATACCCGCCTGCCAATCGCCGTGACAGTAGAAGTATACTCAGAACTCGTGTAAATAGACCTGTAATGCCAGTAAGTAACGAACACCAAATATAATAAAACGTTACAGATTGTGCATTTATTGTGTTATCTAATACCTACCCACTTCAATTGCGTGATTCGGGTTCCGAATGCTGCGGATAGATGGCAGTACTATGATCCATTTTCAAGTTGCACACCACTTCGGCGGGCCACATTATGAATTATGTGTATCTGTGAATAATTATGTCTTGTACTAGAGTAAGTGTTCGTGTAAGTGTAGTGTAGGGAATGAGTGAGGATGATGGTGAGGAAAGGAACAAGGAAAACCCGGTGCCGGCACGTAGGTAGCGTACTACTGTCGGCTAGCACCATGAGGGCCACCAGGCTTAACGTCCCCATCCGACGGACGAATCACTATCAACAGTGACATATGCCTTCTCTTCATAGTGTATTTATTGTTATTGTTGTAACTTTCTTTCCAGTACACTATCACTACTGCTTTAATTGAAATTTGTTATTATTATGATATCTCAGTCCTATCCTCTTATCATTGTGACTTCTATGTATATAGTTATCTTCCCCGTAGATCATGAATCGATCTTTATCTCTAAACTTAATTACTGATAGAGATGATATTCTTTGCCAATCGATCAGTATACTTTTGTTTTCCTCGTATTCTTGCACTTGAGATCTAATTCTCTTAAAATACTCTTTAAAATATTGCCCCCCCCCCAAATCAATGATGGGTGATTTCACGTAGAATGGGCAATAAGTTCGAAATTGTAGGAGAAATTTTGTGCAAAAGATAGAATTCGTGAACCGTTCGTTGTATCAAGCATTTATCAAAGTCATCAATATTAGTAGCAGTCTTTTGCCATCTACTGTTTTTTTTTTTTTTTTTTTTCCTGATGCACTCATTGATGTCCTTCATCTCCATGTTATTTTTGTTAAGGCAAAAACCTCTTCACCTTTGTTAGACAGACGTTTCCCTCTGCTACTCTCTGTATCTTATTTTTGACTACTCTGTTCATTTCTTCATAGAAGTTGTAAATTGAGAACTATATCTCGTGTTTATCCCCTGCTATATTTTAGTTTAAAAAGTATCGGCTGCATCTCACCTACAGGTCAATTTCTTCCAAGCAACTGAGCATACTTTTGTTCCTCTCGTTCCTCACAAGTGCCAAAAAGATCTGCGACACTTATACCAGCTCTACAGGATAGTCCCACACGATAATACACTAAAGTAGCACCAGCGGTTCAGATTTAGGCCTATGTTGTGTAAATATGTTGTGTAACTCTTGACAATATCAGAGCATGTAATAATAATGATAATAATAATAATAATAATAATAATAATAGTAGTAGAAATAATCATGTAATATAGTTATGCAATCATCTTTGAATCCTGGAAATTATCCTGTCAATGCGGAAGAGGGGAAGTTATACTAATTGCTAGTGACTCGAGCATTATGCATGAAAGTTACTAGTAGAAGGGTCGTTTAGGAACATCTCGATAAGCTAAGTCCTAAATATATACCCAATTAATTCTATTAATAGTGCTTGAGTAACTTTTTTAGAATTGCATATATTTTTCCTTGCTTTTAGAGTAAACTTTTTTTTTTCTCACTAAAATTATTCCCGTACATGTGTTGAATTCGACTGCTCTCTCCAAACCATAGGTATTCCAAAAGATAGCGACGGTCTTCTGCCGTTGATCCAATGACGAAGTTCTTCAATGCGTACTCTACGTATTTTGTGTGATGCCCAAGCTTTACTTTGATCTTCAAGTTTGATTCCAAAATAAGCATGATATGACTTTTTCACAAAATCTGTAATATTACGCCTCTGCTTAGGCAATGTGTATAGCCTACATAAGTTATGTAACAAAAATGGTCTGGATTATTTATACATCCTCGATATGACATGGTAAATAGTTTCTTACTGAACTAAAAACGCTCAACATTCTACTCCACAATAAAGCTTCAAAAACTGATTTCGTTTCGTTTCCAGATGAAACACAGACTATTGAAATGTGAGAGGAACTAGACGAGTTGAGTTGAGTTTCTCACCAAGAAATAGCTGACATTTCTATCTCCCACAAATAAAGATAATGGCAAGGTTGCACCACCCTAACTTCCTCATACGCTTGCACCCTCTGTCTGCTAAGAGACATCTGCTGTCCTTGGTTTTCAATATAAACACCTTAAAAATATGTTGAATACATTTGGTTTTCATATCCTAACATATTAAAATTACACATGTTAAAGTATTATAGTTTTAAATAATTACGCTATAAATTGTCGTAACATATTATGAGAAAATTAAAATAAGAAAAAAAATGGTACGTGATAGGAACTTTCTGGCTTTGAATTTGATTTCAGCACGCTAAAAATATTTTGCAATTCATTTTATGTAGATTTTCAGAAAAGTCTATATGTATAAAGAAAGTTTATTGTTTCAGTCATTGACTTTACTGCTGTGTATGTTTTATGTGTTAACCTTTACATTATAAGTTACAAGACGTATAAACGTTTTCGTTGAACAGTGTCAACATCTTCAGATACGAACAATCAATTTTGCAATATCATTACTCTCTACATTCTCTACACATACAATACATGTTTAATGACATATGGGGATAAAACCTGTTAAAATTAATATAATTACAAACACATTAATACTCTATTATTCAAATATAGGTGCCCCTAATGTCAACATTTAAAAGTGTACGTATAATGTACAATAGAAATGCGTTTGCAAGTCTTCACATGTGGGCTGGATTATTAATGAGATAATATTGTGAGGCTAAAAAAGTTAAAATATAAAATTAAGTTGACTATATATCATGTTGTATTATACATGTGAAGATTTGCAATTACAAAGTTGTATTACATGTTTTATTCGTCTTTCATATTTTAGTAATGCACGTCCTTCCAATATATATCGTAGTGTATGTTTCATGGCCTGTCGTAAATACTTATGCCGATTATTGTAATAATCTTGTTGCCAAAAAAATTTTGGTTTTGGTTGTTTGTTATTGAGTTGGTGGTGTGCGTTTGCTTTGTTGCTGTTCATTCACACTGAAAATAATTGAAACCGTAAATTGGAAACCTAACTTTGATTAATGGATTTATCATAATTATTTATAATGTATTAAATGG
This sequence comes from Periplaneta americana, assembly GCF_040183065.1. Classification (NCBI taxonomy): domain Eukaryota; kingdom Metazoa; phylum Arthropoda; class Insecta; order Blattodea; family Blattidae; genus Periplaneta; species Periplaneta americana. Next base: position 93,109,451 of record NC_091132.1, read on the forward strand.
AACTTGCGGATGTTTCAGTGTGAATGAACAGCAACAAAGCAAACGCACACCACCAACTCAATAACAAACAACCAAAACCAAAAATTTGTTGGCAACAAGATTATCACAATAATCGGCATAAGTATTTACGACAGGCTATGAAACATACACTACGATATATATTGGAAGGACGTGCATTACTAAAATATGAAAGACGAATAAAACATGTAATACAACTTTGTAATTGCAAATCTTCACATGTATAATACAACATGATATATAGTCAACTTAATTTTATATTTTAACTGTTTTAGCCTCACAACATTATCTCATTAATAATCCAGCCCACATGTGAAGACTTGCAAACGCATTTCTATTGTACATTATACGTACACTTTTAAATGTTGACATTAGGGGCACCTATATTTGAATATTAGAATATTAATGTGTTTGTAATTATATTAATTTTAACAGGTTTTATCCCCATATGTCATTAAACATGTATTGTATGTGTAGAGAATGTAGAGAGTAATGATATTGCAAAATTGATTGTTCGTATCTGAAGATGTTGACACTGTTCAACGAAAACGTTTATACGTCTTGTAACTTATAATGTAAAGGTTAACACCTAAAACATACACAGCAGTAAAGTCAATGACTGAAACAATAAACTTTCATTATGCTAAAAATACCCTAAAACATTCAAACTTTGGAGGCAGAAATTTCATCGCAGACTAGTGTAATTAGCGACGCATATATTCGATATGCAAGTGAAGTAGGCCTACATCTATATTTCCGTGCTGTGAACAAATAATTCCGATCGCTAGATTTGTACCTGGAAACACTAACACTTGACTCATTTCGAAGAAAATATTTCTTTACTTTACACTGGAACTCGTTAAATTTTCAGTTCCAACCTTTCTATATTTTATTACAGCACTTTTGTTCTTTTTAAAGGAATGAATATTTGGCGAGATGTCGTCGATCCAACCTCCCCCTTTTGCTTCAAGGTAATTATATCCCTTTTGACAATTGCTGTTTCACTTTGCATCTCGAAGCCACTTCGAAGATGAAATCAGTAATATTCGAGGTGCGAGTTCTGCTCCTGAATAAAAGAAAAATAATTAATTAGAACCCGCTAGTCTACAGTTTTACTAATTCAATTTTAGAATCGTTGGAGTTCTGTGAACTTGCAGGTTCACTGTTACTGTCAACATGTAAGTTACAACTTAATTATTCCGAATGCATATGTGGATTGCTTATAGGTTAGTGTGGCCACGTTACGCTAGAAATTATTTCTGTGTTAGTTTCTGTAATTCGAGAGAGTAAACTGCAAACAATTTCATATCGGCTACTAACAGTGTCATGTAAAATATTCCAATTCATACTTTAAATTTGTCGAACTGAACATCCAGATGTATTTCACTATCTTTTCACAGAATAATTTTCAAACTATATGGACGATCACCTGCGAGAATAAAGTAATAACGAAAAAAATTGTATTTAATGAGGATTTATATTTCGAAATTGTGGCGACAAAGTTGGTACTGGGGAAGGTTAACCGGTTGGTTTGACTCTCCCTGTTCTTGTTCTACCCTTTCCATTAATAATTTTATTATTCTTGATGAAAAATCGAACCACATTCATATGGTGAATATTACGCGTTGTCTAGTATGATAAAATGACATACATATTTAGAGCATTTCTCCCGTAAGGGGATGATTAAATCTTTATAATATCAAACAACCTGCATTATATATTTTTTAATATATAGATTATATATGTCCATGTTTGAAGATGTGAGGCAATAACTTAAACAATCCCCCCCCTTCATTTAGTATTGAAATATTTTTTAACGGCAACAGTCACATGGCTCCGAAAAAAATGTTATATTATATGAGCCGTTCAGAGCAAAAGTGATGTAAGTCAAAATTGGGTAATGAGGTTTAAAGTAAAAATTCTGTAAAATACAGCGCAAAGTAGCAATTAATATCTCTTTCTTGCTATCCAATGACTACTAATAGTTTAAATAAAATGAATATTAATTGCTACTTTGCGCTGTATTTTACATAATGTTTACTTTAACACTCATTATCCATTCTTGCCTTACACCACTTCTGCTCTGAACGGCTCATATTTTAAATTATAAACATTTTTAAAGAAATGATATAGCGATATTACTCTAGCGAAGCCATATTGCATTGCTAATAACAGGGAAAACAACAATATTACAGAAAATTTTGTAGCTTTTTATGGTTGGAGTCGATGACATGTTATTTTGGAAATTATAAACATCTTTATAAATTCATCTCAAATATTTCTGAGTAAGTGCAACAAACTGTAATATAAATATTTTGCTGAATACCATACGAGTATATTTTACGCTGTCCAGAAGTAAAGCGCTGAATTTTTGCAGTAAATTTAGTACAGTTATGTCACTACAGGTTTTGATTTATCTAGAGAAAATAAAAACTTGAGTGAGATTTAGTTGACTATTACAGGATTAGAAAAAAGTATCTAAGGATTAGAAGAAAGAAAGTACTCTAATACAATAAAATATTAATTGACTTATTTTACAAAAAATACTAAACTGTCTTGAAAGTGTATTATTGTACCATCTCATGATTACAAATATTCCGCTAGATGGCTATAGTACGTTATGATTAGCTGTTCCCTTATTACCAGTTATGCCAACTATACAATCTTCATTGAACTCTATGGTCGATTACTAATCAAGAAGGCTTTGTTGATTCAGTTTCATTTTTATTAAAACTGTTGCATTCCATTTCAATTATAAATCTCTGATATGTGACTATCCATAATCTCATACAGCAGAAGTTATGTTGTACGGTAACCTAAATAATATAAACAAGATAAATGACAGGGAAGTTTTAATTAAGGACATTGAAACAAACATGAATCATTTTATAAGGTACAATTATTGAAAGTACAATGTTGCAAACAAAGAACCAAATGCTAGGGAGATGATAAAAACAAACGAATACTAGGGAGGTGATAAAAATGTTAGGAGGTGAAAAAAATTGCAGGACAAACATCCATGATCAGTTGAAACACGTCGTTCCGTATCGTTTTATTGGTCAAAAGTAGTATGACGTAGTAAAAGTGTAATAGTCACAGAAAAATAAAAATTACACCCATTATAAAGGGATGCTCTTCTACATTCGCTATTTCTCCACATAATTTCTATCAATAATTTCTGTTGTCATACGCAATGAAAATAGGGAGCATGTAGGTTATAACTTGTCTGTACCAGTCCGTGCTCTGGTTAAGCAGTCAATCTCTCATTTCCGGCTCAAAGTGATGGCCTAGGTTTCATCATTAACTATTGCGATCCGTGACAAAAAGGCAAGGATCCCTGAGTGGTACTAAAGTGAAATAAGGAAACCTCATTCCTCCACAGAGTTTCTACAGGACTGAATCCGGATTCACATGAGGATGGTTAGCATTTCTGTCTCAAAGAAGCTTCTTCAAAGGAACTTCAAGCTAGTAAAGGTCACAATTTATTTATCCATATAGATCTTCCAATTCACTGCTGGCTAAAGCAAGGAGATGTACTATCACCTTTACTTTTTTAACTTTGCTCTAGAATATGCCATTAGGAAAGTTCAGGATAACAGAGATGGTTTGGAATTGAACGGGTTACATCAGCTTCTTGTCTATGCAGATGACGTGAATATGTTACGAAAATCCACAAACGATTAAGGAAAACACGGAAATTTTACTTGAAGCAAGTAAAGCGATAGGTTTGGAAGTAAATCACGAAAAGACAAAGTATATGATGATGTCTCGTGACCAGAATGGAAACATAACAATTGAAGATTTATCCTTCGAAGAGTGGAAAAATTCAAATATCTTGGAGCAACAGTAAGAAATATAAATGGCACTCGGGAGGATATTAAACGGAGAATAAATATGGGAAATGCCTGTTATTATTCGGTTAAGAAACTTTTGTCGTCTAGTCTGCTGTAAAAAAAAATCTGAAACTTAGAATTTATAAAACAGTTATATTACCCGTTGTTCTGTAGGGTTTTGAAACTTAGACTCTCACTTTGAGAGAGGAACAGAGATTAAGGGTGTTTGAGAATAAGGTTCTTAGGAAAATATTTGGGGCTAAGAGGGATGAAGTTACAGGAGAATGGAGAAAGTTACACAACGCAGAACTGCAAGCATTGTATTCTTCACCTGACATAATTAGGAAAATTAAATACAGACTTTTGAGATAGGCAGAGCATGTAGCACGTATGGGCGAATTCAGAAATGCATATAGAGTGTTAGTTGGGAGGCCGGAGGAAAAAAATATCTTTGGGGAGGCAGAGACGTAGATGGGAGGATAATATTAAAATGGATTTGAGGGAGGTGGGATATGATGATAGAGACTAGATTATTCTTGCACAGGATGAGGACCGATGGTGGGCTTATGTGAGGGCGGCAATGAACGTGAGGGTTCCTTAAAAGCCATTTGTAGGTAAGTAAGATTTTCATCATTGCCATTATGGCATCCGCCGAGTTAGCTGACTGGTAGCGTGTCTGCCTCCACACTAGCCGGTCCGGGTGCGATTCTATTTATGGACTAGGAGAGGTGGCGATGCACAACTTCTAATCACTAGATTGTGCAGCAATATTCCTGAATTAAATCTTAAATCTCTCCTCAGTGCATATGAAGAGAAGGCATATGTCAGTATTGATAATGATTCGTCCGTCTAAGGCAGGCATGTCAAAACCCTGCACATTGTGCACTGGTCTGCGTGCAACGTGCAGTTCCTATTCCCCTACCTGGAGGGAGCGAATCGGCTTGGAGGGGAACGCGACAGGGCTGTACAGTACCTATAGTAGCAGATCAGCTTTTGTTTCAGTAACACAGATCAGTACGGGTGCTCATTGAGCTGTGATTGTGAATGCGTTATGAAAAATAAAGTGAGGAGTCCACAGATATAACGACGAAGAGAAATCACGAATCATATAACATAACTGTTATGATGTTTTCCTCAGCCAACAGTAATTATTTTAAAATGAAAGGCTTTCATCATATCATGTGGACCTAATAGTGATATGAGAAGTTAAATCAGATTAGTAAAGTTCTCAAAATATGATATTCGCCAGCTATTATTTCTTAATCAGTACTCTCATGGCAAAACAAACATGACAATGATGTTGTTTTGGAGTCTGTACTAACACAGCCATCAGTGATTAGACGACTTACAACTTTTGATAAGCTGATAAGTGATGTGAATATAGTGAGTAATACATGTGAGGCTCTTGAGGTTGTAAGGGAAGGAAGAAAGTAACTATTTGTAAGGCGGAAAAATTTTATGGAAAAATAATACATAATGGCGAATTTTCCACCTCACGTTACTATATTATCTAATATACTTACGTTAATAAATCTTTAAACCTGACATAAAGAAAATGTCCTCGCTTCACAGCTTGTGAAGTACTCTTTTAACTCAATTCAGTAACGCTCCCAACTTGCTAATACTTGATCTCAGCGTTTTCCAAATAAACTATATATAAATTTAAATTCAAGCTTAATTTATCCAATTTATTAATAATAACGTGCATTTATATTAATATACAGGAAGGAAATGATTCCAGTGTAAAAGCCTCACAATGTCCTATTGCATGTAATTGGGAGTAAAATATTTTCTTTCTTAGCATTTGTGCACCAGTGGTACCAATAATGCTTGAGGAACAATGGAAGAGTATTACTTTGAATTAATCAGTACCTACTACATAAAATGAAATATTGTGTTCGTTTTTTGTTATTTCGAAATTACTGCAATATTTATATTTTCTTCAAATACTGTATACAAATCATGTAAATAAATTATTCTTTACAAACGACTGCATTGTGAATTGTAACTGAGTAAGTCTATTGTTTGTGTTACAATTATTGTCAAATGTAGACACTGACAATACTTGTGTTTTTTCCTTCTGCTAAGTATGTTCATAATGTCCAAATGTCAATTTAATTGAACACTAGAAGAGCAGAATAGATTCTTGTACATCCCTCCCGCTAAGAACTGGTAAGAGCAAAACGTGAATGACGCAATCTGCACAGACCGGCGTCCCGCGGACATACAGTGCACTTTCAGTGTCTGATTTCTGACATGCCTGGTCTAAGGGGACATTAATGGCGAAGTGCATCAACATTTGATTAAAAACGCAGTAATCATAGATTACGAAACGACGGTTAAACAGTAGCCATGGTTAAAATGTAATTTATGTGCACCATTCATAATCACCGATTACTAAACATGGCTAGCTGACACCTCATTTAACCAGAGTAAAGTCTATGATGGTACATTGTTTCTACAAAATGTCTAAAGGAAAGCATCCATACCGCTGCAAAGATAATAGTCAACGTCTAAAAACGACTGCGCTCACTATGTTCTACATCGAAATGAACGTAACCTACATTTTCGCGTTGCATTTGTTTTCCTTTGGGCGCTGTTATATTTGTGAGTTCCATTTCTTTGCTTTTAAGTACTGTTAGGTTAAAATCGTACAAAATGGAAAATTGAATCCAAAAATGATTATATCCCAATGTTAGGTTGAAGTATCGATAGACGTAATTACTAGATTTAAATGTATTATATAAAAAAGATGGAATATCCATAAAGGAAAAGGATGCAGAAGATTGGTAGGAATGTGTGTACGATCTTGGACCTCATTTACACCAGGGAATTGTGCATTATCCTAAGATCCATCCATAACCTCTCTTTGTTCAGCCAGTGACAGAGAAAGAGATACAGGTATTCGAGTATTCCCTCTTAAAATACAGAAAATAACAGTTACATAGAATCGTAATATAAGCAGCCGATCCGTAGGAGAAACATGATTGTTCTTGTGTTATTTCAAGTGATCCATTTGTAGATTTTGATAAACGAAATCCCTCCTGAAATTTTCTGTCACCTAATTCCTCGTAAGAATTCTCTCTTTCCACTAAAAAAACCTTCACGCTCACGCTCTATCCAAGTAATTCAAGTACTGCACAATAATAATCGTCTTCGAAATAATCACCTGTGGTTCTGGCAGCCATTTTGCTTTACTTGCTCTACTAATCGCTGGTTATCTCCTTTAACCGTTCATATTTGGCCGGTTAGAGATTACTGTGGTTAACCTCCTATTTAAGTCGTAACCGAGGTCGATCCACCGTAAAAATGCTTAATCGGGGATTAGGTGACAATTTTAACCGATGGTTACACTAACCGACGTTGATGCACGTGGGCATAAGCCAGTTGGTGGCCCCCTTGATGCTATTCAACAATATGCGAAACCCGAATCACGCAAGTGAAATGGGTAAGCATTACATACACACGCACGCATATATATACATTCTAATATCCATAGCTGTTAAGTAGGCTTTTGTACCTGTTCTGTCTATGAGAATGCCCACATGGTTAAATTGGTACAACTTTTTTATGCATTTTTTGTTGATTTTTCTTTTCGGTTTTTACAGGTACGCTCACGGTTTCCTTGTAATTTCAATGTAGATAGGCCTATTAATAATTTTCTTTGAATTTATTATATTCTTTCTCTAACTTAAAACATAAATATGATCATATTACCCCATCCCTGGAAGCAATAGGTTGGCTTAAACTAGATAAGAAAAGAAATTTACATTCACTTCTCTTTCTCTTCGAAATCTTGAACTCTTCTATTCCTTCGTACCTGTCGTCTCGCTTCACTTACCTTTCTTCCCACCATAATCTGAACACACGCTCTCGTCATGAAACAATACTAACAATACCATCCCATCGCACCTCCTCATACTCATCTTCTTTCACAATAGCCCTGCCAAGACTCTGGAATTCGCTACCTGCTAGCATCAGGGACTGTCGAAATAAAATTGAATTCAAACGAAAACTTACTAGGCACTTGGTCAGTAATTGATTACTTGTAAATAGTTTCTTTAATCTATGACAAAATATTTCAATATTCAGTAATTTCATCACTATACAATTTTGTTATTCTAGATTTAATTTGTAATTCAGTAAATATAAAATATTCTTTGTTTCTCTATGATAAATTATCTAGCTTTAATTATTCAGGTAATCTTTTCGTACTTTGATTTTATTGTAATTGTAAATGTAATACTAACTGTAATATTATTTGTAATTGTAATTGTAAATTTAATACTAATTGTAATTTTATTGTTGATATTGTAGTTGGAATCTCCTGGTAGAGGGGCAGAGAAGGCCTGACGGCCTTATCTCTACCAGGTTAAATAAATAAATACTAAATACTAATAATTTAAACATTCTCATTTAATTTAATATTACTTACTTTACAGCCAGTTACACATAACCGGAGTAGCAATTGTCTAAAATAATGTTTTCTCACAGATTTTACATAGGCCTATGTTACAAAATTTTATTAGCATTAAATCCAAATATTGACTTAAAAATTCATAACACATGCTGGCAGTTTATATCTATATAGAGTAAATAGTTAATATTTACAGATACTTCATTTCATTAAAAGACTATCAGAACAAAGGCGACAACAATAAAGGTGGTAGAGTTTTAAAATCTACTCTCTTATAAATTATTGAATGCTGTCTAGAATAGCGGACACTTCAGTGATGAAAATCAAAGTGAATTTCTGAACGAAATATAACAATAATTTTATAATACAAAGAATAATAAACTTGAGAGGCATCGACAATTCACCAAGTCAATTCATATTCTATTTATTAGGTGAACTCTATAGAAGGTTTAACGAGGAAAAATTGTGAGATATATTAAGCAAAACAGGTTCTTCCCACAATTAATATTAGTAATAAAGTTGGTATAACTGGTAAAATTAGGATTTAAATAAACAATTTTTATAATTACAAATAAAATTGTAAGAATCCAAGCAGTAAGACAAGGTTGTGGATTTTCTCTGATTATATGTGGACGATGCAGTTAGGCCATAGAGAGAGGTTGCTAATATTAAATTTAATTTTAACCCAATAATAATTTCATATCTTTTAAATGCTAAAGATCACGTCCTGTTTTCCGGATTGCAAGAAGAATACTGAGAGAATTTAGAAGATATAATAATATCATAAAGTCATATAACTGAAAAATATTTACACAAAAACTCATTTAACGTTTTTTTTTAATTTTTATTTATTTATTAATCCTATCACAGCACAATCGCCACACTTCTTAGACACTTGGGATATATATCGTCATACTCATATGTTTTAATTACAATTTAGAAGGTGTAATAGGAATATTACATCAAAAGTAAAGCATAATAATAAGAATACTAAAGGAAATATTCTATGATAAAATTTTACAAGATCGTATTAATGTCAATTTTTGGATATGATTGTGATATGGGGATACTCATCGAAAAGCATTATGTCAGAATTTAGACAGTTCAAGTGAAGTTGCTTTAAAGTGCAGTTGGGTGTATATATTTTAACATGAAAGGATCGAGAACCCCAGAGAATAAATAATTTTAATCTTAAAGTCAAAATAATTATAGAACATAAAAAGACTTGAAGAGATTATTTAGAGCTAGAGAGTGTAAGAAAAATAGCTAAACAGACTAAATACCTCAGAGGAAATCGCTACCAAAGAAGGCGCAAGCAACGATGGGCAGAGCAATAAGATGTGCAAAAAGGAACCGCAATCAACATTTAGAGTGCTATTCATAGACATTTCGCAGCACGCGCTACGAGCGTGCTAAACTAGGCCCGGCTATCCACTGGTTACCTGTACAGAATTCAAATCATATTCTATCGCTAACACTGGTTTATGAATACGAAAAACGCTGATCATCCACCGGAAGCCCGCGCTAAGAATGTCTATGAATACGGCCCTTATAGATCAAACGTAGTTCGTAGATGATGATGACGGATTATCTTTGAAATATTTTTTCATTCGTTCACTGCATGAAATAATAAATTCCCTCAATGGAATTGGTAATACGAAAACGGTACTTACCAAGATTAGGTCAAAACTCACCATGAAATTACCTAAAATTCCCCTTATAGTTTTGAACAACCTAGAGAAAAAATATTAGGTAATGTGCGCAAGCGATAATCAAACCATTGTCCAAGCGCTACCGTCTGAGCTACATTGGTAATTAGAATATTCTTTAAGTGTCCGTTTGATAATGTCACGTAACGTAACCATAAACTGCATAATTGTATATTCATGTTCATATCTCTATAGTACATTTAGATATTGCAGTCCATAATTGAAGTTAATAATTTGTTACATATCATCACAGTCCGGCAATGAAACTCTCTCAGACGTAAATTATGACTATTGTTGTTTTCGGGTCCACAAAGCACGAAAATCATATTAGCTTTCTCATACCACCTAAGAGTTTTTAGCTGTTACTGCAGTATTGTGTAGCGAAAGGTCTTTTCTACGAGCAGTTAGACGGTGCTGTTGTCTTCCAAAAGAAAATCCTCCCATCCATTTTCGCAGTTTTATTAGTCTTAGGGGTTGTTAAACTCTCAGGGGAGTCCAAGTATACAGCATCTAGGTATATTGTTTGCATTTGAGTAAAATCGCAGTGAATGTGTTGTTCCCGGACCATATTACAGACGTATACAGTCCAGAAATTACTGTAGTTTCTATTGAGATAAGTATATAATATTTTTGTTCTTAAATGTCCTTCCAATCTTCATGGCTATCCTTGATTCAGTGAGAAATTTTTCTTTCCAGTAATTCGATCACGATAAAACCATTAGATGTCAGAGTAAAATCAGAATTAAAACTCGAATTCAGCGCTTGTTAATTATGTAAAATGAACTATTTTCACTTTCATGAGAGATAATAGATTAATTTTCATTTACAGTATACTATGAAATGTAATTTCTTTACAGAATTTTGCAGGATACTTTTGTCCCAAGACCATAATTATTTTTGCTATGAAATGTTAACAATATTTTCTATTATTTTATTGCGTAACTCATATAATACATTTTATAAACCTTATTCGTTTTACGACATAACAATAAATCAGATCATAAGCAAAGAGTGAGTAATTCGTCGCTGTACATTATAAAGGTAAATAAACCTCATGGCAGGCCAAATCGGCGCAGAGGGTGGCAGTAGGTTAAGGGTATAGCCTATGTACGTGAACGACCACAATTCTTAAGCTTATCAGAAAATACAGGCTCTAAATTTCTAAAATTTTATAAGAAAATGAACTCACAATTGAATTAAAATTACAAGGTACCACAGAAAGTCTTATTAGAACTTAAATATCTGATAAAAGTATAAAAAAGTTACTAATAATATTTTTATGACTTCATTCTTTATTTTAAATTAAATGTTCCAAATTTTGAAAATTTTCACACATATTATTTCATAACTCCACAACTATTAGAGATAGAATTCTGAAATTTTATACACTGATTTAACATAAATTTATGCTAAAGGTAGACTACAATAATGCCCATTTCTTTGAAAATGGAAACATTAGATCACAAAACATTGTATAAATTTTAATATATTTTATATAGGACAAATAAAAAAATTAATTGTATTAAAATTAACAACTCTACACGTCTGAGAGTAGCCTACTTCTCATAAATAAGTGTTTATTACATGCAGGAACAATATTAAAGATGTCGGAGAGACCATAACAATGCTATGGTTACCAGATGATGTAACTGCAGAATTTTTTTGTTTTTTTCATACTCTGATAAAACTGGTTTGAAAAATATTATTAATAACCTCTTTACACTTTTATCAGATATTTAAGTTCTAATAAGTCTTGTTGTGAGTTCATTTTCTTATAATACTTCAGAAATTTAGAGCCTGCACTTTCTGATAATATTTGTTGTCGTTCACGTACCCTTAAGCTCCCATCTTTACAGACAATTGACATTTAATGGCACTAGGTATGTCAGTCCTATGTGCTCTCCGCCTTTACTCTCAAGGAAATGTCCCTAGAACTTATTTCTGTTAGTGGCTGAATAGACACCAGGGCCATAGTGCTGCTGAAAGGATTAGATTAATGGAAAAATCTATGATCCTATCAGGAGTCAAACCCGCATCGTTACGACTTAACCGCGACTCTACTGCGCGCCCCATTTACATTATACAATATTCATTTAATTTATCTTGGCATTTATTATCAGCATCCAGATATAAATTACAATAAAACTTTCGTTGAAATCCTCTTCATTGATTTCTTTGTAAATGAATACGTATTCTCTTCTCACTTCTTCTGTCCAATTTTCTGGTATTTTATAGACAAAATAGTACTGATATATCTACCAACATTCCGTTAGTGGCAAATGCTGTTAGATATTTATTGGATGCATAGGTGTGCGTCAGTAACATTCAAGGATTTTAATTCCTTTTGCCAAATTATGCTACCACTGTAATCACTTGGATGTTATCTTATAGATTTGATAACCGTTAAATAAGAATTTACTTGAACTTAATTGTACAGTAACAGTAAATAATGATCAGGCAGTGCATTTGTGTTCCCAAATGTACAGCGGATGGAGTAGTTTCTTCTTGTACATCTATTACGTCACGTGTATGCATAAGTAGGTACGCATAGAACAGTGATCGCCGAAAGCTGTATCGCGACACATGCCCCTGCCTTCACTCAAGCGTAACCATGGAATCTTATCCCCACCCTCTGTTTACAGCCTTCATTTCGACATAAGTAAAGACATTTATCAGCAGCGAACGAACACATGTAATGTTACAAGTGCGCCTTCCAGGCCCCTCAACCTCAGCAGTGGGTTACAAAATAAGGCATTGCCAGGAGATACCAGAAATGTCAAGTGACCTGTTTGTTTTCTTGAATTTATTATTATTATTATTATTATTATTATTATTATTATTATTATTATTATTATTTTACTTTACCCCTCGCTGTTATTTATACTCGCTTTAACATCCTTGGTCATATCGCGAGTTAATCTTTGGTTGAAATCCGAAGGCCTGTGTACTATTGTTGAGACTGGTTCTATTGTTGTGAACTAGATGGCGATTGTATATATGTTACTGATTTGTTATGAATATGATTTCGGTGATGAATGAGGCCGGTGATTTTCAGGGATGTTGTGGCCCGAATTTCCTGAGGAAAAACCCTGTAAAACCTCAACCAGGAAATTCAACCCGACCGGGAATCGAACCCGGGCCCTTTGCGTAAGAGACTAGTATTCTGACCGTTACACCACAGATGTGGTCTATTATTATTATTATTATTATTATTATTATTATTATTATTATTATTATTATTATTGTAGGCTATAATATTAAAATGGATTTGAGCGAGGTGGGATATGATGATAGAGACTGGATTAATCTTGCTCAGGATAGGGACCAATGGCGGGCTTACGTGAGGGCGGCAATGAACCTCCGGGTTCCTTAAAAGCCAGTAAGTAAGTAAGAAAGTAAGTAAGTATTATGATAGGCTATACTACTGCAACTATTATTATTACTCTTGTAAATATAAGTTTTATTTATTTATTATTTATTTATTTATTTATTTACTTATTTCACGGCGCTGTATCACCTACTGGGATGGAATTGGTGATAGAGAAATGTTGTTTGGCGAGATGGAGCCGATGATTCGCCACAGATTACCCGAGGAACTTCCTTCAGAACTCTGAAAAGATCCTGCTTTGTCTTAGATGAAACGGGGAACCTATAACTATGTCTATTTTCAATCATACTTTGAAAAGCGCGCGCTCGAGGGAGGATGGTGTGTTGTGTGTGTGTGTGTGTGTGTGTGTGAGTGTGTGTGTGTGAGTGTGTGTGTGTGTGAGAGAGAGAGAGGGAGGGGAGGGAGAGAGAGAGCGACAAAGACAATGGGTTATTATTTTTAAATTGGATCATCAATAATTTAATCCTTAACTTGTTTAAATCATGCACAATGTATAAATCTACGTCTCCCCTCTCGTAGACCAAAAAAGTACTTGGGGTGCGATCACACCCAGCACAGTGCTCTTCGTTAGCTTCCATGGCACAGGGACACGAAGGTTAATACAAGGAGAAAGAGGATGAACAGGTAGAAAAGAAAATAATAATAATTTTTTTCACAATGCAGTTAAGAAAGAAAAATTCCAATAAGGTAGTTGAATACAGTCGATTTACACTAAAATTCAAACGTCGCGCAAATATAAGCCCATTCTTATGGTACCAATTTATTTTGTTACAAACTTCTTTCTGGAGAGTGAATAAAAGAAAAAAGAACTCATGAAGGAAAAGAGTCAAATTTTGAAATTGAATTCTCTGCACCTAATGACTATATCACAGCGCCGGTGCAGGCAATGGGAGCTGGGACGTGCAGTGTTTCCCGTCTGGATGGAATTAACCCAGAGCGAGAGACGTGATGCTCTCCTGATGACACCGTCAAGCGATACTTTGGATGCAGGTCGAGCTTTGGAGTGCTGCACCTCACTCGTCGAAACACATCAGGGCTCAGAGCATGTTATGACTTGCTGTTGATGGAGGGGTGTACAGCGAAATACCTTAAGAAGCAGTACGCTCACCTCGTTTGCCAGTTACAATAGTTTTCCGTTTCATTCTTGCTTCTGCTACTACTTTCTGACTGTATTGAAGATTGTCGCGGCTACTTAGCGATGTTGATAAGAAATTGCCCTAAAACGGGAATCCCAAGAGAAGAGAACAATCGTAATATTCTTTCATTCTGTTATGCTACCTGACAAAAATATTTTTCTGACATCAATACGTCCAAAATAATATATTTTGCTCATATTCATTCTGTTATTGAATATGGTTCTATTTTTGGTAGTAACTCCTCGAATGTTAAAAACATTTATATTATGCGTACAAAATAAAAGTAAACATTTAGTAGCAGGTGCAAATAAAACATTCTTATAAATATTTATTTAGAAACTACCGAATACTGACGCTTACTTGAGAATAGGCTATATCATTTTTCCCTAATGGTATTCTATGGAGATTGTGAGAGTAAATTCACAATGAGTGAAGAAATTCATAACATCAATACAAGACATAAAAGTAACCTTCACAAGCCATCGCTTCTGCAGGAACATTATTTCATTTCTACTTCAATTTTTATTGTATCTAAGTTTTTGAATGTACTTCACTCCTACCCTTTCTCCTAATGAAGTCCAACCGTCCTCCACACAAAACCAAGGCCGCATATGCAGTCAAAGTCGCTTTATGGTCATAATAAATAATATTGAGTTGGTGAGTATAGTTCGTTCCAGAAATATAGTCGCGTTTTCCAAACAAGAAAGAACATTCATTATTGAATGTATTTTCGCACAGATACCGGTGCGACCATTTGCTTTCGTCGCATACCGGTTTCCCCATCTGCTTCTGCTCGTCCCTCTGTAAAAGTTAGTGGCTGGGCTGTCTTAGATCTTTTCTTAAAACATTAATTTCTGTTGGGAATTGGAAGTCTACGTAATATTATACAACTTAAATAAAAAGGCCTCGTTAAATAATTAACTGTCACGTGATTTTCTCCCCTTTCTATGTTCCTGTGACATAACCATTTGGATGGACAGTAGAGAGCACGTCTGAGTAATTTTATCTTTTCGGATCGGGCAGAATTGAAGATTGAATTTACTTTACGTAAGGTACTCTTTTATAGAGTAAGTACAGAATTATTTCAACATGAGTTACTGGTACGAAGGACGAAAATGGAAATTGTAATTAGGTACAATAGTCTACAGTGAGATAATATGCACAAAAGAACTGAAGCCTCTATCGAAATGAACGGCCACCATTTAAAAAAATGTGTTTAAATATCCATATTATGATTATTTTTCAATTTAAATTCACTCTATATTGTACGCTAATGTGTTGCATACAGTATAATACACACTGCATAATGAATACGTCCGAATGGATAGCTCAGTTCGTGAGTAAAACACTTATTGTTAATATTATACCGTATACCTAATGAAAATTATCAAACTCAAAATCGTGGAAGGGGGTAGCAAACAGTGTTTCCGTCTTTCATCCGTTAATCCAAAGGTATAGCCAGGTTATTATTAGAAATGTTAGTAAAATAAAATAATGTCCCTGTATAATTCTTTCCAGAGAGATGTATAGTATTAAATTCATAAATGCCTTTAATTATCTACCCTTAAAAATTACTAATAGACGATAAAAATCAATTTAAATTATCTCTCAACAGACACTTACACTTCAAAAGTTTGATTTATTTTCGATATATTTTGGCTGTACGTTTCTTTACAAATCTGTTTAAGATTAAATATGTATCTACAGTATTGGCGATGTACTTGAATGTTGGTTCTTATTTGTTATTCCGATTTGTTCCATATTTAGTGTTCCTTTGGCAAATATAGGGCCACCTCAATTCATATGATGTAATAAATATCTAATCTAATCATCTTACGTCAATGGCAATATAGATCTACTATTAAATAACTAAATTATACGTTTATCTCTGAGGACATATTTCTTCATAATTAAATAATGCTGACCTTTTCTATAACTGAGGCGCTCAGAATACAAGTGGTGCAAATTTAAAAATTAAACAAATGCTAATTTAAAGTTTAATAGGTACAAGAGTCTAGATCTTCCTAAATGAATAATAAAATTAATCTATTAATGAATGGTTTAGCAGTAGATTGTAGCACTTTAGCAGAACAGTGAAACAGATTGCCATTTTTCAGAAGACAAATGAAGCAAGACTACTTCACTTAGCAACCTATGCTATTTACTTTGCGGTTTGTTCCTTTATTCAGTTTATTAATGTTATTTTCATTGGTGCGATGAATTGAAAAATTATTTGAATGAAACTAAATGGATAGTGAAGAGTTATCGCTATCTGAAACAACTGAAATCAAGTGAGATGCTGAAAATGAAGGTAAATAAAAAATTCAAATAATTAATTATGTGTTTATTAAGTTATGAGTATGTTACAACTGTGTTTAATTTTGTTTTAAGTAACTCCTCAAGTAATAAACTGTTGTTCTTATGTGTGCAGATTATAATTTTATTATTAGTAAGTAACTTATAGAAAACAGAATAGAATATAAATTTCTTACATCTTTTCTTTTCAAGACATTGTTGTAATTATTTATAACATTAATGCAGATAGAGAACTGTTAAAATTGTGTAACAAGTGAAAGTCATAAGCAAGTGAATATTTTAATGTACACTGACATTATTGCTGTGTGAAATATGAGTATTCCAACATTTTCTGCGGACAAGTGAAGCTAGTCCATGGTTTATTCTTCATTATTTAATTTCAGCCATAAATTTTGTTTCAGGTACTTATATTCCTACAGTATAGGTGCGTACACTGGATGAGAAATTTGTATTACTGATTTTTTTACACTTTTATTTGATTTTTCACTGACAGTTTCTGTTGATTTGCAACACTTGTATTCTGAGCGCCTAAAATATCGGCCAAGAAACTGTTTACTGCAAAGTTATTTGTGAAATACTCTGAAAATATAATATATTTTAATTTAAGAAAAACTTTGCTGATGCATGGAGTTCCATGATACTAAGTTGCACTATTAAATTTCCTGTCTTCGTGATACTAAGATGCAATATTATTATTTCCTGTCTTCAAACAGAGAAATCTGAAAATCTGCCTGGATATAGGCCCTAATACAAGCTATATAGAGCGTAATATCTTGTGTAAGTTCCGAGAAGCCTTGGGGAGCATCACACATCAGTCCAAAATCCAGAACAAAATCAACAATTATAATTTTCTTTAGTAGACTTACGTACATTATTATTTAAAACTTATAATTATTTTTTTTTCATCCAATTTTATTGCCACAATGTGAACCGCAGTAATGGTTGACAAATTAGAAACTAGCAATGAGTGCTAAAATAATTTGAAATTTGAGAATATGCTTATAGCACAGTCTAGTATATAGTCACGAAGCTCAATACGTACTAAATATGCATCCATAGATAGTTACTAACCAATAGGATCGCTACTATCGCCTCATTACAGACAATGGAAAATAGTACCGGCACATCTATTGTTCCTAGCACTCTCACAACTCAAGCTTCGTGACTGCATATATTAGACTGTGCTTATAGTACATAATATCTTCAGCTATTTTTCCGAGTTGTCTGACGGTTTTTTTAGTAACTGATGACTTACGTTAAAGTTTGTCAAGGAATTATTTAAAATATTGATATTAATGGGAATTCTTTACATAATTTCCAACAGAGAATTAAAGTTAGCATATTTCCAAAGAGAAACGTATATGTATTGCTCCTGAATCAAAAACACGATTCCTTTCCTTTTTTCTCGATATTACAGCAAATCCATCACATTGAGATTTTCATTCAAAAAGTCATCATTTAAAACCAGTTCGTTAAGTATATCTATCATTGACTGTAAAACATCTTTTATGGACATATTTTATAATTCTGTAACATTAGAAAATACTTTTGTGTCTTTCTGCTTCCATGCAATTAACAAGACAAATTTGTTGCCTTGTCTGTTATTAATGACGAGAATTCACTACGCTCTTGTCAATAAACATTTAAATATTACAATAATTACATTAACTTATTACGGAATACGTAGTGTTAAAAGTTGTATAATCAGGATGTATATGTTAAATTATTTTCTGAATAAAGGTTTTTTTATATTTTACTTCCAATTTGTTTCAGTGTATTGGTACAAGCATTACCGTAATCAAGAATTCTGTTCATGTTAACTACTATTCACTTGTTAAAAATCAATATCAAGTGCCCGATTAATATTTGCACCTTCATGAGCTCTTCTGAATATTTCACAAGTTATTCCTTTTTCATTGTCAAATGTTTTAACATCGAGCTGCTTCCAATTTGTTGTCATTTACAGTGATGAACTTCTGAAGTAGTCCCGCGCCGCAGCGTCATGGTCAAAGGTATCATGTTCGTTACGGAATGCGCGCTGGTTCGTGTTTTCATTGAAAAGAAATTTCTCATGAACTTTTTCCCAATGTATAGACCGGTGCCTACAAGCATCGGAAAGCTATGATGGATAGCGAAATCCTGTCCCGCGAGCCAGCTACAACTGGGGAGGGGGAGGACAATTATCGTGCTAACCATACTAAACCTCCGTCCTGGTTGAATGATCGTTCACCTCTACTGACGCATGTGAACGTAAGGCCAGCCGGCGACTAGTCGGCCAGGGCCCTTCATGGGCTGTCGCTCCATGAATTTATTACTTTTTTAATTACATGTGAAGTGGCACCATTTTATGTTCACAAATTGTTAGCATAGTGAAGTTATATCCCTTATATTTTCACTAAAATAAGAAGTTTCAAAATATTCCCCTTAATTTGTTTCTGCTCCAAAATTTAACCCACCCTTATATATCTTAAAGCAAGGGTTTTTATTCATCATTAATAATTACTAATAAATTTCGTCTTAAAAATTCAGTTTTTTAATTTAGTGTCAAATAGTGAGCAGATCTTTCTGTGTCTCTTTACTCTCCGTTGCGACATCCACGTTGTTGAATTGGTTATGATTCGGGTCTCTTTCGTATTTGAAACTAATTTTCTTGAGTTGCATCATTCTTATTAAATTAGATGTCTGGCATTTTCCGTGCCTGAAACTATGAGAGCGGTAGGGAAAACTGCGTAAGTTTGTAATTACTGTATTACGAAGTCAAATGGTCTGTAAGTAATTCAACCACGTTTTAAAAACTGCATATCGCAGCAAACAAATCCAACTAATAAGACACAGTAGTTCTGATAGAAAGACAATACCAAACATTTTTGACTATAGATTCTAATCGGTAATGTAGTCTTTTCTCAGACGGAAATGATGCAAACTTCGAGTTACATTCTTAAGAACAGAAAATAGCAATCCCAGATTATATGAACTCTACTGTACCTTGAACTCTATGACATGGACTCGATCAGTGGCAGCAATCCTAGTTTTCACTTCCTTATCAATTTTATGTTGGAACTTTTGAAGTTCTAAACGTTTACCGATAACCGTACCGAAGAGCAGTGGCATAGAAAGCACTGCTTACTATGTTTCCGATCCATTTACACCATATTCACGAATAACCTTTATTTATTTCAGTAATAATTTTGCGTTTGACCTCTTATCTACTGATCCGTGGCACACCAAAGTGATCCTAAGACTTGAACAATCTGTTTCATTATATGGGTAATGTTAATGTAAAAATTATGGAATGATAATAGGAAAATGGGAGTACACAAGGAGGAGAGCCTTAACGTAGTTTTCGATTACTGAAAATTGTCCCTTCTCATTGAAATTGGAATGTAATTATATGTTGCAGGTATATTTATATTTTTATATTATCCAAAGAACCATATCGTCCATGGTTGGGTAATTTTTGCAGCTGTTGTCAAATAAAGAGATTCGTGAAGATTTCACATTACAATTTTGTTTTACATAACTATATTACCACCACAAGGAATGTTGTTCTCCTCTATTTGAGACTTTTAACCTGACACTGAAATTTATTATTTGTATTTTCCATGTCAGCAATTACACTCGTGTAATGTGGACCTAAGAATTTTGCAAACGGTGCTAAAATTACATACATTACATACACACGTTTTTGCGGACGTACTATTATACCTCAAATTCATACCCACTATTTTTTATTTCCTCTTGTTACCAAACGTAACATTTGTGCCTTCCTTCCTGCCCTTGAAATATAGTTCTTATATCTAGTCAATGCTTTATACCAATCATGACCTTAGGGTAAGGGGGTGAATAAGCCCAGCGAGCGAATCGGGACTATTTTAGAAAATATTCAATATCAGAGCCATCGACACTGGTTTGTTAGGTGCTCCATCTCATAGGTTACTTTATAATCCAGTAGTGTCAGAGTTGTATGCTCCAATACCGGTTGTGGAGCTAGTTCGGAGCTTGAACTTGCTTATGTCTGTGGAAACACCGGAGCACGCAACCAGTCTAGTGGAGCGCTTCGCTCCGTTTAGTCCCTGTCTGACATCGCTGTTATAATCCCTTAGAAGCTGATAGAACTGGAATGGCGCAGATGTAGTCTTTCTTTCTTTGTAAAAAAGATCATTGTTTCAGGAGGAAGGAGTTAGATGTTTTGAAAATACTCCACAATATTCTTATTATTGTATAGTGTGAATACTGTTCAGAATCTTGTTCTGTGTGAGATAATAAGTAAAACTGTTACAGAGATTCTTGTTTGGGTAGTGAATGGACGTCTGTCTCATTAGTCACTGCTGCCAACTGTTGAAATAAGTCACTAAACCATTTCGAGTGAATCGGCCCGCTCTGAGAAAATAAAATAATTAAGTATAAATTACTTAAGAATCTCTAAAAATATACAGTTCTGTGACAATTGTATATGATTAATGACTCGTCTTTTTCGGACATTGTTCATTGTTTTATATATTAGAAATACACAACGTTTTGTGAGTTGCGTCTATTCTCCTATTCAGCTGTTTTTCGTGATTACTGATAGTATTGTTAATTTTATTTTGGTAGCCCAGTCCGCTAACAATTCGGTGGTCTAGTGGTTAACGTACTGGATTAGTGTTAAAGAATTTCAGACTTAAATCCTTGACTCCGCTAACCTCATGGTAATTTAAAAAAAAAACTAAAAAGTGTCGGTATCACGAAAAGAGCTAAAGGCGAGAGCAGATCCAAGTCTCGAAACATCGTATATTTATAATACAGATCAGACAATGGACACTGTCAAAAATCTAATTTATTTCCGGGTTTTGTAATATTGTCTTAAATTTTGTAGAATTTAAAAATCTATTATTTTTAAGCATCAGTTGTTTTGTTACTTCTACATATCGCAACTATTGTTTGTAATAATGTTAATTATTGTAAAATTAATTAAACAAGTTATAAAAATACTAAATATGTCTAATAGGTATAAATAGAGGGTGTTTTGTCATAATTCCACATTCCTCGAAGTGGTCCCTTTTACTCATCTATATGGACTTATTCACCCGCACGACGTCGGTCGAATAGAACCATGCAGTGTGTCGATTTGATTCAAAACAGCATTTAATATTTGAAAGCAACGAATTTAAGTTTAATATGGGAGATACAGAAAGAAACAGGCTACCTAACTAGAGTATAGTTGAAACTGAGTAAGTTAACTGGCTCGTGTTGCAGACAATTTTCAATTTAGTGGTCGTATTCACTCATCCAATTTAGAAAATAATCTTCTGACGATTTGTCAAACTAACTTACTGTTATCACAAGTGTTCTATTGTAAGTTTCCACGTATTCACTACCTTTTTTATATTCTAGTGATATTTAACTTATTTTATCTGTTTCTTTTCATATTCCCCGATAATATTATATCTATAATGTGATAACTTGAGCTATACAGGGTGTATAAAAATACGTGTACAAACTTCAGGCATGGGTTCCTTACACCAAAAGAAGGAAAAAAGTTCATATGAACATATGTCCCATAATCCTTTGTTTCCCCGTTAGGAACTGTTCAACACATTGGTACACTCATAATATGCCAACACACAAAACTCATAACCAATGCTCGAAATGTCCTCCTCTTGCTTCTAAACATGCATGCACTCATCGAATCATGGACTGTCGCACCCTTTCAAATACTCCGGGATGATGTTGAATGGTTTCGCAGGCTTCCGTGACACGTCGATGAAGAGTTTCTTGATCCGGGATGTCTGCTCCATAAACCAATTGTTTAAGGTGCCCCCAAAGATAAAAATCCAAAGGATTGAGGTCGAGAGAACGTGCTGGCCATTGAACTGGTCCTCCTCTGCCTATCCATCTGTCATGGTAGACACCAGTCAGTGTATCTCGAACAAGGCGACTAAAATGTGCTGGAGCCCCATCATGCATGAACCACATGTTTTGTCTTATGTTCAGAGGCACATCTTCGTACAGTAATTCTGGAAGAGTGTTTTGGATAAAGTCCCTGTAGATAGCACCTGTAAGACGTGCTGGTAGAACGTATGGACCTACCAGACAGTCACCTACAATTCCAGCCCACACATTAATCCTAAATTGTTGCTGATGTCTAGCCTGAAATACAGCACAAGGATTACGATCTGCCCATACGTGTTCATTGTGGAAATCGGTAATTCCATCTCTCCCAAACGTTGCCTCGTCTGTAAACAAAACTGATGAGACAAACAATGGATTGGCTATTTGTGCTAGAAACCATCGGCAAAAGTTCTCCCGTGGTGGACAATCGGCAGGCGAAAGGCCCTGCACACGTTGCGGATACAAGAGCTGCTCGTGAAGTATCCTCCATGCTGTACTGTGTGATGTACCAATTGCCACAGCCAATTGTCTTGTACTGATACCTGGATCGTCTTCGGCACAGTGTAAAATGTCTTCTTCGAGGTTCGGCGTACGAACAACTCTTGGTCTTCCTCGATCACCAGTCTGTGGTGCAATGGTTTCTGTCTCAGCAACGCGACGATACACAGCAACAAAGGTTTGATGATTCGGTTGTCTTCGGTCTGGAAACGCCATCTGATACAGCCGTACAGCCTCGCGTCCATTACCATTCGCGCGACCATACATAAAAATGATGTTAGCCTGCTCACGAAATGAATATCATGAATGCCATGGTTGAACGAAACACGTTAACTCACTCCACGTTCACAATTGTAACGTTGAAGACAGACTAATGACAAATGACACATGTAAACAAGTCTCCATGGCAACACTTCGCCATCTGCAGTCCATTTCTGATACAACGAGTCACAGCCTTCTATGAATGAGTGCATAAAGAAATGAAGTTTTGAGGTTGGACCTCGAAGGCCGTTGAACGCAAACTTTTAGTAATAAATGAATAACGGGGAAACAAAGGATTATGGGACATATATTCATATGAACTTTTTTCCTTCTTTTGGTGTAAGGAACCCATGCCTGAAGTTTGTACACGTATTTTTGATACACCCTGTATATGACCACAATTTTCCTTACTGTGTGTGCCTAAAAAATATTGTGTTCATACTACTACCACTACCACTACCACCACCACCACTACTGCTGCTGCTACTCTACCACTATTATTATTATTAGTATTATGATTATTATTATTTCTCTCCTAAGTAATACTTATTTTCCAATTCTATTTTTAATTATCATCTAGTAACATTACTCTATTTCTTTTACTAGCTATGCTACGTATTCATTACTCTACTTTTTCTTCATCTTTTGACTAGTCTCATTCTTTCTTTCCTTATAATTCTTATGAATTAGTCATTACTTTGCACTACAAAAGCTTCGTTTTTCTCTTCACTATTTTCTGAAACCTCTCATATCAACCCCAACTAATTTCTTCTACTGTGACCTTCATTCCAAAACTAATGACTTAATTTAACCTATTCAAAATAGTCACTTCCACTAGTCCTTTCTTGATCCTTTTTACCAGTTTACTTCTCTCGATCTCATTTTACTTATTAGTAATCACTAATCGTTCCTTCATTCCTTTACAATAAGGAGCGTTATTAGATATATTTCTTACATTAACCCTAATTTCATTCATTAATTTCTTACACTTAGGCATTTATTTCACTTGAAAATGTAAAGAATGTCCCAAGAAGAAAGTCGGATTTAATAATGTGAATAAATGCAACAAAAACATATAACAGAACAGATAACAGCATCGTAATAGCAACAAGACAATGACGCAATGTCCCAACAATGTCTTGTTATTGTAGGGTTTGCGGCACTGCTATCTGCTCCATTATCTGTTTTTGTTGCAAACATTAACATTATTAAATCCGGCGTTCTTGTTGCGACGCTCTTTACTGTATTAGCGTTCAGCATTCACTCCTAGACCATGGATATTCCGTACAATAGTTAAGAAAAATCGCCCTCTACAGGCAAATTAACTAACTGAAACCAATTTTTCGATACTAGGAATGCACATATTTCTGAAAAAATATATTTGCTGAAAATACACAAACGATTAGGGAAAACACGGAAATTTTACTTGAAGCAAGTAGAGCGATCGGTTTGGAAGTAAATCCCGAAAAGACAAAGTATATGATTATGTCTCGTGACCAGAATATTGTACGAAATGGAAATATAAAAATTGGAGATTTATCCTTCGAAGAGGTGGAAAAATTCAAATATCTTGGAGCAACAGTAACAAATATAAATGACACTCGGGAGGAAATTAAACGCAGAATAAATATGGGAAATGCGTGTTATTATTCGGTTGAGAAGCTCTTATCATCCAGTCTGCTGTCGAAAAATCTGAAAGTTAGAATTTATAAAACAGTTATATTACCGGTTCTTCTGTATGGTTGTGAAACTTGGACTCTCACTCTGAGAGAGGAACATAGGTTCAGGGTGTTTGAGAATAAGGTGCTAAGGAAAATATTTGGGGCTAAGCGGGATGAAGTTACAGGAGAATGGAGAAAGTTACACAACACAGAACTGCACGCATTGTATTCTTCACCTGACATAATTAGGAACATTAAATCCAGACGTTTGAGATGGGCAGGGCATGTAGCACGTATGGGCGAATCCAGAAATGCATATAGAGTGTTAATTGGGAGACCGGAGGGAAAAAGACCTTTAGGGAGGCCGAGACGTAGATGGGAGGATAATATTAAAATGGATCTGAGGGAGGTGGGGTATGATGATAGAGACTGGATTAATCTTGCACAGGATAGGGACTGCTGGCGGGCTTATGTGAGGGCGGCAATGAACCTCCGGGTTCCTTAAAAGCCATTTGTAAGTAAGTAAGTATATATTTGCAGCACTACATTACAAACTTTTTCACTTCGCATAAAGAGAAGATAATAATCCTATCTAAGTTTCGTATTCAGCCATGTTTTTTTTTTTCAGTTCAGTGTATTTCCGACCTGCAGTGCACGTACAACAATTCGAGCAACACTGAGAAATGTACGAGTTTTTTAGACTTTCACGGTGACTGTGATTGGAATTATGTTTTTGATGGTATACCCGAAAGCCTAATTCCAACTGAGGAATGTGTTTACAATATTAGATTATCGTTCACATTTCAGAATGCAAAAATCTATATTTCGTCTGGAAAGAATAGTATAATGGATTGCATCCCACATTGTATTCCATTATTGATACAATTTATCAAGAAAATGTAGAATTTATTATTTGTTACGTACTATTCTGTTTCTCATTCTGACTGATCAATCTAAATCAGGGATGTCAAAGCGCCTGCACTGCGTGCTCTCAAGAACCCGCATAACATTTCCTTAAGAGCGATGATTGTACTTTATCTAAGAAGTGAACTTTGTTGGATTTGTATTGCTTGTAGTATGAGCACGTAGTACCGGCGTTTTGTCATCCCTCTTCTAAATTCATACAGCACTTGAACATAATTCCTGAATGAGAATAATCCAGCCAATATTTTATAGTTTTACGCACGGCAAAATTTGAAGATTGCCTGATGTGCTGTTATGAGCGGTTATTCTAAAGCCTTGGTTTTTCTGAACCGACGCATGCTACTGTATTCCAACTATGAGACAGTCTTTACAGAATGAGAGGCAGCGGGGTGATGCTGTGAATGAATATTGATATCATAAGATGCCATAAGGTCACACACGTGGGTACTCATATCTCTATTAGCTAGCTCTCACAGCACAAACAATAACACTGATACACACATATTTAATACTACCCTAGTTACAAAATTAGATCACTGTTAATCTCCTGGTCTTTTAATCTCTCCATACAGGAAATAACATATGAAGGAGAGCGCATAGTTTTTAAACTGACGTTATAACGGTAATATTATCTATCTACTTCGCTCCAATAGATGACGCAATAGTAAGCACATTCCTTTCACGGTTGATCTCCTGGTTGGAGAACAGTAGTTGCGAGGTGCGATGCCCGCCTCGCACAAATCCGGACTACACGAAAGATAGTGAGTGGTTTCTATAACTGCGAAGTACGCAGACCTCGCATCTCGCTGTTATAGAAACCACTCACTATTTTTCATGTAGTCCGGATTTGTGCGATGCAAACCTCACACCTCGCAATTCGCACGCGTCGGTTCAGAAAAACCAAGGCTTAAAATAAAAGTATTGAAATTGTTAACATTCTTGGTTGCGCTTGAACTCGCAAGCTTCTGATTCACTAGCTGTAGTGATGGTCAATGGTGGTCATGGATATCAATAATCAGTTCTAGAAAGGATTCCAATATATAATAATTTTATTGTGGCTTTCTTGTGGCTGTCTAAAATTACATAAGTGGAACGTGAATTACATGTTTCTGTTGTTTCTACAAAAGCGTAAATATCTTGTAAATATGCATAGTATAACGAAAATAAATTAAAGTCCCGTTATATTCCTCTAGATAGACTTTATCTTCAGAGCACCTGTACATAAAAAATAATTTCACTTTCGTACCTACGGAGGCTTACATTTAACACTCGTATTAAGGTAATCGGGTGTTATAAGACCCATTTAATGAATAAAACGTTCTTTCTTTGAAATGGAGACGTTTAGCAATTTTTAAATAATGGAACAGCATACTTTTATAGTCATCGTATAATATTTTACTTCAAATAAATATTCAGACACACAAATGCTGTGAGCAATGAAAATTAACATCATGTCACTGGGCCTTATATCCTGCTGTGACATATAATAAGGCCCACAATAAAGAATATAAGTATTGAACACAATCTGGGCATACTAAGTCTTCAGTTTTTTCCTCAGTGAGACCCACACATTCATCGTGCACCCAACATTCACAAGATACACACACATGTATATCTACAACAATTCTCTTCGCAGACAGAACACATCCGCGTCCCCTGGATGTTTACAAATCCTGAAGTTGATGGTTCATCCAATGCTCTTTCTGCATTAGGAATTGTCAGTCTTTCGTTTGTTTCGTTTCTTGCAAAAAAGATTGTACTTCAGAGTTTGAACTTTATAATTCAGGGACTTCTATGAACTTGTGGGCGTTTCCACGTATTTATTTCATGGGCCTTATTTCCTGCCCTGTTACTTCGCGCCAATTTTAATTTATGGAGTGCTCATATGCTCATTAGCGAAAATTTCACGGTAGCCCCAAACTTCTTAATGTTGACACAATAACGTGCATTTAATATTATATTAATAATACACAGTAAAACAATTAAATATCAACTTAAATTTTGCAAAGTTTCTTTAATGAAAGCAGAAATAATGACACATAACTTGTTGCCACCAGTCAGCTACAAACAAGAACGAGAATCTAATTTTTTATACCTCACTCGAATGCAAGAAGAAATAGGTCTTAAGAGCTGTTGCTCTCTTTTTCAAAAGTGTATAACTAATGGCGAAACTAGGTAGTGGGCCTTACAACATGCTGGGCCTTAATACCCCCAGGTGCTTTATGTAGTAGTCAAAATTGTTGGTCAGAATACGATAATGGTCACCAGTATTTTGTTTATTCTCCGCGAAATAAGTGCAGTGGATCCATAGACTTATGTGTGGTATAAATTTCTTTAGGTTTTACTACACATCCCGCCCGTAATCAATATCATAATATCATACAAAATCACTACTGTTAACTTTGTTTCGTTCATTTCTGTTATAACATTTATCTCGTAATTCTTTTGGCATGCTTTTCATAAGCACAATAATTTTAATTTCTCTCTGACATGTGTAATATCTTAAATTGGTGCAGTGTGTTAACGAATTCTGGGCGCGATAGCCGGTAGAGGACCAGGGTCGAGCAGCCGACTATTCTTCTTCATTGCACATACCTCAGAAGAGGTAAACGATCATCGAACCGGTATAAGGGTGTCGTGTGGTTAGCACGATGATCCCCGAGACTTTATAGCTGGATCACGGAACCGGATTTCGCTAATTACAAGTATTATGGCTCCCAAAAATCATTACGATGCTGGGTGGACACCGGTCCCATATCATGACCGAAATTTCATGAGAAAATTTCATCCCTCAAAGAAGACCTGCAGCGTGCATTCCGTAATAGAAGTCCACGTATGACGCCTTAGACCACGACGCTACGTTGCAGCACACTGTGTGAAATAAGCCTATTAAAATTATATTTAGCTTAGTGCGTCGTTATGAAATCCAAACTTTGCAAAGTGGTTATTGCTGCCATCTGCACATTATCATCAGGTAATAGAGACAAATTTCCCCTACTGTCTTGAGCTACAGCTACCTGCAACGGAGTACTGTCGGAAAAGTTGCCTATAAGACAAGGCGTTATGATGAGCTATTTTGGCGTTATGGGTGGTAGAATAAAATTTATGATTATATTTAAATAGTCAAACTTATTTTGTACTATAAGACAAGTACTGTAAATGTCAAGTATACAATAGTTGCTTCTAAACTTATAAATATTTGTAAATATGTGACAGGATTTGAAGAAGCCATAAGTCCACACCTGTGGAGTAATGGTTAGCTCGTCTGGCAGCGAAACCAGGTGGCCCGGGTTCGATTCCCGATCGGGGCAAGATACCTGGTTGATGTTTTTTCCGGGATTTCCCTCAACCCATTGTGAGCAAATGCTGAGTAACTATCGGTGCTGGACCCCGGACTCATTTCACCGGCATTATCACCTTCATCTCATTCAGACGCTAAATAACCTAAGATGTTGATAAAGCGTCGTAAAATAACTTACTAAAAAGAAGCAATAATTAGTAATGAGAGACCATGTAATCGTATTACACATAATTATTACAAACAATCGATTTTATATGGAAAGGAAAATCTGTAAAGCAAAAAATTACTTTAAGTGTTAAAATTTATATCCCAAGTGAAAGAGGAAAAATATAGACTATACAAAATGTGCAACTTAATTTGAAAAGAACCCACGCAGAATTACAGCATACGACCTCCGTTCTTATAGTTTTCATTTTCCAGCCTAAGGTTTGTTTCACCAGTGCTATTATCTCACTAGAGGTTTTGATTTATCTAGAGAAAATCTAAACTAGATTAGGATTTAATTGACTATTACACGATTAGAAGAAAGTATATAAAGATTAGAAGAAATAAAGTACTGTAATAGAGTAATCCTATGGCTGAGACTGCAAGACAGGATAGGAAACACAGACATGGAAATAAGAAGTGGTATGCAGGATGCAATGATTCTGGCGCAACGTCTCAAATGAAAATGGACTGCAGCAGGTGGACGTATGCCTCGGCCATGTGGAACCCACGCATCGGGAAAAGAAGCAGAAGACGTCCAAGGAGAAGCTGGTCGGACGCTTTCCGAAGAGAGACTGGAGCGCAGTGGACGAGAACAGCGAGGGACAGGCAGGCATGGAAAAGACTGGAAGAAATTACGAACACTATGTAAACTGTGTATACATGTGTATTAGTTATATAGTTCTTTTTGTGTGTGTTAATTTGGATAGTTTGTTTTCGTGTTTAGTTAGTATAATTTATATATTTAGTTGGTATAATTTGCGTTTAATTGTATAGTTTTTGTATATTTAGTTTGAATAATTTGTGTGTTTAGTTAGAACAATTTCTGTGTTTAGTTGGTATAGTTCTTCGTGTGTTTAGACTGTGTAATTTATGTGTTCAGTTTGTAGAGTTTTTGTGTTTTACGACTGTATAATTTATGTGTTCTATTTCTATAGTTTTTGTGAGTTTAGTTTGGATGATTTATATGTGTGTTAAGACTGTATAATTTATGTGTTCAGTTTGTATAATTTTTTTGTTTAGTTTGGATAGTTTGTGTTGAAGCAGTAATTAGGAGAAGGAGAGAACGATCTAATAGCGAAGTGATATCTCCATATTTTTGTGGCATGTAATCGCGGGGATGTTCCGGCGACTTGGTTAGAATTAGCTTCCCACGCAGGTATTCGTCTGCGTCACCTGTCAGCATCGGACAGATTTAGGGCCACCTTGTGCGGGATTGTATATAGACACTCGGCGATGCGTAAAATCAGAGAGTTAGACTGGACCCGTGGGAAAGATACTGCCAAGCTTGGGTTTTCCAAAGAACGGGGTTCTCCAAAATCGACAAACTAATTAGATGTTATGGGAAATCCAAAGTCTAAATTTAGAGATGACATATTTCGCGCCCAATAAGAAGAGATCTTGGTCCAGCTTATGAGGTCACTTTGGACCAATAGGGAATAGATTTTAGGCCGGTTAAGTGACGTAGTTGTTAGCCAATAGGATAGTTAGTTTTAGCGTAGGATAGGTTTTTTATAAATAAGGGTGACGGGGAGCGGAGATGATCACAACATCTCATCGTGTCGGCGGCCCTACATACAGGGCACAAACACAACTTCTCATCGTGTCGGCGGCCCTACATACAGGGCACAATAACTACTTCGTTTTGTGTCGACAGGACGACGACTTCTTTTCGTGTCGACGGCACGACACACTGAGTTTTTTTTGGTGTCGGCGGCCCAACTTAATAGTCTTTCTTCCGGCGAAGACTCGATAGATTGAACTTTGTCATCGGCGAGACTACTCGCCAACGTTTAGGAGCTTCGATCATAGTGTACGGGACAGAGTATTGAATTTATAGTATCGGATAGAGCTTATTCAGAGCTGCCATAGAGTCGACACAGAAGTGCGACCAACGATTGAATTATAAGTCAGCCGGAAATACATACTCTAGGGTTTACCAAGTGAATACGACAATAAACTTATAGTTTTGGAGTTTACACTGCCTTTTATATAAGTAGCCGGCTTGGTAATATTCCTGACATCATCCTACACCACAACCGTACCTCGGCTACCCTGAGTGAATCTCACGCAACACCGAGACGCACCCACCACCCTCAGTGTGCTTGTTTAGACTGTATAATTTGTGTGTTCAGCTTGTACAGTTTTTATGGGTGCTTAGTTTGTATAATTTGTGTGTTTAGTCTGTATAGTTTTCCGTGTTAGTTTGTATAATTTGTTTATGCATTTAGATTGTAAGTGTACTCTCTTGGACTTGCTCCCCAAGTGTAGTAGACCTTCAGCTCACCCTACACTACTGTAGAAGGCCGTTGCCCTTATGAGATTTCAGACTTGTCATATTTCATATTTTAACAGAATAAAAATATTAATTGATTTTCGAAAATATTAAGCTGTCTTGAAAATGTATTATTGTACCATCTCATCATTAGAAATACTGCACTTGATGGCAGTAGTTTGTTATGATTAGCTGTTCTCTTGTTACCAATTGTGCCAATTATAAAATGTCCATTGAACTCTATGGACGATTACTAGTCAATAAAGCTTTGTTGATTCAGTTTCATTTTTATTAAAACAGATGCATTCCACTTCAATTATCAATGTACAGTGTGGAAGTGAAATAATCTTGCAGATTGAAAGGTACAATGGGGTACACTGAAACAAGTAGACAACCTATATTACGTTTTGTGATTAAATATGCAGTTAATTTGAAAATTAATTTTGATGTTTCAGCAGCACTCCGACAACAACGCCGCCGCTAACACACGTTTCTCGTCATACAGATGTAAGAGGTCAACGAACTCGGTAACTCAGTGTGTTCCGCTAGATGAGATGTTTCTCTGGCGCTGAGTTGCAAGAAACTTGCAGCGCGCATTTGCCTTGAATTTAGAGGTTCTTAGAATTAAATTTACACGAAAACCGCCCACAATATTGAAATATATCAGAGGTATAAATTATTCTTTATTAGTTTTCCTATCGATATGGATGAAAATCACGATCCTACTCGCAATAGTTACCGAATAACCGGTTGTTAAACATTTGAGAAAGAAATACATTTTTTTAACAAACCATTAACTTTCCACCAATATGATATTATAGTTTTTTGTTACATACAACATGAGGCATTCGCCCTGAAAAATTGCAAGGCTATTTCAGATACACTATATATTAAACAATCTCTGATATGTTACTATCCATAATCTCATACAGTGGAAGCTATAACATATCCTAATTAATATAAGCAATGTAAATAATAAAAAGTTTTAATTAAGGATGATGAAAAAAATATGAATTATTTTAAAAGCTACAATTATTGAAAGTACAATGTTGGCAAACAAAGAAATAAATACTAGGGAGGTGATAAAAACAAAGAAATCCTAGAGAGGTGATAAAATATGTAGGATAAGCATTCATGATTGTTTCAAACACTTTGTTCGTACCTTTTATTAGTCAAAAGTAATATGATGTAGTAAAAGTGTAATAGTCACTGTAGTTTTGGCAATATCTTTTAATTGTTTTCGTTGCCTTCTTCATCGTCATCAGTTTTTCAGTCTGATTTTAGCCTTGGTTTTTCTGAACCGACGCAAGCGACGTGCGAAGTGCGAGGCCCGCCTCGCACAAATTCGGACTACACGTGAGACCGTGAGTGATTTCTATGGCTGCGAGGTGCGCAGACCTCGCATCTAGCAGTTATACAAACCACTCACTATCTTTCATGTAGTCCGGATTTGTGTGAATCGTCGCATGCGTCGCTTCAGAAAAACCAAGGGTTACGCATTTACATCTTCGGTTCTTTATTCGTCGTTATTTTTAGTATTCATCTTGTAAAAATTTCGATTTCCTCGAACAATATTACTAACAAAGCTTTTATCTTCGAAGTTTGATTTTTGTGTCAAAGTTGATCGGATTATAATCTTCTTAATGCAACCTGTTTTTTCAAGAACACACTTGCAGATGTGGCGCCAATTGTGGCGTACGTCATAAGGCGGAACACGTCACTCATCCCTTTCTTCCACCCCCGCGCCATTGACTTGGTAGGGGAGGGGATTTGTAAGAATTTGTATTTAGTGTCTTTGTTATGTGATTGCGTACGGGTCTCAGAGATATCATTCAACGCCGGTGGACTGTGGACGACGAACCAAATCTTTTCTCATGACTTTACCCCTCTCTCGGCAGTTGTGCATTCCTGCCCTAGGAGCTCTGTGATAGCATTTTCAAGGTTGTCTCGAAATATCAATTGATTTGAATGTGTAGGCCTATCCTCCGCTCTGTTTTATAAAATAATATAAACTCTAATGATATTATTACGGTTTTTATTCCAAACACCTTTTACATGTTTATCACTAAATATCGTGAGAAAAGTACATCCACATTTCTGTTTTCAATTTCTTTCCTCTTTTAATATTTATAAAAAAATAATATTTTTTACTGGTTTTCTGGAGAAGCTATTCATAAATCTGCGTTGGTATATTTCATTGTATAAGGCTCATATACAAATTGGGGGAAGACCTGTAGAAGTACGCTGTGTGTTACAATAAGATCGCCACTTATATTTTCTGGCGACGAAAACTCTCTTGTATGAAACGTATGGATGTCGCAGCAGTACCTCCCCGCTGGAGGTACAAATTACGTTAGTGAGTTGAGGGGAGGCATTCAAATAATGAAAGTGTCGGGAGACAACAACACTAATACAAACGTTTTCGTTTATTTTCTTTTTCCTTTTCTTTTTGAAGAGCAGGCTAGTTGTTTCCCTGCAGATAAGAATTTTTCCCAGGAAATATAATTCTAAGAGCCAGTGTGGTAGGTTAACCCAGCCTGGACCTACACACTTTATCTTAACGACACTACCCCACCCTTTCAACCCCTTACACTAGATTCATCCGCGTAAAAGCGGGTTTAAACTGCCTGCAGTCACGCGCATTGCAGCACAATAATGACTCTCTTAAATAAATAAGGACGGAATATATATTTTTCATTTCTCGGACTATAAGCAAGGAAGGGGCTGTAAAGTAGCAGAAAGAAGCACCAAGTTTTGAGACGTTTATTGTTTATAAAATATTAAAGAGTTTAAAATTACGAACGACGTGAAACGAGACAGACCAGTCAAGGAAGGTGAAAAACACATCTTTACGAGTAACGTATGTCACATTCATACTTAGAGTATTTCCCTCCGTTCCTACTGTGTTGTCTCAGAGATGATACAGCAACAAGCCAGAGTTCAAAAATGTATTTTTAAAGTCTCTGATATACGGTTGACAGCGATTCATAAATACTGCAGAAATATGTCATGTATAGCACAGATATATCTGAATTTATCACAGAAATAGGTCTTCCAACACGATCTTCATATTTTATCTCCGTTCTTCCTTCTTTAAATTTCATACACAATATTTATTATGGTGAACGAAGGATAAACGATTCGTCAATGTTTCTACCATATCTTCATACTGGGTGTTCATTTCAAAGTGTGTCATGACGTCTCTGTTGTGAGTCAGCGATTTGAAGCGAGTTTCAGCTTTTTTGTCAGAGAAGAATCAAGGCGTTCAATCTGAACTTGAGAACGTGTATGGTATAACTTGAACGTCGTAGCAACAGATGGCGGTCTGTACGGTCTGTGTGCTACCATAACCTCTTTCGAAATGTGTTTTGCGCTGGCAAGTCGTACTCATGGTATTTGTTATCATCGGTTGCGTACGGCAACATTCCACAACACAAATCAAATGCTCCGTGTCCATGTTGACCGTCGAAGTTAATGTCAACAAATACGTAAGTAATCGTCTTAACCCTCTCCCCATATCCCGACAGTAAGGGAAAAAACTCACCTCAGTACGTGTTTCCAAACAGTTCACATTCCTGCCACTATTGGCGTTACCATACATATCGGTAAGTACTGTTCAGAATGAACACCGCGCCGTACTTACTAGGCAACTTCTCTGGCACATAGGTAATACGCCTCTGTGGAAGTGTAGGAAGATTGAATTCTCTAGGCTCATCGGCTAGCCACATGACGGCATACAGCGAGCCATGACACACTTTGAACTGAACACGCAGTAGTTCTCTTCCCGGACAACCATATAAAACTGTAATTATTTTATGATGTAATATCTTCATAGAATCGGCTATGCTATTTAGCACCAAACACTGAGTAATGATTTATAAAACATTCCTTTTCATGATAACCACTTTCACTTTTGTTTACAACGAAGATCTAAGGCTAACATTACATCAGTACCCCTTATTACTATGTTTTCTGCTTTATACATTAGTGTCCTGTGTGACCTCTTTAGACTTGCTGAACAGACACCAACACAATTAAGACATCGCTTCGATCCGTAGATACATTCTCCCGTAAGATATTAGATTGCGCGAAGATCCTTTTCAGTAGGGGACAGTGCAATGTTCCACAGATCTGTTATACGAAACATAGCAAGGATTGTTATCCTCTTACAATGTGAAGTGAACTTAGCATTTATTGGCAGACATGGTAATCATCAGACTATCGTGTATGACTTTTACCTATACATTAATTTCGCATGTTACTTTGTGTTATTTATAAAATATATATTCGTCCGGAACACTATTTGATATTAATTTACAATATATTATTTGTAACAATAGTGGAGAAATTGAAGACCTTCCTGGAATAAAGGATGAAACATCAAACATATAATTCTTAGGTGAAAAAATAATTTTTAATCTCTCATTTACGAGAACAACAATACCTAAATGATTTTATCCAATAGCTAAATAAACTTGTATCCTTGATTATTCAAATGGTTCTGCTAGTAAACACGGCCCTAAAGATATATCCCGCAGAAATTATGTTGTTTTCTTCTGAAACGTGTATTGGTTAAACCGTTAATCCGGGGAAGTCTTCAATTGTACTGAAGACACTAATGGTTTCTTTAACGTCTTGCATGAATTACTGGCGTGCGGCCTGTAGGCGAACTAACGCATAAACATTTCCCACATTGGATCTTATCGCACGACGCATCGAAAGTGTCGTAGAGCACTGGATGAAAACAATTACTCGATGAGTTCATAATGGTCTATAAAATTAGTAAAAACGTGGACATTCCAATGAAATCGCTCCTTAAACTTATACATTTTCCGAAGTTGATGTTATGATATGCCTACAAGATGACAAAAAATTCTGTAAAGAAGAAAATAATAAAGATTTCATTATTTCTTCGTATTGAGCAGTAGAAAGTACTGAAATGTGTGTAGCTATAGCTCGAACGGAACCTGGTGAAGCTTGACCTTGATGGCGAAACCAGTTCTACAGACGCGGTTAGGAATGGACGGGGGTAACGCTTGTTCAGTCACGCTTGCGTCTCGTCATAGGGATATCCAGCAGATAGCGCACGTGTACTTTGAGGGATGCGCTTTGCGTGTGCATTTGTTTTCCGATATATAAACATTGAGGATTTACGTAGTGTATTAGTACTTAAATACTCTTAAAAAGAACTCAAAATGTCAAATTTTTGTTGTGTTTCTACATGTAAAAACCAGGGGAAAGCCTTTTGTCCTCATTCAGGTCCCAAAATATTTTGAATATATGCTTTAAACCTTAAAAATGTAGCTAATTAAATTGCGCCTCGAAAGTGCTAGCTATTAAACAAAGTAACTACTTCAAATATAGAATTGCTGACTACAGTTTCATTTTGGAAGAGGGAAAAGAAAAATGAATAAAAAAATACGCAACCTCGACAGAAAGCTATGTTAGCTTTGATTATATTCAGTACTTCTTGGAGTCTCCGAAGTTTACGCCAGCATTTTACGCCTGCAGTAAACTCTCGATTAACTGGGATGTTTATTATCCAGACGATCCATAGTGAAATCCATTTCGCGAATAATGTTTTAATGTGCTGTAGACTAATTATGAAAACCATGTTTTTACTTCAAATTTTCAAAATTATCCTGCATAGTATTCAAAACTGCATATTCTTAACCTACAAAACACAAGAATAATAGTGATACTACTGCAATCATATTATATCATCTTATCAAACACTGCATTTGATCTTTCTGCAACTAGAGAAAAAAATACGAGGTATTAAATCTCGATAGTCCCTTCCCTATAAAACAAAAACACACTGGTGGCTGCAAATCCTATTTTTAGCGTACAGTACTTACAATACTAATGACTAAGAGGTAATATTCACCTTCGACAAAGTTCCTATATTATTTATTTTTTTTTATTCGTGCACCTCGTTCTCAAAGTTCTCATTTAGGGTCATGCATATTCAATTTACTCATATCTATATTCTGCATACTACAGATTTCCCCATCCATCTCTTAAGGAGAATCGCCCAGTATTATACAAGTTCACGCTATTATTTATTGTAAATTAAATTAAATTATGAGGTAAGAAAATACTGAATTACATTAAATTATACTATGTTATACAAAATAATTATAAATATAATTTTGACAAGCACAGAAAACCAACAAATGGGAGAACGTAATCAACTATAGCATATGACATAATATAGCTCTACAACGTGGCTCGTTAGCTGCGGCCCCACAACATGTGCCGCATGGAACGCTCCTGCCATCTAACGGTAAAACTTCACATAAGATATCCCTATTGTTACATCGGCCAGTAGCCGACCCCCACACCACACTACTGCTCTCTCCCTCCAAGCTTCACCAGGTTCCGCACGAGCTATAAAAGGTGGAATCTTAGGAAGATATCCAGAGAGTTTTTGGGGCATAAAAAAGTGAAGGGAAACTTTCTACGCAAGAAAAACATGTGCCACATTCGAAGGAAGTAGAATTGTATGAGGTTAAAAAAATACGCCGTGCATAGGATTTTTCTACAATCTTCTGAACAGCAAAGAGAGATTCTAACGTTGCATAAACTCCTTAATGTTATTAAGAGAAAGTGAAATGTCATGAAAAGAAACACATTCTATGGGGTTTAATTAAAAGTATTGAGTTCAAATTTTTTAATGTAAAAAGATACGAGCGTCTTGATACTGCTGCACGACGGGTAGAGTACCCAACGACATTTGAAAAGAATGATAATTGCCCTACAAATCCGGTCGTGTATAGTGATGAGACATGCTACACACCTGTTATACTGAAGAATAAATGTTGGAAATATGACACAGTGCCGGGAAAGAAAATGAATGAAAATGCAGGTCAAAAAGCGGTTATTGTTCGTGCTGCAGGTAACATGAAGTTTCAACAAGGGTGTAGAATTAATTTAAGACTCCAATCGCAAAGATTAAGAGAGAATAGGCGTTGCTTGCAGAATGGGAAACGATACGAAGAAATATACTACTGGAGCTAAATGACAGCTGTATGGAATGAAGACGAAGACCATGGTTATGGGAAGAATAACGACGGAAAAACGTGCGAACTCTAAATTAGGCAGTATAACAAGTGGACAGCTTCATATAATATTTGTGGTATACTATAAAGAGTAACGTGAGCTGCTGCCAGGAAGACATAAGGATGATAGTAATAACAAAGGAAGCTTTAAAAAAAAAACGAGGATCTTCTGAGGGCCCCTGGTAAAAGATCTAGTAAAATGCTTGTGTGGAGTCTGTCATTGTATGGGGCAGAAATATGGACATTACTACGAAGTGAAGAGAAGCAACTAGAAGCGTTTGAAATGTGGACATGGAGAAGAATGAATCGTGTGAAATGGACAGACGGGATAAGAAATGAAGTTGTGTTGGAAAGAGTGAGTGAAGAAAGAATAATGCTGAAATTGATCATGGAGAGAAAAAAGGAATTGGTAGGTCACTGGTAAAGAAGAAATTATCTACTGAAGAATTTACTGTAAGGAATGATGAACGAGAGAAAAGTTCGGGGTAAAAGAAGATATCAGATAATAAACGACATTAAGATATACAGATCGTATACGGAGACAAAGAGGAAGAAAGAAAATGTGAAAACTTGGAGAATGCTACGTTTGCAGTGAAAGACCTGCCCTTGAGCAGAAAACTATGAGTGAATTAATCTAACAATTATTACAACAAAATGAACAGTCGGAATAAAATTATACAAAATGGCTACAAGAACGTCATATTATAAACCTACCGTCAGAATGCACTTTGTTCACCATAATGCACTTTGTTCACCATAATGCACACTATTATATAATACAAGAAAACAGAAACCCAATGAATGGCTGCACGTAAAGAATAAAATATATTTTGGTTCGAAAAAGAAAAACATTACATTGAATTAAACGCAACTAAGAAGGAATTACTTTAAATAGTGAAAATGCGAACCCCACCCTGTATAGATAGTTGACATAATTTTCCTAGAGAACAAGACTACGACTCCCAGATTATCATTGTTATCTCAATGTTATTGAGCTTATATTTTTAATTTATTTATTTGGAATGTAGTTAAACAAAATATCACTATCAAAAACTTCGGAAATCTCTCACTACTGGTTATGAAAAAAGTGACCTCACAAGCAATAAATTGATGGCAACTGAGTAGA
Organism: Periplaneta americana; assembly: GCF_040183065.1. Lineage (NCBI taxonomy): Eukaryota > Metazoa > Arthropoda > Insecta > Blattodea > Blattidae > Periplaneta > Periplaneta americana. The sequence continues at coordinate 93,149,450 of NC_091132.1, forward strand.
TTGGGTGAAGGCCTCCTGTTTTGTTAACAAAGTGGCAAATGCCTATTGGTATCTCAAGGCTTCAATGAAGTAAAATATTGAACATTTTATAACACAAGTGTAAAAGACCGATTATTTAGTCCTGACAGCTCAGCGACGCGAAAGAGGGGAAGTAATAGGAGGAGTGGGGAGAGTTACGGAGTAGAGATAAATGCGAGGGGTCGGTAAATAAATGAAGTACAGCTTAATTGTACTAGAAACATACCGCTCTACTGCAAGCATGACATCTGATCGCTCCGGAGGCAAGCGAATGACTAACCCAAACACCCCTTGGCGCAACTAAATGGACTCGCCTGACCCAGGCGCACATCTCCGGTGACTGTTAGCACTAAATAATCGTACTACAACGGGTGAAAATGTGAACTCTGTTGTGCCTAGTAGCAATGAGGACAGTATCCCTGATACCGTAGATGATTACAATTCTTCAACAGACACAGTGACACAAGTATTGAAGTTTTGTCATTTATTTCTGATTCACAGCCTCCTCTAATTTAGGATATACCATATTAGTATTCATTAATAGTAATTATTTATTATTGATCCTTTTATTCTTAATTATATTTCGTAAGAGTTATCTCGAGTTGCTATCGACGTTTCTTTATGTACCAACTGTATTCCACATTCCTCTCGTGATCAATCTCGAAACTTTCAGCGAACTTACAAACAACAAATCTTCCCAACGCCCCTTTAGAAATCGGAAATGATTAGTACAGTAGATAAATATACTATGCATATATATATATGTATATATATAATTTTGTTTTTCAAAACCCACTGATACTTCACTAAAATAATTTTCTTGTTATCCTTTTCTTATTTCATTAAAGTTTCAGTACGATTTTTCATAAACACTCAACAAGTTTACTGCATTTTTAAAGCACTGATCAAATCTTATAGGCCTAGTGTTATTAATTGTTTTTGGCTTTGGAAATTTATACAGGCGTTATTCGTTGTATTGATACCTTATCTCCTTATATAATGTGTGCCATTCCCACTCCCTAATCGAATTTTAAACATGTTCGAAAATAATACCGTTAGCATATATTTATTTTAATTGAAAGGAGAGAATAAAAATTAGGATTAGAAGATGAAGAGAGTTATGTGTTCTTGTATTTGTTTAATCTCAGTTACAGGTGTTTCACAGGTATGAACTTGTTAACATCTCTATTAATACCAGCACAGCATTTTATTTTTAATAAAAGCCGCAATTATATAAAATATATTTCACTTATGAACGGGAGAAGAGTTCGGGGCAGAAGAGGATATCAGATGATAGACGACATTAAGATATATGGATCATATGCGGAGAATAAGAGGAAGGCAGAAAACAGGAAGGATTGGAGAAAGCTGGTTTTGCACTAAAAAAATCCTGCCCTTGAGCAGAACACTGAATGAGTGAATATTTAACTATTTAGACTGAAGTTCAAGAGAAAATAACATACATAATTTTTCATAGGATCTGATTCCTATAACTGCAAAATGGCTTCATTATTAACTTCATCACAAGTTCGAAAGCGATGATTGCAATAGAAATCTCGCCTTAACCCTAGATCATAGGCCTATATACCCAGATTGCTCTGCGTTATAGGCTTTGACGGTAACAACTTTTGTCAGGTTTGCTATGCTGCCATCTAGTTGTTACATAAGGAGTCACGTCATAACTCCCATTAGAATTGCATTAGCGACTGTACTGCCATCTCGTGTTCGTTTACGGCGGACGGGTGGCGATCCTCGCGGTTATTCTCTTCGAAGTGCAACCGATTTTAACATAGGAATGAGCAATCTATATTTAATCTGGGCCTTAACTTTCCCACAGGATCTGACTCCGGTAACTTCAGTTCGACTGCACTCTTAAATTTATCACAAGTTCTGATTCGTGTAACTACATCATGACTGTATTTTTAACTTTGCCAAAAGTTCTGATCCCTTTAACTGCGACATGACTCTATTCTTAACTTGTCGGAGGGTCTAATTTTTGTAACTGCAACATGACTCTATTCCTAACATTGTTACATGATCAGATTACTGTAACTACAGCTCGACTCTATTCATAACCTTGTAATAGATTCTTATTTCTAATACTGCAGCACGACTCTAATCTTACCATTTCCAGATGTTATAATTTCTGTAACTTCAAAAAGGTAGCATTCTTAACTTTTGTGTTAGGTTCTGATTTGTTTAACTGCAGCTTGACTTTATTCTCAACCTTGTCACAGGTTCCGACTCCTATACCTGCAAAATGATTCTATTCCTGTCCCTGTCGCAGGTTGTGGTTCCTATAAGTCTATTACATCACGACTCCATTTTTAACCTTGCCGCATGTTCTGATTCTTTTAATTGCAACATGAATATATTCTTAACATTGTCACAATATCTGATCATTTTAACTCCAACACGAGTCTGCTCTTAACATTGTCACAGATTCTCACTCCTATAACTGTAGCACGATTCTATTCATAACCCTGTCCCCAGTTCTCATTCCTTTAACTGCAACATGACTCTTCTCTTAAAATTTCATTTCTGCGTACAATGTTTATTCATAAGCACATACTCATAACATTGAACAAGATAAATATTTCATATTTTGAACAATTTATTTAGCTTCTCTATGGTACTAAATAGTAACTTCTATTAACATGCATTTAGATTTAAACCGGGGTTACATTTCACGAAAGTAATTGAAGAAACCTTTGTTAAATCTCACATTGTTAGAAGCATGCAAATTTGTTATCTGGAATAAATATGAAAACAAATTAATCTGGTGGACATTAAAATAATCGCAAATCAAATTTTGCGTTTCTATACTTTCACTTCCATATTTGAATCAATATAACTATTCCACCATGATGAAGAAATATTTCTGCACATTCAAACATGCAAATAGTTTTAAGAATAATTCTTAAACGCGAAACCAGGTAGCCCGGGTTCGAATCCCGGTCGGGGCAAGTTACCTGGTTGAGGTTTTTTCCGGGGTTTTCCCTCAACGCAATATGAGCAAACGATGGGTAACTATCGGTGCTGGACCCTGGACTTATTTCACCGGCATTATCAGCTTCATTTCATTTTGACGGTAAATAACCTGAGATGTTGATACAGCGTCGTAAAATAACCTATTGAAAAAAGAATAATTTTATTTGAGATTAATAATAATAATAATAATAATAATAATAATAATAATAATAATAATAATAATAATAATAAACAATCCGAGGCACGACAACCCATGAAGGACTATGACCGACCAGTCGGCTGCTGGCCTCACATCTACATGCCGAACCAGAGGTGGACTATCATCCAACCAGAACGGAGGTACATGTGGTTAGCACGATGATCCCCCCAGCCGTTATAGCTGGGTTTCGTAACCGGATTTTGTTAACTATCTTAGCTCTCCAAGTGCGTCACGATGATGGGTGAGCACCGGTCCCCTACATTGGCAGAAATTTCATGAGAAAATTTCTTCCCCCATGAGGACGCGAACTAGCGTGCATTCCGTAACGCGAGTCCTAAGCAAAATGCCTTAGACCACGACGCCACGGCGCGGTCCTCTAAGGTTAATATAATTAGAAAAGCTTCATTAAAAATATAGTCCTAGTGTGTATGAATTTTTATCAACAAAATAGCAATCAATTTCGATGGTCTCCTATAAAGCTGTAAAGAACACTTTCGTGTTGAGAAATCCTAAAAGTTATTACAGAATTTTCCTCCTCCAACTTGTTTGTCTACATGAGAAACATCTACAGCGTTGCAATATTTGTAGAGGGCGTGGAAATGAACGCTGAGAAATTGTGTTACAGTCAATATTGGTGCGGTACTGTAACCGTCAGTTGCCGATTGCAGAACTTCAGATCTCAAACTTATCTTGTTAGGTCGGAGACTGCCGTTATTATAGTACATTGACCTCGAAGTGCAGGATTTTTAACTCAAGAAGGTTATAACTGAGGAGTTTGATGTAAATATATTAGTTTGTCTACTCACTTGCAATTGAGGGCTTTGCCGGAAGGAAGACGCATAGACCTGTACGCCCTTCTTCAGGAAAACTGTTTAAAATGTAGTGAACAATTATAGTAGCGAAATTTTGTTTTGATTGTACTGTACATACATGCAGGACAGGTCTGCGTGCCTGTATAACATTTTATTCAGGTGCGTTTTAAAATCTTAGATTGCATGTATCTCAATTCACCGTATTGACGTATACGCCCTTTTTCCGGCAAACCCCTCAATTATATCGTTGTTCTTCATCTTCCTTTTCTGAGTTATTTAAACGATTTTATTACCTAATACTATAATAAATAATTAGATAGGGAGTTCATGAGTTTAATTGAAATAAATTAGAGAGATTTCAATAAAAAGCCCGAAATATTACATAAATCAGTTCAATAACAGAGTTGAAATTATAAATATATTGACAAATTATCTGCTCAGAATGCAAATGCGAGTATGAATACATTTATATCATTCTTAATAATAAGTCAATTAACAATAGTAACAACGTTTCGAACATGAAACTGACAACGAAAATAAAATTTAAATTAACTGGAATTATAGGTATTATATAAAATTAGTTTCAACAAGGCTGATACATACTTTCTCACGTTATGGTTTACACGTTTATTAACATATCTGTTCTTTTTCGAGATGTGAATATGGTATATTTAATTTTCTTGAACAAGGAAGTTAACATGAAGTAATTTACTATATAACCGAAAAAGAACATACATTATTGTTTCCTGGATTGCACAGAAAACAATATTAACAATTTCGAAATTGAGGCATTTCGCTTAATTTAAAAATTGTACAGTTAAGTGGATACCTGTAATCAATATTCGCAGACTTACATAAGATAGCTGTACGTGGTAAATTGAAATTATTTCTAATTTATTTTTAATGACACATGAAACCCCAAAGAAAACTACATTAAAATTATACGAGTCAATGTAAATTCCCCACTTTTAGACGGTACCGTAGTGAAAAGTGGACGATTAGAGCAGCAGATAAATCAGAAATAAGAGGAGCAGAATTGAAATATGTGATAGAAACAGAAAGCTAAATTTTTATGAAACACAAAACTAATGCTGAGGTTGTTGCAGATTTAAAAATAGTTCCAGTATTAGAAAAAATCTTAAACCATAAATAAAAATTGTTTCAAAATGTTGCGAGAATGACATGAAACAGACTAATAAAAAAACTATGTGCTGAAAGAAAGAAACTAGGAAAAGCTTATAAAACAAACTTTTGGAAATATGAAGGAGGAAATGGTTAATAAGTGTCCTAACTCCATGAAAGCAATACGATAATGATAATGCTAGACAATTTTCGCATTCTGGAAATAAAGGAATTTTATGCAAACCACATGTTGTAGGATGTCAAGTAATAGGATGGATAGTACGATTTCAGTACCACATAAATTCTTTAAATGAGAATAATAAAATCAAAGAGAAATAATTACTCACTTCTCCCGCAATCTACCATTTATATTTAATTCAAAATATGCAGAGTGCCTAGAAATTTGCGGATCTAATAACTTTACAATTTTCAGTCCTTATTTAATTTAAAAAGTAACCGTTTTCAATCAATACTTCTTTTTCTGGCGTAAAGAATGTAAAACACCGCATATGACACTTAAATTTTTACTGACTGATGTAAAAATTTAGTAAAAACATTCTATAAACATAAAGCAATAGACGAAAAGAGCTTCCGGTGGCCGAAAAAAAATGCTAGTCCCATTTAATATTGCTGCGACAAGAAACAATAATCCACAACTACTACTACTACTACTACTACTACTACTACTACTACTACTACTACTACTACTACTACTACTACTACTACTACTACTACTACTACTACTACTACTACTACTACTACTACTACTACTACTACTACTACTACTACTACTACTACTACTACTACTACTACTACTACTACTACTACTACTACTACTACTACTACTACTACTACTACTACTACTACTACTACTACTACTACTACTACTACTACTACTACTACTACTACTACTACTACTACTACTACTACTACTACTACTACTACTACTACTACTACTACTACTACTACTACTACTACTACTACTACTACTACTACTACTACTACTACTACTACTACTACTACTACTACTACTACTACTACTACTACTACTACTACTACTACTACTACTACTACTACTACTACTACTACTACTACTACTACTACTACTACTACTACTACTACTACTACTACTACTACTACTACTACTACTACTACTACTACTACTACTACTACTACTACTACTACTACTACTACTACTACTACTACTACTACTACTACTACTACTACTACTACTACTACTACTACTACTACTACTACTACTACTACTACTACTACTACTACTACTACTACTACTACTACTACTACTACTACTACTACTACTACTACTACTACTACTACTACTACTACTACTACTACTACTACTACTACTACTACTACTACTACTACTACTACTACTACTACTACTACTACTACTACTACTACTACTACTACTACTACTACTACTACTACTACTACTACTACTACTACTACTACTACTACTACTACTACTACTACTACTACTACTACTACTACTACTACTACTACTACTACTACTACTACTACTACTACTACTACTACTACTACTACTACTACTACTACTACTACTACTACTACTACTACTACTACTACTACTACTACTACTACTACTACTACTACTACTACTACTACTACTACTACTACTACTACTACTACTACTACTACTACTACTACTACTACTACTACTACTACTACTACTACTACTACTACTACTACTACTACTACTACTACTACTACTACTACTACTACTACTACTACTACTACTACTACTACTACTACTACTACTACTACTACTACTACTACTACTACTACTACTACTACTACTACTACTACTACTACTACTACTACTACTACTACTACTACTACTACTACTACTACTACTACTACTACTACTACTACTACTACTACTACTACTACTACTACTACTACTACTACTACTACTACTACTACTACTACTACTACTACTACTACTACTACTACTACTACTACTACTACTACTACTACTACTACTACTACTACTACTACTACTACTACTACTACTACTACTACTACTACTACTACTACTACTACTACTACTACTACTACTACTACTACTACTACTACTACTACTACTACTACTACTACTACTACTACTACTACTACTACTACTACTACTACTACTACTACTACTACTACTACTACTACTACTACTACTACTACTACTACTACTACTACTACTACTACTACTACTACTACTACTACTACTACTACTACTACTACTACTACTACTACTACTACTACTACTACTACTACTACTACTACTACTACTACTACTACTACTACTACTACTACTACTACTACTACTACTACTACTACTACTACTACTACTACTACTACTACTACTACTACTACTACTACTACTACTACTACTACTACTACTACTACTACTACTACTACTACTACTACTACTACTACTACTACTACTACTACTACTACTACTACTACTACTACTACTACTACTACTACTACTACTACTACTACTACTACTACTACTACTACTACTACTACTACTACTACTACTACTACTACTACTACTACTACTACTACTACTACTACTACTACTACTACTACTACTACTACTACTACTACTACTACTACTACTACTACTACTACTACTACTACTACTACTACTACTACTACTACTACTACTACTACTACTACTACTACTACTACTACTACTACTACTACTACTACTACTACTACTACTACTACTACTACTACTACTACTACTACTACTACTACTACTACTACTACTACTACTACTACTACTACTACTACTACTACTACTACTACTACTACTACTACTACTACTACTACTACTACTACTACTACTACTACTACTACTACTACTACTACTACTACTACTACTACTACTACTACTACTACTACTACTACTACTACTACTACTACTACTACTACTACTACTACTACTACTACTACTACTACTACTACTACTACTACTACTACTACTACTACTACTACTACTACTACTACTACTACTACTACTACTACTACTACTACTACTACTACTACTACTACTACTACTACTACTACTACTACTACTACTACTACTACTACTACTACTACTACTACTACTACTACTACTACTACTACTACTACTACTACTACTACTACTACTACTACTACTACTACTACTACTACTACTACTACTACTACTACTACTACTACTACTACTACTACTACTACTACTACTACTACTACTACTACTACTACTACTACTACTACTACTACTACTACTACTACTACTACTACTACTACTACTACTACTACTACTACTACTACTACTACTACTACTACTACTACTACTACTACTACTACTACTACTACTACTACTACTACTACTACTACTACTACTACTACTACTACTACTACTACTACTACTACTACTACTACTACTACTACTACTACTACTACTACTACTACTACTACTACTACTACTACTACTACTACTACTACTACTACTACTACTACTACTACTACTACTACTACTACTACTACTACTACTACTACTACTACTACTACTACTACTACTACTACTACTACTACTACTACTACTACTACTACTACTACTACTACTACTACTACTACTACTACTACTACTACTACTACTACTACTACTACTACTACTACTACTACTACTACTACTACTACTACTACTACTACTACTACTACTACTACTACTACTACTACTACTACTACTACTACTACTACTACTACTACTACTACTACTACTACTACTACTACTACTACTACTACTACTACTACTACTACTACTACTACTACTACTACTACTACTACTACTACTACTACTACTACTACTACTACTACTACTACTACTACTACTACTACTACTACTACTACTACTACTACTACTACTACTACTACTACTACTACTACTACTACTACTACTACTACTACTACTACTACTACTACTACTACTACTACTACTACTACTACTACTACTACTACTACTACTACTACTACTACTACTACTACTACTACTACTACTACTACTACTACTACTACTACTACTACTACTACTACTACTACTACTACTACTACTACTACTACTACTACTACTACTACTACTACTACTACTACTACTACTACTACTACTACTACTACTACTACTACTACTACTACTACTACTACTACTACTACTACTACTACTACTACTACTACTACTACTACTACTACTACTACTACTACTACTACTACTACTACTACTACTACTACTACTACTACTACTACTACTACTACTACTACTACTACTACTACTACTACTACTACTACTACTACTACTACTACTACTACTACTACTACTACTACTACTACTACTACTACTACTACTACTACTACTACTACTACTACTACTACTACTACTACTACTACTACTACTACTACTACTACTACTACTACTACTACTACTACTACTACTACTACTACTACTACTACTACTACTACTACTACTACTACTACTACTACTACTACTACTACTACTACTACTACTACTACTACTACTACTACTACTACTACTACTACTACTACTACTACTACTACTACTACTACTACTACTACTACTACTACTACTACTACTACTACTACTACTACTACTACTACTACTACTACTACTACTACTACTACTACTACTACTACTACTACTACTACTACTACTACTACTACTACTACTACTACTACTACTACTACTACTACTACTACTACTACTACTACTACTACTACTACTACTACTACTACTACTACTACTACTACTACTACTACTACTACTACTACTACTACTACTACTACTACTACTACTACTACTACTACTACTACTACTACTACTACTACTACTACTACTACTACTACTACTACTACTACTACTACTACTACTACTACTACTACTACTACTACTACTACTACTACTACTACTACTACTACTACTACTACTACTACTACTACTACTACTACTACTACTACTACTACTACTACTACTACTACTACTACTACTACTACTAGAATAACTATTTCTATTGGTACTGCTATTACTCAGGCTCTTGTCTCACCCTATGCCATATGTTTAATATCAAATCTTATGAGATGTGGGAAAGTAGCGTGGAGTGATGAGTATCGTTATAGATAAAGTGAAATATCTAGTCTGTACATCAGGAAAGTAAACACCCGAATAAGAACACTCATTCTCCTACCTTGGTCACGGTAGTGCTTTAATCAAATTCAACCTCGAATTCAACTTCGTATATCAAACCGCTCTCTAATCTTAGCTAACGGACAGGATATTATAAATTCACTTATATATGTATATTATATGCTTCATTTCTGTAAAGGTTTTAACATAATTGTGTTTTATTACATTTTATGTCATTTAAATACTTTACTGTCATTCTAACTCTGTTACCTACTTATTTTACAACATACATTCAGTGTATAAAATACATTGGGTGTGATAAATTGAGTTCCGTTCACTTTTTTCTCGGTAAAATTAGTTTCACCTCAATTTTTGAAAATAGATAAACTGAGTCTCGCGTTCTGCGACCAGTCTTAACAAAGAGACAAACGTGGACGTTGATTGAATAGTCCCCCAAAAATATCGTTCTCATAAGTTACCTATATACAAGAGTTTTGTCATTCTCTCCATCGACCTATTTTCTTTTTCATCCCCCAGACAAAAATTCGAATGAGACAGTCTTACAAAAACAGATCTCGATATGTCATGGTTCCTCAATTTAACCATTATTTCCCACAAAAACATTTTTCCATTAATTATGCGTTTTATTTTTTGTCCTGTGCTTCTAAACTGAACATAGATAATTAGATGGAAGCCGTTCATCTGAAAAAATGAATATTAAATACAGTTATATTGAGCAGGAAGATGTACTCAATTTACCACACCCGGTTAAGAAACCTGGACTCAGTTTACAGCAAGGATTAAAAAGGGCGAAGCTCAATTTCAAGACTGGACATAAAAAAGGCTGTAAGTGCCAATATATTTATAAATGAGTTTTTCGGAAAAAAGAAGAGTCTTTGTCTTTGTATGTATGTATGTATGTATGTACGTATGTATATACGTATATATGTATATGTATTTATTCACACTACAAATGAGTAAATACCCGGTGGAAGTGGTAACTAATTACACTCAATAATTACAATAATAATAAAACACAGTCATAGTATTAATAATAAAATAATAATAGTAATATATAATAATATTAACAAGAAGCATCCTAAATTAAATGAATCACTTAATATAACATAATTAATTAAAGTAAATCTAAACCCTAAGTTAGAACTTAAAACCACGAGTATATATAATATATGTTCATACTTGCGTAAGTACCTTTTAGCATAAGTACCTTTGGCTTAATCTACTGAGGAAAATAATAACTTCCATTGTAATTTTATTTAGAACCTCGCATAGATGTGCAAAATGTATGATATTACATTACTAGTTGCACAAGAAAGGCCTGTTTTCTAAGGTTTATCTCTGGCACTTAAAGTCTTTTATATGTTAAGTCATCATTTACCATTTTCTTATCATTCAGAGAATGGTAAATAACCCATTACGGTCTCATTTTACCGTGACTCAAATAGACAGCTACGCAATGCAGTCATCCTTCGACGTAGAGTCAACACGACGCACGACTACTACAGAGATAGCACAACAAAGGAGAGCCTCGGACAAGGGACAAACTGCCACGTTATCAAGATAAATTTCTGAATCATTTGAACCCGTGTTGTTTAGACAGAGAGCGCGTACGTTACCGCTTACATATCACTGACGACCAATTCATTCTCACTTGCGAAGGTATCTAAATCTAAAACGTTGCACCACTTTTCCTCATACCTGTAAGGAAAATAACTCAAATTACAGAAATTTCCGCTTCGTTGTAAATTGCAGTTTTATTTAGCAGCTAGTGTATTTATTTCTGTCCTTACCTTCTATTTAAAGATCTATACAAGAACGTAGTTTGGAAGAAATTGAAAGTACTGGTCTATAGATATGGAGGGCGTGGCCTGTCTGCACTGGATTAAGAAGCAACTTTATTAGAGCGAGTAGATGGCAACGCCTCACTTGAGACCCGACTCGTCGCTTAAACGCCGATTTATGTGAAATAAATTTTCTCCCCCTTGCAGTAGACCGTAAATTCATGCAAATCGCTGTCTGTAGCAATTACCTGGCCATGCCGGAGGAAGGAAGCGAGCGATAACCGTCCAGGACCGCGCATCAAGGATCTCTTGGCAACCACGCCGTTAGAGATGAATTCGTGTCTCGAATTATCAAGGCAAGTATCTCAGTAGGGCACGCAAATACCATGTTGGTTCAAAACTCATAGTAGATCTACCTATCAAACTATAGCTCTAGTGTCAGCAATACTACTACTGTTTTTTTTTATTATCCAATTTAATAAACCCTATTTCACCCTGAAGTATATTAGGGTTATAGTTGGCATCAAAATACATATTTTATAACCATTAAACAATAGTAAAGTGATAACATAAAACAGTGGTCACAGTTACAATTTAAATGAATTATGTAGAAGCATGCACATTAGTGAAAGAATGGCTCCTGTTAAAGATTAATGAGATGTTTGAGGAATAATCAATATGAAAGTTATACAAGCATGTCTAACCGTTTCGGAGTAAATTACGATCTTAAAAAGATAATCAATAGTAGATTAATAAAACAAAGTTTCACTTTCACTTTCAAATTAATACTTAATTCATGAACAATGAAAACAGTTAAGAGTAATAAAGAAATATTACAAGCAATAATTTACGATTACAAGTTACATGATTCAGGAACAATTACAATAATTGAAATATAACACAAGTAATGACTTACAACTAACGAATACCGAAATTCTTGAAGGTCAATATATAATGGTAGGAGCAATACAAAAGATTTAAAGACAGATGTTAACAGTACAGTAAAGGAATAGTAAAAAAAATGACAAGATTACAAATTAAACACATTCTTTTTAAAGCAATAGGTAACAACAAAGAGATACTAATAATAATACACTGACCGTAGTTACAGATTAAACACATTATTTAGAAAAAAAAACACGCAAAGGATTAATAGCTATTTTCAGGCATTATTAAAAGGGACCATGACTGTAATTCACATCTTCTTGACGTTATTTCGTACATTATTTTGTGTTTCAATCTATTTCAATTTGTTATTTTTCACTGTAACAACAAAATATGTTTCATAAAGCCTCAAGACATTTCTCTATACTTATTGTATCACGGTACACTTTGTCAATGGCAACCTGTAATGGTTATAGGAAGAAATATATATATATATATATATATATATAATAGTTATTAAACACATTATTTTAAAAGCAATAAATAGCTCTATTAAGAGATGACTTGAAATTTACGAATTAAATGCATTATTTACTAACAACAATTGGCAATAAGGAGGTATTACAAGAAATGGCTCAAAATTGTAAATTAAATACATAATTAAAATAAATAAATAAAAATAAAAACTAATAATACAATAGTATGCGAAATTGAAGACTTACTAATGTTACTACTAAAAGATGGGCCAGTCAAAAGGAAAGATTTCAAGGCGCAGAAAAAGAATGAAAAGTTACTATTATATCATTTAATGAGTAAAAATGACAAGTACATGAATAACCGTTCGGTATGCAACAAGAAAAAAAAAATCTTAAAAATTACGTCAATCAAGTGACCTCCATTGAAACGCACATATTCTTAGAGTCTGGCCAGTCTGGCCACGAAATGTTGCATAACCCCTCTCAGCTTATTGACAGGTATCGCAGAGACCTCTTCTCGTATACGTTGTTTTATGGCTGGAATTGTTTTGGGTGGATTGCCCCCAAACACCTCCGATTTCATGTGTCCTCATAGTAAGAAATCACATACCGTTAAATAAGGTGACCTAGGAGGCCAAGCGATATCCCATTTCCGAGAAACGACGCGGCCTGGGAACAAAGCATTCACAGCATCCATCCAAATTCTTGTGGTGTGGCTTGTTGCTCAGTCCTGTTGAAACAGTGTGTTTTCATTCACTGGAAAATGGGTGAGTTGTGGTGTAAAAAAGTTTTGTATTAGTTCAACATATTGCACTGAATTAACAGTCATTGCATTTCCGGCCTCATGTTGAAATGCAGACGGAAAGCTCGTCGGGTTTACACCACACTCTCGGTATGAAGATGATACGTTTTAATTGCGTAGCCACGCTGTTCCCCGGTCAACGATCCATTGAAATCAATTAATTGCAGTTTGCAGTAACGATGGGCACCATTTAACAAAACATGGTAGGGACAAACAATTTGGCTACTAGGGAACGCGGAGATAGTGACGTCACCGCCTAAGGAGTCATAAATTGTAAATCAAGTAGGTAGAGAAGAGACGGTTATATTCATTCTCACCCTCTCCATATGAACAGTATACTCCCATCAAATATTTCCGTTTGACTGGTCCACCTTATATTACTGTCATTATTATCAGTAACATCAATATAACCATTGTTAGTATTATTTGTTACTACTGCTACTAATACCATTCGTACTAATAATAATTGATTAAATGGGGATCTTACTCGTGTTAATTGTGTAAGCATGTGCGGCTTACTGCTGTTTCGGTGCTTCTTCACACCATCCTCAGAGCTTACTAGATCTCGGCGTCATCTCGAACTTCGCTGTCTGTTGTGTGGGTGCGTTCGATTGTTGAAAAGTGTTGAAATGTGGTGTCAAATAGTGTGTGTGTTCTGAAATTGATCTGTGTGTTGAGAATTTGATCAGGGTGTGTTATAGTGTGTCTGTATATTTCATATTGTTCTAGTGTCTTAAGTTTTTGGTTTATTGGTTGTATGTGTAGGATTTCCATGTCTGTATGTATGTTATTGTATGTGTGGTTAGCATTAGTTATGTGTTCGGCATATGTAGATGTATTATGTCCTCTGGTTATTGCTTTAATATGTTCTTTGTATCGAGTTTGGAATGATCTGCCTGTCTGTCCAATGTAGAAACTGTAGCAACTTTTGCATGTGAGTTTGTATACGCCTGTGTGGTTGTATTTATTTGTTTGTATTGTTTGTGTGTTGAGAAGTCTTTGTAGTGTGTTTTCTGTTGTGTATGATATGTTGTATCTCAACACACAAACAACACAAACAAACAATTACAACCACAGCCAGAATCGAAATGAACGGTCACCATTTTCAAAAATGTTTTTAAATATCCATATTATGATTATTTTTCAATTTAACTTCATTCTCTATATTGTACATTAATGTGCTGTAGACAGTATAATATACACTGCATAATGAATACGTTCGCATGGATAACTCAGTTCATGATTAAAAACACTTATTCTTAATACAGTACTGTATTAAGATTAAACAAAAACCTAATGAAAATTATCGAACTCAAAATCGCGATATTTCCTAGTTTACGTAAATGGATGAACTACTTTTCTTCCCACCTATATCTAGTTGAGTGATTTGCTTGTGTTTTACGCCAGTATCATCGAACTACAGTCGTGGAAGGGGGTAGCAATCTGTGTTTCCGGTTCTCTAAAGGTTTAGCCAGGTTAATATTAAAAATGTTAGTAAAAATAAAATTATGTCCCTGTAGAAGGATTTGGTAGCGAGCACTTCGTTAGGAAAGGAGAAAATGTTTTTTATTAGAAGGAAGGCGAATTTTTTCATTTCGAAAAATTAAAATCTTTACAACCACTCGTTGCAAGTAGTAAATAGTCAGTGTATATAATTTTGTTTTTTACTGTAATTTATTATTATAATTTCAACCATACATTCACAGTGTTCTGCTCAAGGGCAGATCTTTCATTGCAAACCCAGCAGTCTCCAGTCTTTACTATTTTCTACCTTCCTCTTTGTCTCCTCGTATGATCCATATTTGAGGCGTTCCGTAAGAGAAGGGCGAGCCCGCCAAAGGTCGAATTTTGTGTTTTTTACACCTCCAAATATTTAAGACATATCAGAAACATAAGCCTGGCAGACGTTGGCCAGCTCGTCCTTACTGCATCGAAATTATCATTGTTTGTAAGGTTGGAGAAACTGCGTAGCCTGTGACAGGTTCATAATATTAATATTATTCCGTACGAGAAGGGCGAATATGTCACTCTGCCTGAAGGCGCGCGCCATTCATTGTCTCAGTGTTGTAACCACACAGCCGAGTATAACTGTATTGAGGAATTACGTGTATTTATCGACATTGTAATAGCTTAGTATGAGTAATAGTGACAGTGATAATCAACCAGGCACATCTGGTTATTATAGGAAACGTCAGAGGCATGTCGAAAAATGGAAAAACATACTAGCAAAGATTAAAATGCACAAAGGTGAATCGTGCATTAGTACGAAAACATCTCGACATGTGCAAGCTCGCGTTATAGGCCCGCCATGTACTTGTGGGTGCTTCAACGCATTAGGTATGGAGAAAATACAATCTGTATTTCGTAATTTCTAGGAGTTAAGTGATTGTGACCTCCAGCATGCCTATATTTCTAAGCTCATAACCAGTGTTAATGTGAACAGACGTCGCATTAAGAATAGGCCGATCTCTTTCAGCTGGTTTTGCCAAAGAGGTATGTCACGCCAATAAAGCTCACTTCTGATAAAGTAAAGGATCTGAAAGCTCTCCTTATCTATGTGCCACAGAACGTTTCTGGATGCCGTAATCGGCAAACAAATCGTGCAACTAGCAGTGATTGACTCATGAAGATGTTGTAATGGATTATTAGCGCCTCTGTTCCCAGAACAAGTGAGACGACTTTTTATAGCAAGTATAATAACATGACAGGCATCTACTTATTTTTGTTTATTAATAATTTCAGATATTGTAAATGTCACATCAAAGTGCGATTAAGTGTTTTTATTTATTATTATTATTATTATTATTATTATTATTATTATTATTATTATTATTATTATTATTATAGTGTTATAAAAGTCTAGCTTATAGTAGTTAGTGCTTTAGTTTCGTAATTACTAATAGTTCGAAGTGTTGTAAATTATGTATTGGTAGTCACTTTAATTTCCAATTTTTCGTCTATCATGTCCAAAGTTAAAAACAAAAAAACTGAGTGGTTAAAGTCGAGAGCTGATGGTTAATGTATTAAAGTTTATGAAGAATGAAGCAGATCGTGGTGACTTCAGTATTCATGTCGCTAAATCACAAGAGAGGACAGCGGCTACCACAGGCACATCAGAGACAACGGTGCCTGTGATAAACCAAGAACTATCCGCCATTGAGAAAGGAGAAGCCAATTCGTTCACACCACCAGATAAAAGTCGCGAACGTAGTAAGACTGTTACGAACTTGGACTATTTTTACCAGTGCGTAATGAGGAGGACAGTGAACGAATTTTACGCACTGGAAAAGTATGTATTGACCGTAGGGAAACTAAATACTTCTATAGATTACTCAGGATTAAGCATTTGGGCGAACTTTTTTCCACAGACTAATACAACCGCTGTTTTCCCTCTTCCTCTCTACCGCAAAATATGACGTCGCCCACCAGCAGATGTAAAATTCGAGATCTGTACTAGATCCAGCTAAATTATTCACCATCAGTATCGAAGAACGACTGGTCGGTGATGTGGCCCCGAAATTATAAGGTTGATGTAGTTTCACTCTTCGTAAAACATACAGCATTTAAGTCATTGAAACAAGTACTGTTAAATTTGTATTAACAGTGTAACGTTTCAAGAAATCAGTTTGAAAAACTTGAGAGGAGAGTAGCGGTACTTCTTCGAACATAGTCTATAGCAAAGGGTCAATTTAATATCCAGGGTCAAATTTGAATGAGAAATCCCATACCAGGAAAGATTTAGAAGCGAATTTTCAACACTAAATTTATCGCCTACGAGCGTGTTGATTTAGGTGCAATGAAGCAGAGAATTGTGTAATGGAGTTCTTCCTAAGTAGGTCTATAGGGGAGATGTCTCTGTGCTCTCAGAAGACATTAAGCTTCGAAAACAGCTTTGGCTGTCTGGCTGGCTGGTTGGCTTGTCGAGAGCTGAAACCATTATGGATCCATGCACTAGACCATAGGCGGGCAGAAATCGGACGTCCCCTGGGCGAGGTGGGCAAGTGCTGGGCAAGCATTGCTCTTAACATGAGGCAAGAGAAATTCAGTGGCGGCCACTCAATCGCTATTCTCCTAGAGTACAGCTTCTTAACCTGGAGTCCATGGACCTCTTGGAGATCCTTGAATAGGCTTCAGGGGGTCCGTGTAAGTCAAATAAAAAATTAACATACGGGTAAAATGAGTTCAGGGTCCAGCACCGATAGTTTCCGAGGATTGACTCATATTGGGTTGAGAGAAAACCCCGGAAAAACCTCAACCAGGTAATTTTTTCCGACCGGGATTCGAACCCGGGCCACCTGGTTTCGCGGTCAGATGCGCTAACCGTTACTCCACAGATGTGGACTGCTTAATTATTACATTTCATATTTGCAACAATATCCTTCTCTAATTCATCATATCATTGATATTAATTTCCGGAACTTCGTGGTCATCCTTATCTAAAGCCAGACTATTTATTTTTCTTTATACAGAATGAACCGTAAGTAATGTCAATATTTCCAAAGGACTATTCTTTGAGATATTTCAAACAGAAAAGTGTAATGCAATTTTGTTCCCTTTGGCTTCCTTTCCGAGAAAAAAATTATTTTATATGAAATATTTCATAGCGTATTTGCGGAAAACCCTTGATTTAATTTCCAATATGCTGAGTCAATTTAAGAGAGCACTGTATTATGATAATAAATGATTGAAAGAATTTTCTACCCTTTCGATTAAAAAGAATTCTCATATAAACATTGGTGCTGCCACATTTTGACTATTGCGACATTCTACTAAGAGATTTAAATTCTAACTTAGCCCAAAGATTGCAGCGCGTTCGTAATGCCTGCATACGTTTCATTTGCAACATCCGCAAATACAACCACATTACACCTTCCCTTGAAACGCTGTAATGGGTAAGATTACAAGACCGAAGATATATCCATTCACTAATTTTCCTATATCGCATCATCAATATTTCTTCGCCGAAATAAATCTCGGTGCGATTTAATTTCTTGTCCCCTTATCACAGCCTGGGTACTCGTTCTAAAAATGATCCTTTATTATCAATGCCTTGTCATAAAACAGCTCACAATTCTTCCGATTTCACAGTATCAGCAATTCGTTTCTGGAACTCCCTACCCAGCTCCCTCAGGAACTGTC
This sequence comes from Periplaneta americana, assembly GCF_040183065.1. Taxonomy (NCBI): domain Eukaryota; kingdom Metazoa; phylum Arthropoda; class Insecta; order Blattodea; family Blattidae; genus Periplaneta; species Periplaneta americana. The sequence continues at coordinate 93,168,914 of NC_091132.1, forward strand.
GAACGATATTGCAATTTAAAAGTAAATTGTTTAAACACGTGACCAGTATTCATGTTTAAGTCTCCTGTGTGTGTGTGTGTGTGTGTGTGTGTGTGTGTGTGTGTGTGTGTGTGTGTGTGTGTGTGTGTGTGTGTGTGTGTGTGTGTGTGTGTGTGTGTGTGTGTGTGTGTGTGTGTGTGTGTGTGTGTGTGTGTGTGTGTGTGTGTGTGTGTGTGTGTGTGTGTGTGTGTGTGTGTGTGTGTGTGTGTGTGTGTGTGTGTGTGTGTGTGTGTGTGTGTGTGTGTGTGTGTGTGTGTGTGTGTGTGTGTGTGTGTGTGTGTGTGTGTGTGTGTGTGTGTGTGTGTGTGTGTGTGTGTGTGTGTGTGTGTGTGTGTGTGTGTGTGTGTGTGTGTGTGTGTGTGTGTGTGTGTGTGTGTGTGTGTGTGTGTGTGTGTGTGTGTGTGTGTGTGTGTGTGTGTGTGTGTGTGTGTGTGTGTGTGTGTGTGTGTGTGTGTGTGTGTGTGTGTGTGTGTGTGTGTGTGTGTGTGTGTGTGTGTGTGTGTGTGTGTGTGTGTGTGTGTGTGTGTGTGTGTGTGTGTGTGTGTGTGTGTGTGTGTGTGTGTGTGTGTGTGTGTGTGTGTGTGTGTGTGTGTGTGTGTGTGTGTGTGTGTGTGTGTGTGTGTGTGTGTGTGTGTGTGTGTGTGTGTGTGTGTGTGTGTGTGTGTGTGTGTGTGTGTGTGTGTGTGTGTGTGTGTGTGTGTGTGTGTGTGTGTGTGTGTGTGTGTGTGTGTGTGTGTGTGTGTGTGTGTGTGTGTGTGTGTGTGTGTGTGTGTGTGTGTGTGTGTGTGTGTGTGTGTGTGTGTGTGTGTGTGTGTGTGTGTGTGTGTGTGTGTGTGTGTGTGTGTGTGTGTGTGTGTGTGTGTGTGTGTGTGTGTGTGTGTGTGTGTGTGTGTGTGTGTGTGTGTGTGTGTGTGTGTGTGTGTGTGTGTGTGTGTGTGTGTGTGTGTGTGTGTGTGTGTGTGTGTGTGTGTGTGTGTGTGTGTGTGTGTGTGTGTGTGTGTGTGTGTGTGTGTGTGTGTGTGTGTGTGTGTGTGTGTGTGTGTGTGTGTGTGTGTGTGTGTATTACACAAATGTAATAATGTGTGTATTACACAAATGTAATAATTAAGCAGTCCACATCTGTGTGTGTGTGTGTGTGTGTATATATATATATATATATATACGTAATTTTCGTCAATGTTGTATAGTTATAAATTACATTTGAATGTGTTATTCTTGTAATTTGTAATAAAGGTTCACATACCGCTTGCACATTTATTGAATGTAACTTCTAGGCTTATGTTATTTTGTAATTATTATTTAGTATGTTTGCATTATTTTACTCAACTTGTGCTTGTATGACTATGCAATTTTTTTTTATTAGTGTTCTTTATATATTATTCTGTAAAATTGTATCAGCTTCTTTTGTTTCTGGTTAAATGAAAGAGAAGGCCTAATGGCCTTAACTTCACCAGAATAAATAATAATAATAATAATAATAATAATAATAATAACAATAACAACAACATTATTATTATTATTATTATTATTATTATTATTATTATTATTATTATTATTATTGTCCTTTAAATGTGCAGAAACTTGTTCTGAACAATTATAGGCTAACATTTTACAATTCCTTTGTCTTCAAATTTATTATTGTACCATCTCAACATTACAAATATTACGCTAGATGCATGCTAGATGGCAGTGGTGTGTTATGATTAGCTGTTGTCCTGTTATCAGGTGTGCCAACTATGGAATCTTCATTGAACTATAACCCAATAGGTAGAAGAAATGTTGGTAGATCGAAAACAAGATGGCTCAACAGTGTTAAAAAAATGAGGCCGGAACGAGCCTTATAAGGCTTAATGCAATATGCTGATGATGATGATGATATTGCAGATGTACGTCTTGATTTGTACTCTATTTACACTACAATTTTAATCTGAAATTTTATTAGAGAGAGACTTGAAACACTGCAATGTATGTACAGTTCTTTTTCAGAGAATAATGACAGTATTTGTAATTTACATTTTTAGGTGACGCGAAATAAAGTGTGAATTTACACTTGAAACGATCTTTTTTCTTTTTGCGTCATCACCACTTGAGAGTGGAGTTATCTCATATTATCTGCAATATCCAGCGGAGGACGACTTTACATTCATGAAGCAATATCCTGAAGTTTTATTTATGGCAATCCTTGTTCCGTGCATTTGAAACTCGCAAACCAGTTGCAATTTTCACATTTTATCTCATGTTGTCCGCAATGAACACAACTTTAATGCCATATGAGAGAGCAACTTACATGGAGATTAGATTTGTCTCTGTAATTGCATCATGTAATGTTATCAACTACGAGATTCGATTCCTGTTTTGTTCAAAGTATTACTTCGTTGTGGTGGGAACAGCTGACAACTTGTACAGTTCCATTCAGGGAACGAGGGAATTTTCTTGTATTATATGGATTTGAAACACGTACAGAAGCACAACTGAATTCTAATGACCCTAGTAACATCGGTATAAAACAAACTAAAATTACTCGAGTGCAAATGTTCGCCCCCATTCTCACCTTATGTTACAATAGAATTCTGAGTTGTTCACGTACATTTTGTAAATCATACGTTAGAAATGTATGCAGGAATACTAAAGAAAAGCGATTAAATTTTGCGAATGAAATTTCTGTGTGCATGCGTGTGAATGTGCGTATGTGCGTGTGTAAGATGTAAAAAATTTAATGTTGAATAATGTTTCATAATCTTGATCTATTCTCTTATTGATGTTTTGAAAGTGCTAAAGTGTGCGAGAAATTCTTGAAGTAAATTGAAAAGAGACACATTTCCCTTTCCAATTGGCAGTTTAGTGCAGGAAAAAAGATTAAGACATTCTTAGCGCGGGCTTCCGGTGGATGATCAGCGAACTAACGTTTTTCGTATTCATAAACCAGTGTTAGCGATATGATATGATATGAATCCTGTATAAGTAATCAGTCGATATCCGGGGCTATTTTATCAGGCTCGTAGTGCGGACTAGCGAAATGTCTATGCATAGCACCCTAAGTAATTAACAATAGACTAATTATATTTTAGAATAAAATTAGCTCCAATTATAACAACTGTATTCCAGAAGCAATAACAAACACTGCTTCCAATATAAAGAAGAAATTTTATACATACATCTTGATTACACAACTTTTAACACTGTATCACTTCGGAATATGTATGATAAGAACTTTCTTGTGTTATATTTTAATGTACCTTGCAGTTCCGAAGATGACCGAAAATAGGTCGAAACATGTTAACAAGGTACGTTAAAATATAACACAAGAAAGATCTTATCATACACATTCCGAATAAATTTTGCCTGAAATGTAAAACAAATATAGGTTACAAATAGATTCACCTCTCGTAATTTATGCATTTGAGTAATATATCAATAACACTTTTGAATTATGGTGGACGAAAGAAGAATCTGATTATATGAAGTGGTACCTGAATTGTTGTTAATAACTCCAGCAACAAAAAAGATTAAAAAAAATCAAGTAAACGAAAAATATGTAAGTACAACTGGCTACGGACTACTGGGTGTTCATTTCAAAGTGTGTCATGACGTCACTGTTGTTGGGTCACCGATTTGAAGCGAGTTTCAACTTATATGTTAGAGAAGTTGCCTATTATTTAAGGCGTTCTTCAATCTGAACTTGAGATCGTGGTACGGTATAATTTGAACGTCGTAGCAACAGATGGCGGTCTGTACAGTCTGTGTGCTACCATAACCTCTTTCGAACTGTGTTTTGCGCAGGGAAGTCGTACGCAGGGTATTTGTTATCATCGGTTGCGTACGGTAACATTCCACAACACAAATCAAATGCTCCGTGTCCATGTTGACCGTCGAAGTTAATGTCAACAAATACGTAAGTAATCGTCTTAACCCTCTCCCCATATCCCGACAGTACGTATTTCCAAACAGTTCACATTCCTGCCACTACCGGCGTTACCGTACGTATCGGTACGTACTCTTCAGAATGAACGCCGTACTTGCTAGCCAACTTCTCTGCCTCTTAGATTATACACCTGAGCTGCGGAAGTGTAGGAAGATTGAATTCTCTAGGCTCATCAGCTAGCCACATGACGGCATACAGCGAGCCAAGACACATTTTGAACTGAACACCCAGTAGAACAGGGATACACAACTAGCGAGAGAGGGGTGGAAAGCATGGGGAAAACGTTGGTTCTCCATTCACAGTCCACTGACGTTGAATGACGTCACTGTGCCCCGTACGCAATCACATAACACAGACACTGAATACAAATCCCCTCCCCTACCAAGTCAATGATGTGGGGGTAGAAGGAAGGGATGAGTAACGTTCCGATGAGTGACGCAACGCCACAATTGTCGCCCAGCTCTGCAAGCCTGGACTAGAAGATCCCGAGTTCAGTCCGGGGTGATGACGAGATTTTTTCATTGCCAACACTTCCTGAACGTCTCCTAGATTTCTAGGTTTCACGTCTCAAACTTAATATGGGGTTCTTCCCCGGAGTAAGAGACGCCGGAACGTTGTGCCGACCACACCACTTCATCCTAGTGCCGAATTCAAGAAAGCATCGAATTCTACCTCCATGTCACCAAGAACCTTCATGGCATAGACAGGGGACACGAAAAAAAAAATGTTGTTGTTAGAATCAAGGTTGCAATAGGAACATTTGTGGTAACATTTACTCTCGTCTGCGAAAAGAATAAATTCTTCTCATCTGTATGTAAATATACAGTACATCCTACATAAATGTTCAAAGTAACTGTAGAATTGATTAATTTTAATATGATTCAATTATGTAGTAGATAATCTAAACTCTTAAACCAGCAGTGTCAGAGTTGTAAGCTCCGAAACCGGTTGTGGTGCTAGAGACGTCCAGTCGGAGCGTGAATTTGCTTATGTCTGTGGAAGCACCGGAGCACGCAACGAGTTATAGTGGAGCGCTCCGCTCCGTTTAGGCTGTGTCTGACAACGCCTTAAACTGATAAATGTTTACTGCATCCATTCCTCTACTTTGCCGATCTACTTTTTGACAAGTACGAGTACATCATAGGGCGAGTAATTTTGATGCCACTAGTGCAGTGTCAATCGAGACATTAACACAGTTATCTGACCGGGAAACAGGAAACTTTATGGACCGATGAACAAATCACCGATAAGATTGCTGGGTACCTTCTGAAACGGGGAAGTGCTCTTCTACAAACCGTATAACTGGCTTCACTTCCTTTCCGAACGAAGAATTGCATTGTCATTCACATATACATCACACGTCAAGGGACAGACGTACTTGAACCCACAAACTGCGGATCCGATATCACATATTATAGCCGATTGAAAACTGAGACATGGTTTTATTCGTTTTATCATAAGAATAAAAAGGCAAGTGTCTACACACTTTCGACAATTGATTTTTCTAAGTAATTACACACTTAATTTTATATTATACATTAAACATTTATTAAATAACATTTTTACACAATATAAAAACAAGAATATCAAACCACGGTAATCTTCCACGTTATCAACTTAAAGTAACCTTGCACCTCTCACCAACCAATGGAGGAATACTTTTTTTTTATTTTAGCTTGTCTTTTAACGACGCTGTATCAACTACTAGATTATTTAGCGTCGATGAGATTGGTGATAGCGAGATGATACTTGGCGTGATGAGGCCGAGGATTCGCCACATATTACCTTGCATTCACATTACGGTTGGGGAAAACCTCGGAAAAAAACCAACCAGGCGTTCAGCCCAAGCGGGGATCGAACCCGCGCCCGAACGCAACTTCAGACCGGCAGGCAAGCGCCTTAACCGACTGAGCCACGCCGCTGGCAATGGAGAAATATACAATATGACTAATAGAAGAGAAACTTCGAGATATGTTATATTACTACATTTATAAGAAGACGACAATCCATCTACGTATAGTTCAATAATCTTATAAATTCGAAATAAATATTATAAAGTATAACACACACAGTATCAACTTCTATTGAGCATCGAATCTTCAAGTTATCCATTATATGAGTTACGCAATGTTTGTTTTTTAAATTCACAACCTTTGGAATAAAAAGTAATGACAAATACAATATGTGTACAGTAATTAACAATTGTAACGTGAGTTTTATATATACATATGTTAACATATTTTAATAAATTTTTAATAAATAATATTTATATCAATACGAAGGTGATTGTTTTTTACAGACGGTTTTCAATAAAACAGTTATGAACATCATTACTCTATCAAGAACATAACGTATGTGGAGGGTTCAGAGCCATAGTGGGCCAAGTGCCATTTATTAAAAACGGAGAAAGCGAGGGTTAAAGTTAAGCGAATACCATAGTTTAATGAAGATTTACATATCATTCATTTTTAATGTGTACACTTTATATTACTTGCTATATGTTTTCATTGAATTATGGTAATAACTTCATTTTAACCCTTGTTTTCTACGGTTTTATTAATTGTCGCTTGGCCCACTATGGTTCTGAATCCTTCATATATAAGAATCTTGAGATTGAACATATTATTTTAATATTAACACATACATTTTAACAAATTTGATGGAACTATTGCATTTATACTATGTTTACTACAAACTTTGTATTTATAATATGATTAAAATATGTAAATATCGCATGGAAATTTGTCTGAAGATGTCCTAATAAGGCGAAAACGTCAATACGAATATCATTTTAATACTTGACGTATATTAAAATTTGTTAATGTAAAAATTATAGTGTTAAATAATATGAATTAAAATTAAATATGCCTTTTATTACATTAACCGACTTATCTGACAAAAACATCACGAATTGTAAATTTATTAATGAAGTTTAAACACTCTTTAAAATCCTGACGACTTTTAATATATATTTAATAAATTTCGCAACATTGGCAAGACATGAAATGTATTTTTCTCTTTATAATTATTATTAATTCTGAGTAAGTAAGAGATGGAATAGCCATCTCTCGCTCAGTACTACCGTGCTAGTCTTGAATTCAGGAAACCAGAGTTCGATCTCGATTAGGTTAAAGAAAATTGTGATGGACAAAGCAAACGTTGTGGAATATTTTTATCGGAGTATTCCCTTTTTTCTTTTTCATTTCACCAACATTCTGCACCTTATGCTTATTTCATCTATGTATATAATGTGATACAAAATAAGTTGTGGCTAGGATTTCCAATGGTGTTCTAGGTTCTAATAGCTTGAGTTTCCAGACCTTGAGAGTTCTCAGGCCTCGTCTGAAGATAGAAACAGACCCTTGCTGTTGCATTCATTAGCAGTGCAACTACGAATGATACGCACGCGAACCAGATTCGAGTGACAAATTGCGTAAAAAAAAAGGAATACTTGCAAATCTGCTTTCAGATTGAGGTATAAATAATTTCTGATGAATATAAAATTTTTAAATAATTCTCTCTTTATACTTTTAATTGATTTGCTTTAATTCTGTTCACAATCGCTTCTACTTTCTTAGGATTCGATTAGCTGTAATGCTTTAAATATTGGTCATTGGAACTATGTTCTTATGGATACTTTCCTCCTGAAAATAACCTACAGAACTGATTCATAGAGCTCAGGTCATACTGATCATTAGAGTCCTCTGTTTGGTTACTTTGAATACAAGTTAAGTGTACATCGATCATACCAGCTTTGCTTGGTACGGAGAGCGAGTTGCAAGTCAACAGTTCACAGTGCAGTGAAATAGTTTCGAGCACGCTCTGATATTATTGTTTATATATATTTATTCGTGTGACTGTGTATATCAGTGAATGAACAACAGAAGTAATACTCATGCGCGATATATCACTTGGATTTAATATCAATAACGAAGTTTTAATTTAAGAGGTTAGGTGCAGCTTACAACAGTAGAATTATTGGAAATATTCAACATTTTTTCCTCTATTACTGTATCTTGTGCAATAATGAAAATTGGTAAGTATAAAACACTCCTTCTGCTCATTGAAAAAATATTTTTACGATGTAAAATATATATATATATATATATATATATATATATATTTTTTTTTTTTTCAAAATTTAAAATTTTGCCGGTTCACTGTGCAGTGATGAAGCATTTCCCACATACCTAAAAAATTTGTTACCTTATTCATGTTCTCTCATTTTTATTTTATTGCTGAAACTCATGTTTACAATATCATGCTCTTTCAACTATATTTCTTAATAAATACTATTTTTTTATATTGTGTAATAGAAAATACTGATATGTGATCATTTTTTAATGAATTTATTTTTTATCAGAAATCTATCAAAGGTAGAGAAGTAATCTTGCATCATATTGTAGATATGGTACACACAAAAAATTTCATCACAGAATGTTGGATAGTTTTTGAGTTATGTGAGAAACGCATAATCACTGCATAGTGAACTGAATTTTGAATAAAAAAATGTAAATTATTTTTTAAACCGTAATTTTTTTTTTTAATATAGCAGAAGGATTGTGTTTTACACATACTAATTTTCATTATTGTACAAGATACAGTAATGGAGGGAAAAATGTTGAATATTTCCAAAATTTTACTGCTGTAAGCTATACCTAATCCCTGAAAGGCAGCTTATATGTAATAGAAGATGATTTGTAAGTACATTCGAATTTCTTCCTACAATCTCTTTTGTCAACATTATACTGTATATTAGTCGTAGTGACATAAAACAAATCGAAGTATTAAACAATTTTGAACCAGAAAAAATATTCAGGCGCCACATAAAAAATATTTATTCGTTGTGGCTAGCCGGCGTCAGGAATAAATTTGTCAACTGTTAATTTTTAAAATAAATAAAACGCATCGAGACGTTTTAGATCATATTAAAGTTGAAATTAACAAATGAAAAAATTTAAATCTTAGTACAATTTTGAAATGAAACAATTTACAGTATTAATGCGTGGTTTACGAATCTCTAAGCAGTACAATCAATGACTGTAAACATTTCAAGTGTTTTAAGTGACAAATTATTTTTTAATTCTTTATTTAACGACGCTGTATGAACGACTAGGTCATTTAACGTCGATGAAATTGGTGATATCGAAGTGATAATTGGCGAAATGAGGCCGAGGATTCACCATAGATTACCTGATATTCGCCGTAAGGGGGAAAAATTCTTTAAAAACCCAACCAGGTAATCATCCCAAGCGGGAATCGAAACCGCAACCAAGCGCAACTCCCGATCAGCAGGCAAGCGCCTTAACCGACTGAGCTATGGCGGTGGCTCAAATGAAATATTTCTTCTGTTTTCGATAATATACATTTTCTTCCTTCGTAATGACTTACTCACTACCAAATTCTTCTATTAGAGCACTAATTTCCATCCACCTAACTTGGTTTGGATTCTTCTGTTCACTGAACAGCAGACCTGAACTAACTAGCGTTGGATGCCGCCGAGCTATACTGCATACATATTTACACTGTTTCGGGTTGCTTGGAGACTTTAGGTAACCAAATGCAGGAATCTACTTATCATTCTCTGTGTGACGCACAATGGACTACTCTGAGCCTAAGTGTGCTTAAATGTTCCGAATTAGGCCCTTGAAAAACCAAGCGATGTCGCTAGAAATAATCATTACGAAATGAATTTTATTCCAATATTTCGAAATAGTTTGTTAACCATTATGAAACTACTGTAACATTATACCGGATCATCATTTTGTTTTTACTAACGTTTCTAATATTAACCTGGCTATACCTTTGGATTAACGGTTGAGAAACGCAAACATTTTGTTACCCCCTTCCCCGACCGTAGTTTGATGATACTAGTGTAAAATACAAATAAATCACTTTACTGGGTATAGGAGGGAATAAAAGTAGTGCATTCATTCACGTAAACTAGGAACTATTACGATTTTCAATTTGATAATTTTCGTTAGGTTTTTATTTACTCAAAATACAGTACAGTATTAACAATAAGTGTTCTTACTAACCGAACTATCCAGGCGGACTTTCAAACTATTCACGACTCTACACAGCTCCACAGAATGTTACTATGCTTTGTTTCCTTGAACATACTGTGTATTATCAGTTGCGAGCTGTAGCAAGGCGAGGCGCGGGTGACATCTATACTCCTCGCTATAAGCAATTGAAATCTACTGTTTTAGTACGAACTTCCTATCTATAGTGATAACTTGCCAGCATTAATCAGCAAGCATGTTGGTTGCTGATTTGCCTTTGCAACGCCATACTATTTCTAATATGTCCATGAAACCTTTCCACTCGCTTGTCGCTGACATCACCCAAGCAGGGCTTCGGCGTTCAATATTCATCTTCATCTCCAAATCTACTATAGTTCCCAAAATATAAAATGTAAGCCTTCAATAGTAGGGGTGTGATAGTCCTGTGCTGAGATTTTGTATTATACCCTCCATATACGTAACAGAATAAATTAGGGGAATTCTTAAAGCTGCGAGATATTAAAACAATTATATAAATCTCTATTTATTAATTCATTCATTAGTGTTCTGCCCAAAGACAGGTCTTTCACTGCAAACCCAGCATTCTCGAATCTTTCATATTTTCTGCCTCCCTTTTTGTTTCTTCATGTGATCCACATATCTTAATGTCGTCTATCGTCTGATATCTTCTTCTACCCCGAACTCTTCTTCCGTTCACCATTCCTTCCAGTGCATCTTTCAGTAGGCAGTTTCTTCTCAGGCAGTGAACCAAACAATTCCTTTTCCTCTTCCTGATCAGTTTCAACATCAATCTTTCTCCACCCACTCTTTCCAACACAGCTTCACTTCTTACTCTGTCTCTCCACTTCACACGTTCCATTCTTCTCCATATTCACATTTCAAATGCTTCTATTCGCTTCTTTTCACTTCGTCGTAATGTCCATGTTTCTGCCCCATACAATGCCACACTTAAACCTCTATATGATATCTTGTATCACATGGCAGACTTTTTAGCGTAATATCTTAAATTCTGCTATAAAGCGTTGTAAGAAACGTCACATCACAATAATTTACTGACAATACGAATATACCACAGTCACAATGATTTACTCATAATGTAAGCACGATCTGCACAGAATGAGGTACTACAAGTTACTACTTCATGTTATTCACAATAGAAAGCGCATATCCCGTGTATCTGAACATTTGTAGAGGTTTAACAGCCCCTAAGAGTAATAAACCGCAAGAAAGGAGAAAGTTATCCAGATTCAGAGACAATAACGTCTGCCGCCCCCCCCCCACAGGAACAAACACTTTCGCTATAGGGTGCGATAGCAATATCTCAACACTGTTAGGTGATATGGAAAATTCAATATAATTTTCGTATTCTGTGAGTCCGAAAACATGGTAATTGTTGTATTTTACGTATGTGAGGAAATCAGTGTTGTACAGTGTTATCTAACTATGCGTTATTTTACTCTGATTCTGTATATTCTACATTACGAGTAGGTAATTTTTCAAATTGTGCTATATTGCATTATTATTAGCATCTGTAGCACGTATCGTAGCTATTCTCACTGAACGTAATAATCAAATTATACCAATGGTTTTGTACGTCAGTTTATTTGTGGTGAAGTGAAAGAGAAGGCCTGATGGTCTTAACTTCACCCTAATAGATAATACTTAGGCCTATTTACTTACAAATGACTTTTAACGAACCCGCAGGTTCATTGCTGCCCTCACATAAGCCCGCCATTGGTCCCTATCCTTTGCAAGATTAATCCAGTCTCTACCATCATATCCCACCTCCCTTAAATCCATATTAATATTATCCCCCATCTACGTCTCGGCCTCCCTAAAGGTCTTTTTCCCTCCAGTCTCCCAACTAACACTATATATAAATTTCTATATTCGCCCATACGTGCTACATGTCCTGTCCATCTCAAACGTCTGGATTTAATGTTCCTAATTATGTCAGGTGAAGAATACAATACGTGCAGTGCTGCGTTGTGTAACTTTCTCCATTCTCCTGTAACTTCATTCCTCTTAGCCCCAAATATTTTCCTAAGAATCTTATTCTCAAATACTCTTAATCTCTGTTCTTCTATCAAAGTGAGAGTCCAAGTTTCAAAACCATATAGTACAACTGGTAATATAACTGTTTTATAAATTCTAACTTTCACATTTATTGACAGCAGACTAAATTACAAAAGCTTCCCAACCGAATAACAACAGGCATTTCCCATGTTTATTCTGCGTTTAAGTTCCTCCCGAATGACATTTATATTTGTTATTGTTGCTCCAAGATATTTGTATTAATCTCAAATTTTTATGTTTACATTTCGTACAATATTCTTTTCACGAAACATAATCATATACTTTGTCTTTTGGGAATTTACTTCCAAACCTATCGCTTTACTTTTTTTTTTTATTGGGTTATTTTACGACGCTGTATCAACATCTCAGGTTAATTAGCGTCTGAGTGAAATGAAGGTGATAATGCCGGTGAAATGAATCCGGGGTCCAGCACCGAAAGTTACCCAGTATTTGCTCGTATTGGGTTGAGGGAAAACCCCGGAAAAAACCTCAACCAGGTAACTTGCACCGACCGGGATTCGAACCCGGGCCACATGGTTTCGCAGCCAGACGCGCTGACCGTTACTCCACAGGTGTGGACTTTTGCTTTACTTGCTTCAAGTAAATTCCCGGGTTTTCCCAGTCGTTTGTAGATTTTCTCCTAACATATTCACGTCATCTGCATAGACAAGAAGCTGATATAACCCGTTCAATTCCAAGCGTCTGTTATCCTGAACTTTCCTAATGGCATATTCTAGAGCGAAGTTAAAAGGTAAAGGTGATAGTGCATCTCCTTGCTTTAACCCGCAGTGAATTGGAAAAGCATCAGATAGAATTCGGCGTATACGAACTCTGCTGTGAGTTTCACTGAGACACATTTTAATTAATCGGACTAGTTTCTTGGAAATACCAAATTGAATAAGAATATTATATAAAACTTCTCTCTTAACCGAGTCATATGCCTTTTTGAAATCCATGAATAACTGATTTACTATACCCTTATACTCCCATTTTTTCTCCAATATCTGTCGAATACAAAAAAATCTGATCAATAGTCGGTCTATTACGCGTAAAACCGCACTGATGATCCCCAATAATTTCATCTACGTACGGAGTTAAACTTCTCTAAAGAATATTGGACAAAATTTTGTACGACGTCATCAAAAATGATATTCCTCGAAACTAACAGATAATTAGAATTCTAATTCTTATTGTATTTTAGTCATTAGAGAATTCTTTCATTACATTTATAAGTGTAAAATGATTGAAGTGGCAATAAGAATACAAAACGAAACAAAAGTTATAAAATTGTATAATAAATGTATGTATAGATAGAAGATAACAGAAAGTACGTTAACATCTAGGGCGTTTAATAATGATAACAATACATATGTTCAAGATATAATCTGCAGAGTACTTTTGCTGGAGCTGAATTTAAATAAGTACACAGTCTAGCAAAAATAGAATAATGCATAAATGCGTTGAAAAAATTTGGTTGAAGCTTAAGCTTTCGTAAATTCTATATATATATATATTTTTTTTTTTCTATTTTAGAGTGTGATGTTAACAAATATATCCCTCTGCCACTAAAATTTTAGATGCTTTAACTTGCCCTGGATGCACTTAACTCATGTTCTTAGACATGTCACTTGTACCTCTTTGGTTCTGTCCTTCTCATATAAGGTAAGCCTCCCTAAGTTCGCTACCTTAAAAAGCATCTGAAGTAAAAATTTCGTAAAGAATAAGATACTACTTCTCGTAAAAACAAAAGAGACAGGCGATGCAACTGGCGAAGTTAGGACGCATGTGTTCCCTAAGTTCGCCACGTGTGTGCCTGTTGTAAATTCAAATAATATTTTAGTATCATCAGAGTAGAGATTTAATATATTTTAATATAAAAATGGTCATAGTAGGAATTAAACAAAGATTTATCATTCATAAAATATACAGGATTAATAACTTTAATATTCCTTTACCTATAAAATGTCTAAAATACCATCAGTTATTTAAACTAGCAACTGTTTAAAACGATCTCATTACTTATTCTGTTGGAAGAAATGGATACTTACAGAGCAAATGTTATAATAGCAACCACCTTATTGCAAGATATACTGGTAATGCACCTTGCTTATTCAACGAAGTTGTAATGCATCATGCATCACGTTACTGCTGATAACTTTTGGCCAAATATCGTGGCAACAGCTACGAGAAAATTTAAATCAAATTAAACAATTTAAAATTTCTGATGCAACGATTGATGCCATAGGCTCTCATCTGTTAAAATCATCTTAGCTTTAATTAGTAATCATTTGTGCCCAACAAACTTTTATTGTAAATGATTTCCTATATTTTCGTAACACTTATCTTAATGTTTTCTTTTTTCCTTTCAAATTGTCACACAATTGGTTTTAATGATTATTCTTCATGAATTGGTTAGTAGGCCGATCTATTCGAACCTTTACTTAGAGCGGCTTTTATACATATATATATATATATATATATATATATATATATATATATATATATTTTAACGAAAAAGACGAGACCTGGCGAACTCAGATATACCTACCTTACTATCATAACATCTTGAAATATCACTTTATTAAAAACACATTATTTTAACGAACAAAATTAAAAATAAACTGGAAATGAATATAAGGAGTGCATTATGTCATTTTTGTACCACTTGCATTTATTTTTGTAACATTATCTCCACACACCACTATCCACAATAACTTAAAACTTATGAAATATTGAAATGTGGCAAGTTGTGTATTTGTATTACACATGCAATGAAAACATAAAGAAATTACCTAAATGTTTAAAATAGGTTTAGTGGCCTTAACATACCTAATGAAAGTGCACACAAAATAAATATTATATATAGGGTGATTCACGAGGATTTACCGTTCTTTAAGGAGCTTATTTCTGAAGACATTTTGAGCAAAAACATGTCGTATTAACATAGTTACTATTCTCAATATTTTCAGAGTTCCATTATTTTAAAGTTGTTTGTAAAATACGGTTTTTTCTTTAGTTTGAAGGTAAAATAATAATACAAGTAGGGAATGAACTATTCACAAGTATAATTTCTTTAATTGGCAAGTATTGTGAAGCTAAAAATGTGCTGTGAACTCCTTAGTTGCTTCGTACAGACGTCTTTTTTTACTTTTAACTAGAAAATTACATTATTGTTACGCACAACAATTATTACAAATCACACCACTTCCACCGATTTAATTATTTGCAGTTCAATTTTGCATCCTAATTTACAGTCTTTGAGATTTTGCAACACATTTTTAAAAATGTCGCCGTCCGCTTGAATACACTTGGCCGCACGCTTGTGAACGGCACTCGTCGCTCTACGTAACTGCATACGGCTATCTTTGATTTTCGTAGCGCTCGCGCTGGCTGTTGACTGCACGCTGACCAAGATCACGCGTTCACATCAGTGCGTTCCAATAACGAAACGTAACTCTATAAATATTGAGAATAGGACCCATGTTTATATGACATTTTTTTGCTCAGAATGTCTTCGGAAATAAGCTCCGTAAACGACAGTAAATCCTCGTGAATCACCCTGTGTATTGAAACTTGGCAAAAAATATATATACGACTTATAAACTATAAGTAAGGCCTACACGTAAAATACCAAAGCAATAGGTAATCATGAAATATCCTAGCAGAATTTTAAAATTATCAATTTTGAATAACTGAAAATAGCGAATGAAACTAATCTCGAATACGACGATATTACTCTTGTTTCCTTTCTATAAAAGGTTCAGTCTGAGTTCTGGAGTATATAACCGGAATTTCAGATAATCTCAAATTCAAGTCAGCAGTGACACAGAAGCAAGTTGGTCGATTTATTGTCTTGTAGGTTTGGAAGTGAGAGAAAAGAAATTGGCAAAAAAAGCAACAGAGCGAAAAAAATCACTGCCCAGGACTCGAGAAGCTCTGATATTAGACTATAAAATCGAAGAAGAGACCAAAGAAGAAACGTGAGAAAACAAGAAACATAGTCCCTGAGAGATATCCCTCCCTGAACCAGTGATGGGGACAGATGGGCTTGCAGCATGGCGCGTCGGCATAGCATTCGAGATTCTTGACAGTTTTATTTAGCCGACGACGTGGGAATATGTCGCAATCTCGTCTGTCGCTTCAACAGTAACAAAATACAGTGAGGTTTATAATGAAGTTTTCTGTATGCTAGACAATGTTGTGGACTTCAACAGGGGAGACTATTGACTATTGAAATACCGGTAGGCAAACTAAAACCTCAGTTTTTTACTTGACGGTGGTTTTACTGTAGTATAATTTGTTCTAATATATTAAATACACTGGTGTAAGCTTCTTAACTTTTAAAATGCACAAAATCTTTTGATATAAGTTTCCTCGCGATACTCTCTTCTCGCTAGAATTTACCACTTAGTCTATATTTAATAATAAATTCTTTGTTCGGCAGGAAAAGGTATATAAGTCAAAAAAGTCTTTAACCAACATACATGAATTTCATTATTATACTTATATTAGTTAAGAGTAAATTAAAAAGAAAGTCTATCCTGAAAAAATAATTTTTATGACATGTGCCTTTTCCCGCCGGCCAAAGAATTATAATTTACAAAATAATGGCAGTTCCAGTGCTGATGTATGATTCTGAAAGTGTAGGGTAAAGGTACCTAATTCCGTGATACCCCTAATCCCGTGATAAAATCTCAATTGACTACCATGGATTTGTGATCTCTGACTATCAGTGTCAACAGTTTCACAAGTTTGCTATATAATACATGATTCTTCATTGTTATACAGTGTTTAAGACCCTTTTCAAATTAAAATACAAGAAACTTAATTATTTAAAAAATTATAAAAAAAATACTACACTTGTGTGATTAGGTAAAACAGAAAAATCGACTGGAAATACCTAACAGATGCCAGGAGATGTCTTCTTTTTAATTCTATTGGCTACCCACCTTGTGAATAGAAGCAGTCGACTGGAAAAAAATTCATATAAACATGGGTCCTATTCTCAATATTTATAGAGTTACGTTTCGTTATTGGAACGCACTGATGTGAATGCGTGATCTTGGTCAGCGTGCAGTCAACAGCCAGTGCGAGCGCTACGGAAGTCAAAGATAGCCGTGTGCAGTTACGTAGAGCGTCGAGTGGCGTTCACAAGCGTGCGGCCAAGTGTACTCAAGCGGACGGCGACATTTTTAAAAATGTGTTGCAAAATCTCAAAGACTGTAAATTAGGATGCAAAATTGAACTGCAAATAATTAAATCGGTGGAAGTGGTGTGATTTGTAATAATTGTTGTGATAAGTTCATAACAATAATCCGTGACAGGGATCCAAATTCCGTGATAGTGGGATCTAATTCCGCGAGTGATATCCTAATTCCGTGATACTAAAATAATCCCCATTAACTGCTCAGGAAACAAACGTGTATTTGGAAAAAACACATTAAAGTCACGGCATATTGTTTTAATATGGATTAAGCAAGAAATTACAACATAGAAAACGAGCCTAAGTGACAAATTTAATAGAAAATATTTGTGTAACTACGGGAATACATACTAAATATTAACATATTGTAAACAAAGTAAACTGAAAGTTAAATTCAATATAAAATTAAACTCAGATATACCTACCTTACTATCATAACATCTTGAAATATCACTTTATTAAAACACCCTTTATTTTAACAAACAAAATTAAAAATAAACTGGAAATGAATATAAGGAGTGCATTATGTCATTTTTGTACCACTTGCATTTATTGTTGTAAAATTATCTCCACACACCACTAACCACATCAACTTAAAACTTATGAAATATTGAAATGTGGCAAGTTGTGCATTTGTATTACACATGCAATAAAACATAAAAAAATTACCTAAATGTTTAAAATAGGTTTAGTGGCCTTAACATACCTAATGAAAGTGCACACAAAATAAATTTTATATACAGGGTAATTCACGAGGATTTACCGTTCTTTAAGGAGCTTATTTCTGAAGATATTTTGAGCAAAAAAATATCGTATAAACATAGTTACTATAGTTACTATCCTCAATATTTTCGGAGTTACATTAATTTAAAGTTGTTTGTTAAATACGGGTTTTCTTTAGTTTGAAGTTAAAATAATAATACAAGTAGGGAATGAACTATTCACAAGTATAATTTCTTTAATTGGCAAGTATTATGAAGCTAAAAATATGCTGTGAACTCCTTAGTTGCTTCGTACAGACGTCTTTTTTTTTATTTTTATATTATTTTATTTTTAACTAGAAAATTACATACGGATTTAGGAGCCACTGTATAACAATGAAGAATCATATATTATATAGCAAACTTGTGAAACTGTTGATACTGAATGTTGTAAAAACTGTAGCTGAAGGTTCAAATAACGTCATTTAGTTGTTATTTGAATATTTGTATTACAATTTTGGCATAAATATAGACTTTATTAAATATGTCACTGTATTAAGCAACCTTACCCTACTTTAAATAGCTCTGTTAGAAGAAAGATTAAACAAGTGAAATGGAATGTCTTTAAGTTGCTAGATTTATGCTCTTCGATGAAGTGAATACACACAGATTAAAAAATATTTAACATAAATGAAAAAAAAAATAGTAGAAATAAAAATAACTGGCACCATCACATATTACAAATGTATCCTAAGGAAATAACGAAACAGATATTTAATTTACCCACCATAGGAGAATAGAGATGTTAGTCGTCCTAAAACCAGATGGAGGGATTCTGTTTTATCTGAAACAGGCCTCTAAGGCCTAGTATAGTGAAATTGATGGTGATCATGATATTAAATTCCATTTCAGAAATAGAAAGGAAAGATAAACGATTTCATCGTATCCACGAGGTAGTCACAAAGAATTTACTATAACAGACGTTCAGCGAGAAAAATAAGCAGAATAGGTAACCTTTACGGTTAACACAAACTCTGGAGTCCTCTACCAGATGTTGTATGGAGATTTTTCTATAGAAAAATTTAAAATAATAATAATAATAATAATAATAATAATAATAATAATAATAATAATAATAATAACTCGTGACATCACAGCCCTTGAAGGGCCTAGATCGACCAGGCGGCTACTGGCCTCATATTCACATGCCTCAGCAGAGGTGAACGATCAACCAACCATATTGAAGGTATCGTTTGGTAGCACGATGATCCCTACAGCCGTTATATATAGCAGGTTTTCGCTATCTATCGTAGCTCCCCAAGTGCATCATGATGCTGGGTGGACACCTGTCCCATACACTAGCCGAATATCTATGAGAAAATTTCTTCCCTCACGAGGAATCGAACCAGGGCGCATTCCGTAAGCGAGTCCTAGGCAGGATGCCTTAGACCACGACGCCATGGCGCAGAACTTAAAATAATAAAAGGTATATAAATAATAATAATAGTAAAGACAATAACAATAATAACAGTAATTACTTACAAATGGCTTTTAAAAAACACGGAGGTTCATTGCCTCCCTCACATAAGCCCGCCATCGCTCCCTATCCTGAGCAAGATTAATCCAGTCTCTATCATCATATCCCACTTCCCTCAAATCCATTTTAATATATCCTCCCATCTACGTCTCGGCCTCCCGAAAGGTCTTTTTCCCTCAGGTCTTCCAATTAACACTCTATTTGAATTTCTGGATTCACTCATACGTGCTACATGCCCTGCACATCACAAATGCCTGGATTTAATGTTCCTAATTATGTTAGATGAAGAATACAATGCGTGCAGTTCTGCGTTGTGTAACTTTCTCCATTCTCCTGTAACTTAATCCCTATTAGCCCCAACTCTTTTCCTAAGCACCTTATCCTGGCTGTGCGGAAGAGGAGGCCTACTGGCCTTAGCTCTGCCAAATTAAATATATAAATATATTATTATTATTATTATTATTATTATTATTATTATTATTATTATTATTCTTGAACATACTTAACCTCTGTTCCTCTCTCAAAGTGAGAGTCTCAAATTTCAAAATCACACAGAACAAAGTAATAATAATAATAATAATAATAATAATAATAATAATAATAATAATTACTTACTGGCTTTTAAGGAACCCGGAGGTTCATTGCCGCCCTCACATAAGCCCGCCATTGGTCCCTATCCTGAGCAAGACCAATCCAGTCTCTATCATCTTATCCCACCTCCCTTAAATCCTTTTTAATATTATACTCCCATCTACGTCTCGGCCTCCCCAAAGGTCGTTTTTCCTCCGGCCTCCCAACTAACACACTATATGCATTTCTGGATTCGCCCATACGTGCTACATGCCCTGCCCATCTCAAACGTCTGTATTTAATGTTCCTAATTATGTCTGATGAATACAATGCGTGCAGTTCTGTATTGTGTAACTTTCTCCATTCCCCTGTAACATCATCTCTCTTAGCCCCAAATATTTTCCTAAGCACCCTATTCTCAAAGACCCTTAACCTATGTTCCTCTCTCAAAGTGAGAGTCCAAGTTTCACAATCATAAAGAACAACCGGCAATATAACTAATTTTGAACAGCTGGTGCTTAGTGGCAATCTCATGCAACAAGGATCGCGATATCTGCGGAAAATGGTTGCTCAGCTCCGTAATCGTGAAGCGACGGTTCTCCATGACGCACTGCCGCACCAGGTCAACATGATCATCATTGATGAGGGACGGTCGCCCACTGCGCTCTTCATCATGGACACTTTGACGATCTTCGGAAAACTGCCTACACCAGCGACGCACCATCTGCTTACTCATAATGTTCGGCCCATAGACCTGACAGAGCTGCCGATGAATTTCAATTGGCGCAATGCTTTGTGCATTAAAGAACTTTATCACCGACCGAACCTCGCATGCAGCGGGAGAAGGAATAAGAGCTTCCATTTCGGACCACTGCTGCCACGCTACTGGCACCAGGCGGGACCTGTCCGGCTGGCATATGATTGAAACGTCATAGATCTGTTACGCATGCGCAATTGACACGGCTAATTACGTTTACTTTCAAGGGAAAAAATGGGGTAACTTACTTTCTGGATGCGCCTCGTATTTATTTGTTATAATATTCATAAGTTTTGTTTTTGAATTTTGCTGAAGGCCTAACTTGATATTTTTAAACTTATGGCAGACCAATTTTTTTATATATTTCATAAATGGCTGGAGATTTTGTTTTATTCTGTTGACGGAAAAAAAATATATATATAAGTACGTAATAAGGAATAATAGCTTTCGTATCCATGTGTTTAGTTTAGACGTATGAATATGAATAAGTTAGCCTATCTAAATTTAATTAAGTCCATCATAATTGGATTGAGCTGAAATGGTACCGCTAATTAAAAAATAAATAGTTGATGTAATGAGAACAATTTTATTTTCTACCCGTTTTAAAACATTAATGGAATAGATATTCTACATTAGCAATTCATTATTTTAAATACAAACATGGCACTGACAACTTAAATACATCGAAAAGAAAAATGTTGTTTTATTTAACGACGCTCGCAACTACCGAGGTTATATCAGCGTCGCCGGTGTGCCGGAATTTGTCCCGCAGAAGTTCTTTTACATGCCAGTAAATCTACTGACATGAGCCTGTCGCATTTAAGCACACTTAAATGCCATCGACCTGGCCCAGGATCTAACTCGCAACCTCGGGCATAAAAAGAAAGAGCTATGCCAACTGCGCCAACCAGGCCGACAAATATATTGATCTGTGCGATTAATAACAGCTGATTGAACAAGGTTCCTCTACCAGCCACCAGATGTCGCAAATATCGCAGCGTATGAAACGTGCACGTCTGCTACTGAGCGGACTTATAAGCGATAAGGAACTTGGATTCAGAATATTTAACGCGGAAAACGATTCATAATGAGTGAGACCCGAGAATATGTTCGATTCAACTTCCAATTCAGGAAGAAATCGATTTATTTAGTTTATTGAATCATGATTCGTTTGTTCGCTTCAATGATTCGTTCATTATGAACGACTCGTTCATAATCTCCCCACCAATAGTTCACATTTTTCAGTTTCTCTGGTATGACGTAAGCATTTCCATGGCAGTGTCAGTATATACTGTATTGATTTCCTCAAGATTATTTCGTGTCCTCAATTAGTTTAGGTCGAATATAGACGTTACACGTCAAAAAATACTAATTTTTTCAACCTAGACATCTACTTCGTGACAAATAAACAGAAATTCAACTACATGTCAATATTATTTTCCATGTTCTTTCATTTTATTCGAAACAATCAATCTTGAAAATTGATATGTATTTTAGTGCTGGTAGATTTGAATACGCCACCTTTAAAAACACAAGATATGATGCGCACAGGGTCTCGTTGGCGTAGATTCTACAGTTACGTAATTATATGCCAGGATATGGTAATGCAATGCAGAACAATTACATAACGAGCGTCGCACGCAGACATAAACAACAGAACTTTAATGCGAAGGTCCGTGTACAAGGGCGATGTATTCAAAATGCAAATGTAAGTTTTGTCCTATAAAAATGATATGCTGCACTGAACATCTGTGAACATTTATACATCCCCGAGTTTTATGCAAACAAAAACAAATGTTGTAATAAATAATTGTTGTTTCATATTCGATTAACTCGATATTGCTCTTAATTTAAAATAATGTCTAATTAAATGTGGCAAGGTTAAAAGTAGAAAATAATGCCTTGTAGTAGGCCTACTATAGATAAATCAGGTTGCATCTAAGTAAAGATGTTTATTGAGCATATTATTTAGATTATGGAGTAGTGGTTCGACTTATATCGATGTGAGGTTTTGGATAATAAATTCGGATCGAATTAAGAATTGTAAATAAAAAAATCAGCAAATGTTTTGCCCATTGCTAGTTGATTATCTTTCGGTTTTGCTCAGTAACTTAATTAATGAAATTTCCACTTCTTAAGTTCATTTGCTTTTGGGGGACTGTGTTGATAGTAATAATATTAGTATTAATAATAATAATAATAATAATAATAATAATAATAATGAACAAATTCAAGATGAACACTTACATTATATTTCTACTGCTAACTTAAAGTATAAAACGTACTTCAAAGTCACGAACGATAAAAAAATCCCGCAATTTTATTAAAAAGTAACTCTATAGAAAAGTAAAATGCACTTTTATTTATAAATGAAAAGTTTTTATTAGCACAGAAACTTATGCTTCAATTATTGTTTTAGTATTGTTATTATTGCACATGGGTTATTAGACAGCAATTCAAACTGTTCTTTAGTTAGTTAATTGTGCGTGATTATTTCCTTCCTTCCTTCCTTCCTTCCTTCCTTCCTTCCTTCCTTCCTTCCTTCCTTCCTTCCTTCCTTCCTTCCTTCCTTCCTTCCTTCCTTCCTTCCTTCCTTCCTTCTTTCTTTCTTTCTTTCTTTATTTATTTATTTATTTATTTATTTATTTATTTATTTATTTATTTATTTGTTTGTTTATGAACATAACAGACAAAGCCCAATTATAAATTCGTACTAGAAAAAAAAAGAATGTTCTCACCTTTAGAAATGGCAATTCGCCTTAAACAGTGCTACTGTTGAATGTGAGATAGTTTTGGAGCATTGAGAAGATTCAAAACTCTAAATGGATTAAAGTATAGATCCTGCAAATTGTCGTCGTTATTGGAACCATATTAAAAATTTGAAGAGAGCGAGTCCGTGTGAGATAAACAACGTTGTCCTATTAGACCACAGTGCGTACAAAAACTATGTGAATGCTGTGACACTCATAGTTTTACATGAAGTTCAGGAAATTATACAAAATTCAGGACATTGAACATGCAGTGTGAATCAACTTGCGAGGAATCAACAGAGATTTCGATTCCAGGTCGTTAATATCTCAATTCCGGTGAAGAATACGTTGGAAAAGTAGTTCAACAATTGCTGTTTCTCTTCCAATAAATCTTTTCATGAAATTGTGCTTTCTTTCTTCCTACGGCCCCTGGGAAACTTACTTTCAGGACTGCCCTCGCAATTGCGCTCTCGAAAGGTCAAAATTTATATAAGCACTTATTTTGACATTATAACATGAAGAAAAAAATGTACTTTTTTATCTCCCTCCATGAAAATGTTTGCTTGCTAGTTCTTAACAAAGTCAGAGGACTTTCAAACCTTTCGTGACTTTTGAATAAAATTACAGGCAGATGACAGTTTCATGACCAATATCAAGCATCAAAAAGTGAAACTGAGAATATTTGGAAGTAGAAATATTGTGATTTAGGTCATATTATTTGCTACAAAGTAATATAAAAATCACTTAAACACGCGTTAGCATTCCATTTTAAAATTATCTGTATACCTAAATGGCCTACATAGAAAACCTCTTAACGAAAATGGTAAGAGCCATGCATAAAATCAGTAATCATGTTGACAGCTATGGTTGATTTTAAATGGCTCTTAAGCGACGTTTCATCAACTGCAAAATTTCCTAGCATTAATGTACTATAATTACCGAGATAGTACTGCACTTGGTAGGATGATTCCGATCACTTGTCATGATATTACGTGACTTTCGCTTCACACTTAGAGAAAAAGTCTAGAAAAATCAATGAAATTAAACAAACAAAGAATGGAATTCGTACACTATCCAGTTTTGGAGCACGAGTATCATTCAATAAACCTAGAGCACTCCAGTGGTCCATAATCTTGATGATGATGACAAAATAGTAATAATAATAATAATAATAATAATAATAATAATAATAATAATCATAATAATAATCGACAGCTGCATAAATTTATGTACAACTACGTGTGGAAGCAGCCACCTGTCGACAGGTACATAGCATACCTTTACAGTGCAGCATATATACGTAGAATTACTTTCGGATATGATCATCTTCACTAAGTTTCAAATCTTTACGTAGAAATACGTATAAACAAAGCCACCGTTTTTGGCGTGTGAAATAAGTAGTGGGAAAGTTGAGAGCGAGTACGGTATATATTATCTTTGTCGCAGTGTGTGGGAAAGAAAGCTGACAACTGATTGGCAGACTGCTGACGTGACTTCTGTTTAGAAGGTGGCACCTTTCTCAGCAGAAGTGGCAACAGATGTCACTGACTGGTCAAAGTACTCAAGGACACACCCCAGAAGCGCGAAGTGCGCAGTCAGCGAACAATGAGACTGAGAAGAAACACATGATTGGCAGATTGCTGACGTGACGTGTATTTAGGTGGTACCGTTCTCAGCTACACTGACAACAAATGCTCACCGACTGGCTTTTTACTTAAGGACACACGCCAGAAACGTTGGCGCTGGCTGTACGTATGTGTGATCACTTTTCGACAGGTGCACAGCTTTACTATGCTGCATATATTTACGTAGACCTAGTGCCAGTGGGTTTGTATTTCCCGTGTTCTCCTTGTGTTCTTCTTGTTTTCCTTGTCCCGTTATTCTTGTATTCTCCCTGTTTAATTTCTCGCACGACCGCGGTGATGAATACAGAGAGAATACATGGATAACGGGACAACAAGGAAAACAAGAAGAATACACGGAGAACAAGGGAAAAACAAACAGTACAAAGGTTATACAAAGGGAGGAAGAGAAATATAAGAAGAACAAGATAAGGAGAGCAAGGCAGAGACAAAAAGAATAAGGAGATCACAAAAAATAAAACAATGGGAATACGTGAGAACCAAGTGAGTATATGAGAACGAAGTGAGAATATGAGAACAAAGGGAATACGTAAGAGGGAGAGGAATACATGAAAAAGAAGGGGAACACTTCGAAGAACACAAGGAGAAAAAATGAAGAGAAGAAAAACGAAGAGAGGAGAAAAAAAAACCACTAAAATTAATACTGAGAGAGTAAGGAAAAGATAAATAGAGAAATGGGAACACAAAAGAAAACAAAGGGGATTAAAGAAGAAGAAGGGAAACATGACGAGAAAAATGGGAACACAATAAGTAAAAGAGTACAAGGAGAACGCGGGGGGAATGGAGAAAGAGAAAACAAGGAGAACAAGGAGAAGAAAAGGAGAATTCTGGGAAACCATAGAATGACAAGGAGAACGAGGGAGGAAATACAAGGAGAATATTTATAAATTATTCCCGCTTATCGGTCAACCATCAATATCATTACGAAATTTATGAAAAAGAGAAGGAGGATAAGACAAGGTGATAGAGAGGGATTTGTACTTTTCGTAACTGTCAATTCCCAGATTATCCTGGCATACATTATGATGGAAGAACGTAGTTCTAGGTCAGTGATGTCAACTGATGCCCATAGGAGCAAGCGCGCGCTTTAGAGCCAGGAGAGCCTGAGCGCTTTACAGCGGAAAGGAAAGAGATAGACGAAAGAGGTAGTATATTTCACTTGATCGAGCTATATACAAGGATGGCCAGCACTGATTCAATGGATAAAGGGAAGATAACTTATTAAAACTGTATCCATGTTAATTTTTAGATTTCTCTGAGAAGTATAAGTGCACTATAAGAATGTAAGTTTTAATTTTAATGCTCATTTTTCACAAGTTTTTTTTTATTATTCAAAAGGAATATTTTCTCAACTTTTTTACAGAAAAGTGAAATTTTCAGATATGTTTGTTTAGTAACCTTACAGGTACTAAAACAATGTTTTCGTAAATCTAATATATCCTAAATACGTATTATGAAGATAGTGTATTAAAATGTATGAAAATTTTCGCATAGGATGTGTGTAAGGAAATTAATTAACAATGCAAATACTGTTACATCACAAACAAAAGATATGTGCCTTGTGTTGGTAAAACGTCAGCTCTATAGCTTCAGCAGATTTCGAGATAATTTAATATTCAGATAACAGAAAGTTGCGCACCAATATCACGTAAAAGCATAATGCGATAAGAGTTTTATTATGTAATATTAGTTACAGTTAAAACATATACCTAGGCAACTTTGCTTTTTACTATAATATTGTTTTGATTACTTTTATAAGGCTGAAGATAGTATCAATATCAATTTCAACACATCATGTCATATTCAGTGTCTTTCTTTGGGATAACACTTTCTTTATGAATGATGTGTTTATTTAACTTAGTACAGTATATTTGTAGTTATTATGGAATTTGTGTGAATATTCCTTCTTTACTCTTTATTATGTTATTAACGTTTAAAACACAACTGCAATATTAGGCTAAGAAATAGGTGTTTGTACTTTTGTTTTACAGACAGTATAGAAAATAACAAACAGAAAGAAGCCATATAAAAATGACAAACTTTCACGTTCCGTTTGAAGTTTGTGCACCACTGTTTTCTTAATCCAACAGGCTGCTTATTCCTCCTAGCATACCTAACGCTTAAAGCCCGCGCACGACGTCAAGGTCAGAAAAATGCGCTTGCTTTGACATCACTGTTCTATGTGAATACTGATATTTAATCAGAAATTTTATTGTGGGTGTTGTGAGCCTATAAACAAATCTTATTGGAAATTTTGTCGTAACAACGCATTTCAACGGCCGATTTACTCAAGTCTAAATTTAGGAAACGTGCTGAAACCTATAGAACGGATCAAGAAACTTAGGAAAAGTCCTTTATGAGTGGGGTTGGGGCAGAAAGTGCAGGGAACACCAGAAAGTCGAGCGCACGGATACCGCTCAGCCGGGTGCGTGCGCTGTCGGCCTTTCTACTGCTCACACGTCCAACGATTATGTGTCTAAATGGGATGATCAACAGAGATCTCATGACGAGACGCGAACGCTGCCGCTATAATGTAATAAACCTGTATTTTGAAAACTTAACTATTGTTCGACGTTATCACACCTAAAAGCTCGCGGCCATGTTAGCGATACAGCTTGCACGTTTACTAATAATAATAATAATAATAATAATAATAATAATAAAAGTATCAAATATGTGTACGTTTATTACAGTCAAATTAGTTATCAATAGTACACATGTTGAACCATTATATTACATGAAATATTATAAGAGATTTTGACAAACGTTTTCGCCATAACCATGGCATCTTCAGGTCATATTAAAGGAGAACACAATAATGCATGATGAACACTTAAAATATTGAGGTGAAACAATCGTTAAAAAGTTTAAAAACTGGTGTAGTAGGCAATATGAACATATCCCTTTAAAAATATACATGCAGCATGAAATTAACACCATGAAGAACATAGAATAGGCAATTAACACTGTACTAATTGATAAGTGTACAAAAAAATGGAATAAAAGCATAAAAATCTTCAAATACAGGCAGATTCAGTTCCCAAAATAACGAAACATGCTACAGTATGAACATAGGTCGCTCGTGCTGCTGTTTAATGGGCGTATGAAAT
This sequence comes from Periplaneta americana, assembly GCF_040183065.1. Lineage (NCBI taxonomy): Eukaryota > Metazoa > Arthropoda > Insecta > Blattodea > Blattidae > Periplaneta > Periplaneta americana. The sequence goes on from NC_091132.1 coordinate 93,197,248, forward strand.
CAAAGCCCAGTAAAAGTATAATGAGGTAATGTAAGATAATTTATTACATTGAGAACTAAGAAATGAATATTAATTTGAAGGCGTGGTTAAAAGTACTTACAAAATAGATGAGGAGAGGCTGACCTGATTCCGATGATGCAGCAACACGACTGAGCTTTACAGAGAGATGTAGCAAATAAAGAAAACTATGTACCTGACAAAACTAGTGGATGAACCGGAATTATTTCTGTACAATTTTGAAGAGCGGGTTATTTAAATTAGGATATTGTTCATTACGTAAATGGGTATTATTATTATTATTATTATTATTATTATTATTATTATTATTATTATTATTATTATTATTATTATTAGAACGAGTAGCTACGTAATATTCCAAAATGAAAATTTCGGCGATATATTCTGAACAGCCTGTTCTCTTTATGACTCTCCATTATAATCGGCTTGGGTTCTACCGATATTTTTTTTTAATTTGAACAAAGTGGTTTTCTCGATTGAAAGGGAAATCCGTGTGCCGTGAGGATGCATATCCAGCGTTGTACAACTACTGGCACTTCCCCAGAATCACGATCGAGCTGCAACCCCAACTCCCGGTTCGATATCTCGTTCCACAGTGTGAATCACTGATACCGGACTCATGGAGTGGGCTTCAATCACAGCGCTGCATTGTGTGCGTCATTTTTTTACAGTCGCAATTAGGAGTTCGCGTCATGTAAGATAACTGCCATACATGGCCGGACGGTGTTAGCTCAGCGAGGATTCATATCTGAACAAGGTACACTGGGAGATAACGCAAATGGAATCAAAACTGCTTAAATAAAATTATTGTAATCGTGCAGGTAAAAGCAAATGCAATGCTTTTAAAAACTGGCCCGCTCTTTCAAATAAGTGACATCTCTGGTAGATCCTGTACAATTCCTGATATATATGGCGCCTAGGCTATCTAGCCTATCTAAAAATAAAATCTACGTCTTCACCATTAGGTGATCTATACGCAAACACATTACATTTACATTAAAATAATGCAGTTCTGTAACAGCAAATTCTGCATGCATTTCAAGTAAATAAATGAACAAGTAAAAAGCAAATAAAAAGTAAATAAATAAATAAATAGGTAGGTAATTAGACGAGTACGTAGGGGATAGGTAAGTAGGTAGATAGGTGAGTAAATAGGTAGTTGGGTGGGTAAATACGTAGTGAGTAGATAGGTAGACAGGTAAGTATATAGATAGGTAGGCAAGCAGATAGATATGTCGTTAGGTAAGTAAGTACATAGGTATGTAGATAGGTATTTGGGTAGGTAAATAAACAGGTGAGTAGAGAAGTAAATAGGTGGGTAGTTAAATAAGTAGATGAGTAGGCAAACAAGTAGGTGGGGAGGCAAATAAGTAGGTGGATAGGTAAATAAGTAGGTGGATGGGTATATAAATAGGTGAGTAGGCAAGTAAATAGGTGGGAAGGTAAGTAAATATGTGGATAGGTAAATACTAGGTGGGTAGGCAAGTAAGTAGGTGGGTAGGTAAGTAAGTAGGTGGGTAGGTAAGTAAGTAGGTGGGTAGGACAATAAGTAGGTGGGTAGGCAAATAAGTAGGTGGGTACACATATAAGGAGATGGGTAGACATATAAGTAGGTGAGTAGGCAAGTAAATAGGTTGATAAGTAAAAATGTGGGTAGGTAAATAGGTGCATAGGCAAGTAAGTAGAGTGGGTAGGCAAGTAAGTAGTTGGATAGAAAGTAAGTAAGTGGGTTGATTAGTGAGTTGGTGGGTAGGCAAATAAGAGGGTAGGGAAATAAGTAGGTGTGTAGGTGAGTAAGTAGATGGGTAGGTGAGTAAGTAGATGGGTAGGCAAAAAGGTGTATAGTTAAGTAAATATTTGAGTAGTAAATAACTAGGTGTGTAGGCAAGTAATTAAGTGGATAGGTAAGTGAGTAGGTGGCAAATAAGTAGGTGGGAAGGTGATTTAGTAGGTGGGTAGGCAAATAAATAAGTGGGTGGACAAGTAGGTGGGTAAGGAAGTAAGCTGGTAGGAAAATAAATAGTTGCTTAGGCAAGTAAGTAGGTGGGTAGGGAAATATGCAGGTGAGGAAACAAGTAGATGGGTAGAGAAGCAAGTGGGTGGGTAGGTAAGTAAGTAGGTGGGTAGGCAAATAAGTAGGAGGGTAGGCAAGTAAGTAGGTGGGTAGACAAGTAAGTAGATGGGCAAGTAGGTCTAAGTAGGTGGGTAGGGAAATAAGTAGGTGGGTGGGTACAGTAAGTATCTAGGTGGTAGGAAAGAATGTAGTTGGATAGGCAAGTAAGTAGGTGGGTAGGCAAATATATGACTAAATTGTGGCAATCCCGAAATATTCCACATATTTCCTCCTCATAGAAAGGCATACTACGCCAGGTTTGTTGTAAATGAAATGCTAATCAAGGTCTGCACTTTTGGTATGTATTATAAATGGTTGTTCTTTCGAGTGCGGACGTGATTGTGATGCCGCTCCGTCAGTCTTGTCCCGCTGCAAGCAATATGGCGTCTTCCAACCAATTCTGCGGATGATGCAAGTATATGTGTCGTCAGGTTTGAAATGTAGTAACTGTGAAAGTTTATTTCACAATAGTTGTGCAAAGGTATTTCCTAATATGAAAATTATTGACGAAAACTTAGTGTAGTGCTGCGAGAAGAAACAAGGTGATCCTGCGTCACATATCGACATTGACCAAGATTTTAATGAAGCTTTGTATTCTATCAGTGACAGTGATAATAAAATTGACATTCGTATTTTCAATTACGTGTTAAAACAGAAGGATGAAATCATACTAGAACTACAGGAAAGAATAAAATTGATAGATCAACATGTGGATCTTCTTACGAAACATACTGGATCGGAAACCTACGTATGCCAAAACAAGATGGCGGGAACGATGAACGAAGATGAAAACAGTGAAATAGTGAAGTGCAGTGACAACAGCATAATTGTCGGAAATAAATCTCTAAATGCAGTCGATTGTTCTGTTACTAACAAAAAAAAAAGAGGGTTACAATTCAAGAAAATGCTGTTAGTGCTCCCCAACCTTCTACACTTAAAGAAAAATGGACGACATTTGTAAATAGAATTCGTAAACGATTGACAGTTATTGAGAAAACTCTGACTCAGATTCAAGTAATACCAAATTACAAGGTGTTCCCAAAATGGTTTCACTGCATGTCTATAGATTGCCACCCTCAACAAAATGTGAAGATGTGTTAAATTTTCTAAAGCCTAACTTTCAAGAAGTAAAATGTTAATCATTATGTTCTAGAAATCCCGATATATAATAACAATAATAATAATAATAATAATAATAATAATAATAATAATAATAACAATAATAATAATAATTCTTTATTTATACTGGCTGAGTTAAGGCCATAGGGCCTTATCTTACACTCTACCAGGTCACAAAGTATACAAGCAGTTAACATTTAACAAAAAGTTAAAGAACAGAATACTAACATATTACAAAAATAATAATAATAATAATAATAATAATAATAATAATAATAATAATAATAATAATAATAATACAATATAATCGACACTAAACAATATGAAAATAATACCATAATTAGAAAAAAAGAAAGTAAAATACATTGGAATATAGTGAAAGCAACTCATTTAGTACAAATGGTTAATATGGAAAAACTTAAGGAAGAATATATCAAAATGGAATGTAAGAAAACAATAATAAAAAAGAAAAGAAATACGAAAATTAAATAAAATTTACGATAAAATGGCTATGATAATAAATTCATCGGCTGATAAAGAGAACAAAGGAAGAAAAAAGAAATATATAGCCTATATTTATACAAAACTATGGCAGAGAAAAGGGCTTATAACGGAAAGGAATCTAATTCAAAAAGTGCAATTTTATATTCCTCATTCAAAGTAGGTATCTACAATGACAATTTGGAAACAGCCATGGATTCAAACATATGACCTAGTAATGTTTGTGTACGTCGGTTTTTTCACCTGCGACAAAAAAATTATAGTGAACAAGTAACAGGGATCAACCCTGACAGCACAAGTACAAATTCCACGAATGGTATTAGGCTAATACATTGTAATGTTCAGAGTATGCTGAACAAACTGGACTATATTATATCACTAGTCAATGAATTAGATGTAGATATATTGTGTCTTGTCGAACATTGGCTTAGCAAGGAAGAATTATCCTTAATTAAAATGCCAGGTTATATTGATAATTATCAGACAGTGTATGCGGGATGACTTAAGGAAAAGTGAAGTTGTTTCGTATCAGAGTATATGGCATCTGACGCGTCCTCCATCTTTATGTACCTGGCGAGTACAGCAGCATACATAACGAAGGAACTCCGGTCCGTTCATAGTAACATTGCAACGCAATTTATGCAGTTGTGTTATCTTGCTCAAGTATTTACTACGCGTTGAATAGTGTTGTGCTGATCCATTCATAATGTCGAAGACAAAACGTTCAATTCGCTGCAATTAAGAAATATGGGAATGACTTTTATGTATTAATGAATGTAATGTAGCCTATGTAAAATTGAAATAAAAACCTGAACAACTGAGGCTATAGAAAAACATTGCAACAGTACATCTCACAGGAAATGCGTAGAAATTAAAAGTGAGGAATCATTATCATCATCATCATCATCATCAGCCACCGGCGTGGCTCAGTCGGTTAAGGCGCTTGCCTACCGGTCGGAAGTTGCGTTCGGGAGCTTCGATCCCCGCTTGGGCTGATTAACTTGTTGGGTTTTTTCCGAAGTTTTCCCCAACTGTATTGTGAATGCAAGGTAATCTATGGCGAATCCTCGGCCGAATATCATCTCGCTATCACCAATCTCATCGACGCTAAATAACCTAGTAGTTGATACAGCGTCGTTAAATAACCAACTGAAATAAAAAACATCATCATAATCATCGTCATTTAGTTGTGCGGGTCTAAACGAAGCGCTTTGCAAAGACACGTGCAACATGATGCTCAGTGCAAATATTCCTCTAAAGAAACTGAGTGATCTCCATTTTAGAGGTTTCTTCAGAAATTCTCTCGATACAAAAACTGTTTAAGCGATAGGCAAAGACGATTCAGCTTCGACAACTTACGAGAATATATCGTCGTTTACTAGCAACGCTAATAATTCCATCAATGATGACGAGGTATGTGCTACAGTACTTCATTTTTCTTTTCCTTCTGTCTGTACGGAGATACAGTAGCATGTTAACGTCGTCTGTTTACGTTTAAAACCTGTTCAGTCAATGGTCTAAATGAAAAAATGTAACATACAGTATAGTAAATTTGCACCTATATTCAACATTAAGTCATTCCGCATCCACCGTCTACTAATTATTATTGTAGGAGTCACGATCAGCATGGAGGTGCGGTAATTTATGTTAAAAATGAAATCTCATCAAATAATGTTAATAACGTTATAAATTTAGCAACTATTTATGATTTTGAGACTTGTTGCACTTATATTCAAACTTACAATCTTGTTTGTGTTGCTTTATATCGTGGGCCTGATAGAAACAAAGCTAAATTCACTCTTTTTCTAGGCAAGTTAAGTGATATGTTTAATTTGATATACAATTTTAAACCGGACGCTAATATAGTTTTAGCAGCCGACTTTAACGTTGATTTCTGTGCCAACACCAATGAGGTGGATGACCCTAACAAGGGAACCTTCTATCATGGGGAATTGAAAAGGCGGTAATGCCGTATATTTTTGGAAAGAGGAGGCGAAAGTAAGTCGGCAGATGAAATTTTTCCGCCTGAGCTCCATAGGAATAAAAGTTATGGGACTGTAAATTTAACATAGCAGTATGTGGGAAGTGACTCAATGTGCGCATTGAAAGGTTAAAATGGAGTTTTTTTTAAGTCACTGCATTGCAAACCAGATATTGCAGTTGTGCGTTTTAAATAATACTGTGTATTATCGCTAGGATACGATCATCTACTTTTATTACGGGAAGGTAAGCCTTTCTTGAGCTAATTCTGGTGTTACAGATACTCTTACATTTCATTTGTGCCATATACAGAATGGATTGTTGTTCAGATGCTGGTGCGCGAGTTTGGCACCAGTGACGCTAAACCGTCAGTCGCATTCATCCGGATGTTTCATCAGTTGAAGAATGAGTTAAAGGACGAACAGGAGGCCGTGGAAACGTACACGCCGCTCTTATTGATGATACATCAGATTTGTATGTGGAAGATGGGCAGCAAGATTATGGTGACATAGGAGACGAACTAATGACGAGACGCCAAAAAGACGACCAGACAGCGGAGGACGCTGAAGAGACGGAGACATCGCGTCGCCGCAAATCAGCACATCTTCTTACGTCCCTCTCCTAAAAGAATCAAAACGTAGTCGACGACGATTACAAGCAGAAATCGCTCGACTATACGAACGGTAGTCAGCGGAAAGAGACGATCCTTCACCTCTGCAAAAAAATCTATTCTTTCTCATTACACGGATGATGTTTTACAATTACGATGCAAAAGTGATGAAGAAGAAGAAGAAGAAACCTGGAATGGGAGATAATAATGCCATGGTTCTGCAACATTTCAAAGAAATAGCATGTACGAACGCTGTCATACATAACAGAACTATCAGGCTTTGGGGCATACAAGTGAAGACTCAAATTGATCCTGAAGACCTTTTGACTCGTGGGTATGGAGATTCAAGCAGCGGAATCGTACCGTTTCTCGTTCTGTGGCGCATAAAGTGAGTAGAAACTTCGCAGTAAAGAGACAGATGTGAAGCAGGAATCAGTTTCGTGTCGAAGATGAAGCAGCTGTTCATCGATCGTGGCTTCACTCTTCGCTAGATCCTCAACACTGATCAAGGTCGATTTGAAAAAAGAGATTCACTCCGGACGAACCCTGCGTTTCAAAGAAGGCAAGAAATTTTATCCCACAGTAGTATCAGAGGCTTCGACGGCGTACTCCTACATGATTATGCCAGTCATTTCCATGGACGGACAAATCTCCTCCCCAATGTATCTTCTGTCAGCCGATTCACAGAAAATGTTGCCTAAAAATAAACTTGTTGGCTCATAACATCAAGTCATATGCTTCTGATTCAGCGAATATGCTGAAGGCAGATATGAAGGATATGCTTTCGCAAGTATTTTTGCCCACAAATTCTTCATTGCATGAAGATCGATATCCGTAATGTTTGCAATTCACATGCACAACAGCTGAATATCTCGTTTGCAATGCAGTGACTTCAAAAACAACTTCATTTTAACCTTTTAAGTATGCACATTGAGTCACTTCCCACAGACTGTCATGTTAAATTTGAAGTCCCATAACTTTTATCCCTATGGAGCTCAGGCGGAAAAATTTCACCTGCTGACTTACTTTTGCTTCCTCTTTCCAAAAATATACGACATTACCGCCTTTTCAATTCCCCATGATAGAAGGTTCCCTTGTAAGATCCTATTTGACAGTTACGGTGTTAGACTAGTACTATGTCAGCCAATTAGACTCGGCTTAAACAACTCCCGAAGTACAGGTATTGGCAATATTGTTCCACTATTCATAATGATAGATCTAAAGCGGAAGTCATTCCGACTATTTTCTCTGACCACGACGCAATTTTATTTAAAGTCAATTTAACTAGAAATACGTTAATATCTGATGACAATAATAATTCCACAACATACTCTCGTGTAATTAGCAACTTCATTATCCATTATTTTATTTCTTTACTTATTAATATAAATTGGTTTTTACTTTACAATATTGATAATATTAATGATAAAGCCAACTATTTTACAAATGTTTTAATGAATGTAATTGATACTGCATTTCCTTTGATTCCTGTAAAACAAAGACGCAGTAGTCTTGGTAAATGTTCCAAGTGGTTTACAAGTGAGCTTCGAGAACTTAAAGAAACTTGTTTACTCTATTATAACCTAGTAACTTATCACGGAATGTCTGAACTTGGAGATAAATACAAGCAACTTAAACGTAAATGTAGGAAGGCCATTAAAAAGGCGAAAATGCTCTTTTACTCTAATTTAATTAATTACTCTACTAATAAATCTAAGACGACGTGGTCTATCGTTTCTGAGTTATTGAATGACAACTCTAAACCCAAGAACAAACGTCCCGTCATAAATGCTGAAGAAATAAATAGCTATTTTATCTGTCAAGTAGATGAAATTGTTAATATGGTTAAAGGAAACAACGATTATCCATCCTTCATAAACAAATCACATGAACCAGGTACAATTTCAAACTTAATTATGTAACTGTTCAGCAGATCTACACTGCTATTCTGAAACGCTGAAATAGTTATTGTCCAGATGTTTATGGTATAAGTCCAAAAATTACCGAAAACCGCTGCAAATTTTATCTGTGAGTAATTAACTCATATTTTCAACACTTGTATTGACAAATGCACCTCTCCAGACATATTTAAATATTCCAAAGTTATTCAGATTCATAAAAAAGGTAAATCAGCTGGATTTTTTCAAATTATAGGCCAATTAGTATAATACCTATACTTTCAAATTATTTGAAATCCTATTAAATAACCAAATTACAGATTACTTTGAATATAATCGTCTATTTGTTAATCAGTATGGTTTTACATCTTCCGACGATACAATTGAACCCATAGTTAAATTTGTGGAGAAGTGCTTTAGTGTTTTAGAAAAGTTTAGGTTAATGGTTGGCCGCTTTTACGATTTTACCAAAGCATTTGACACCATTTCTCATGATATACTCATACAAAAAACAGAAATTTTATGCTTTTAATAATTCTAGTACTAAGTTATGTGTTTAAGTTCCTATTTAACAGGCAGATACCGATTTGTTTACTGTAATGGTGTAATGTCTCAATTCAAACGTGTCATTTTGGTGTCCCACAGGGTTCCGTTCTTGGTCCCGTGCTCTTCATTAGTCTATATATATTAACGAGCTTCCAGCCAGCATTGAGGATGAGTGCCTTGGCACTTTTATATTTGCTGATGATTTGGCACTTGGAATTTCTCAGGATAATGATGTTTTAATGAAAATACAACTTGACAACTCATCGTGCACGATAAAAAACTGGTGTGAGGCCAATAAACTTAGCATAAACTCTAATAAGACTGTAGATATTAAATTTTCTTTTAACAGAAATATTACTGACTTGTCTTCCTTAGTTAAATTTTTAGGCATTCACCTCGAAGCAGGTCTGGGCTGGAGTACATACATTGAGTTTCTTTTTAATAAAATTAATAAGGGAATTTTCATGTTACGAATCCTCAGACAAACATTAAGTTATAAATCTTTAGTTACGGTTTATTATGCCCATATTTATAGTCACTTAAGTTACGGGATGCTTTTGTGGGGTAACCATACTACGGTTTCTAAGTTGTTTATTCTTCAAAAGAGAGCAGTGTGAATTATTTGTGGTGTCTCTTCTAGAACTCATTGTAAAACACTTTTCGTTAAACTAGGAATACTTTCGTTACCGTCAATGTTTATTCTCGATTGCCTTCTGTATGTTAAGCGTAATGTGTATAATCTTCCTATTTTTTCACCTATTCATAATTATTCACCAGACTTGATATATATTTAACTAAGTACAAATATAGTACTACAAGCAATAGTTTTATTTCCATATCATATAAACTTTATAACTCTTTACCAATGAATATAAGAAATATGTCATACTTTACTTCCAGAAAGTTATTGAGAAAGGCATTGTTGGCAAATCCACTCTACAGTGTCAATGAGTTAAGCAATATTACGTTTTAGATTCTATTGTTTTAACCTTATGTAAATGACATATTTGTACATTTGAACCTGATCTCATACCATTTCTTTTAACACTTTTAATCTGTCTTTGTAATTGTCTGGTAATTGTATATTTATTTTAATTTTATTTCAATATCTATCCATATTATTGTAGGCCATGTATTATAGATTTGTATTTTGACGTCTATGGGCTGTATATTAGCTGAATAACATTAAATCTATCCATCCATCCGTCCGTCCGTCCGTCCGTCCGTCCGTCCGTCCGTCCATCCATCCATCCATCCATCCATCCATCCATCCATCCATCCATCCATCCATCCATCCATCCATCCATCCATCCATCCATCCATCCATCCATCCATCCATCCATCCATCCATCCATCTATCCATCTATCTATCTATCTATCTATCTATCTATCTATCTATCTATCTATCTATCTATCTATCTATCTATCTATCTATCTATCTATCACTAATACCTTAAATATCTGTAAATAATAAACGTAGTGCGCTACTAATGTACCAGTATAACCTAGCGTATCATATGTGCTCACTTCATTCAGATTTTATAACAAAAAAGGAAGTGTTTAACATCAACTGTTGCTAACGTTCCTTGGTAACCAAATAAAATGCAGAGTTACCTATTTTGAATTAAGAAATTACCCACTCTGAGGTACACAAATATCATAGGTAAACTTGCGTTCAAATCTCCTAGAAACAAGCACCTCATTTTCGTGAGTATGCTATAAAAGGCAGGGTTGCATAAAACTAATAATATAAATAAAGTGAATCAGATTCTGTATGACATTGGGGCGCGCAGTAGCTTCGGAATTAAGGCTTAATGCTACAAAGCCGGAGGGTCGCGGATTCGATTCTCGATATATTCATGGATCTTCTCCATTGATTTAATCTTTTCGGCGGCACTTGACCCTGTTGTTTAGTAGCTCTAACAGAAATAAGTACTAGGGGTATTTCCTTAACAGAGTAAAGGCGGCCAGCACGTAGGATTAACATCCCTACTGCTATTAATGCTGATTTTCTGTACAGATACGAATCTTAATCTCCTTCTACACTGGGGCCTTCGTAGGCTGCAAATGATGCAACTTTATATATATATATATATATATATATATATATATATATATGAAAGTGAAACAACGAGTCAAACTCAGGATTAGTAAAGACATATCAGAAGAAGCGAAATAGAGGCAGGAGATACGTCAAGGATGCACCTTATCACCTACCCTGTTCAACACCTATTTGGAGGATTTAGTGAAGAATTGTTTTCAGAACATGGGAGGAGTGATAGTAGGAGAAAGAGGAATAAAATGCATAAGATCTGATGATATGGCGTTGTTGGTAGAAAAGGAGATGATACTGAGGAATATGCTATCGGAACTGAATGACAGCTGTGAGCAGTATGGGATAAAGATAAATGCAAACAAGACGAAGACTCCGGAGAAAGAAAAGTGAACAAGATGAACGTGTGAATTATAAATAAGGCAGTAGAGAAATCAGACAGGTTCAAATACTTGGGTCATACTATAAAAAGTAACATGAGCTGCTTCCTGAAATTCATAAGGTGGATAGGAATGGCAAAGAAACCTTTTAATAGAAAACGGAGTATCTTCTGCGGACCTCTTGAAAACGAACTGAGGAAGATACTAGTGAAGTGCTTTGTGTGGAGTATAGCATTGTAAGGGGCAGAAATATGGACATTACGACGAAGTTAAGAGAAGCGACTAGAAGCACTTGAAATGTGGGTATGGAAAAGAATGACATCTGGGTTATATCGCGACTAGGTAACACTAAAATATTAATTAGTTATAAAATTACAAAGTGAAAGTATATTAAAGTCCAATGACCAATATCAGGCATTATGTCAAACCATTTTTAAATGTCGTGCTAATTTGGATAGACGTGGTTTCTTTAGTGATCAGTAGATATATTGATGTAGATATAGCAGAACTACCTACTTTAAGTATTTCATTGATTTAAACATTAATTTAACTAAAAAAGAACGGAGCGTGTGGAATGGACAGACAGAAAAATGCCTGATAAGTATGACCGCTGAACGAAGAAGAAATTGAGAAACTACAAGTACAAGTTGAAATTTACTATCGTCGTGGCACTGTGAAGGTGTCTAGACTGGATTGAATCAGGATTGAGACGAGAAGAACAGTGAAGGCAGAGGAAACTATATTAGAAGGGATATAACTTATGATTTGGTCTTATTTTAAGAGCGAACAACGTTAGATAGGCCAATAAACTCTACCATTGCATACCACCGAGTGACGGAAACGCGGTTGTCCAAAAAGAGGGGAGAGTACGTACCATACGATATCGAATCTTAACCAAGGACGGCGCAGAGGACTTTGAGAATGGCTACGTAGCTGCTGGACGCTAAGTCAAATTTATCTAAGGGACAAATGGAGCAGAAGTGTGGTTTATTTTATTTTATTGGGTTATTTTACGACGCTGTATCAACATCTAGGTTATTTAGCGTCTGAATGAAATGAAGGTGATAATGCCGGTGAAATGAGTCCGGGATCCAGCACCGAAAGTTACCCAGCATTTTCTCGTAATGGGTTGAGGGAAAATCCCGGAAAAAACCTCAACCAGGTAACTTGCCCCGACCGGGATTCGAATCCGGTCCACCTGGTTTCGCGACCAGACGCGCTGAACGTTACTCCACAGGTGTGGACAGTTTGGTATATGAAATCAATGAAATTTTTGTTAAAAATATATGGGTATAAAAAATTAATGTGTGAAAAAGTAGACTGCATTATATGGATTACATATAATTAGAAATGAGGTCATCACATTTAAAATGACATTAAATTCAGTAATCAAAACATTGAACATAAAAATTGAAAACTTGACTAATATGGCAATGTTAAATTAATGTTAAAAGAGAAAATGGTAAGAATATTGGATGCCACCTGAAAAAGTAAAGAAGGAAATCTGTTTGGATGGGAGTAATACGATGCAGAATATATGAGAGGAATGTAAAAAGACATACTGAATAAAGGGTATAAATAAAGAGGAACTTAAAATATATAAACAGGGTGCGGAAAAACAATATATGCATCATTTATATTTTGACATTAGGAATAAGGGTCGCAAACTCTTCGTTATGGGACTATAAGCATCGGTATATAAAACTTTAATGTGAAACGGTTTTTGTCTTGTGAGATAAAAAGGATTAATTTAATACAAAATATGGCACCAATTGTTAGGAATTAGTTCCATTGAAATTATGGTAAGCAACAACAGTGGAGAAACTAAGATTGATACGTAGAATTGAAAGATTCCAAAGTAATGTGGATCATTTATGCAACAGTAAATAATACAAAGTGCTAACATTTGTTCATCCATAATGTATCGCAAATTACGTCCTTCATCTCAGCCTGTCTGTTAGGTCTATATGGCACAAACATGTTTTACAAATGAAGCTTTAAAAGCTACACAGCCACCCGCGTGGCTCAGTCGGTTAAGGCTCTTGCCTGCCGGTCAGAAGTTGCGCTCGTACGCGGGTTCGATCCCCGCTTGGGCTGATTACCTGGTTGGGTTTTTTTCCAAGGCTTTCCCAAACCGTAAGGTGAATGCTAGGTAATCTATGGCGAATTCTCGGCCTCATCTCGCTATCTCCAATCTGATCGACACTAAATAACCTAGTAGTTGATACAGCGTCGTTAAATAACAAAAAAAGCTACACATGTTCAACATCATAACGACAGCATCTTTTATCCCTCGTTATTTTCTCCGAAACACTTTATTATCTTCGTTTTGTTATCTAATTTTGTGTAATTTTTCCGCTTTATTTATGAATTTATAATATAATATGTAACTCAATATCAACAGATTAAGTCTTTATGCTCTTTCACATGCATTCTAGTTGGTTAGTGTCCAGAGATTCTGTGTTATGAAACTCACATTTGATTTTTGGTATATGTCACTGCTGTGGTTTTTTAAACGACTAGGTAGAAGAACAGCTTATGAGACTTTTCTTCCAAACTAGAGCAGTTTTCAAACTAGAAGTTTCTACGAAGTCGTTGAAGACGCTTCTTCCTGGTAACCATCGAAGTATGATCTGAATCTGCAAGAAGTGCGGAGTCCGTAAAAAGTGTTGAAACTTGAAACACGACCGCAATATGTGCTGAATTGCGAACAAAGCAACTTATGGTGTCATGTCAGGTTCACAAAAACAAATAAAAAAATTATTTTAAAAATTCTTTACATTCTACAATCAAAGTGTAAAAAGAAAATTTAAGATAAAATAACACTGATGACTGTCAAAATCTCGGATAAAATCAATGACTTTGCAGTAACAGTATTTATTACGTATTTCAAATTTATATTCATTTAGAATTCGTATCCTTTTGCTTTCCATAGCATAAAATCAATTCAAACAGTTATCTCTAACTATATTCTTTTATAAATACTCTCTTCCCGTTGACCATTATAATCGTCAACATACAATTTGGGACTCAAGAATCAAACGTAGGAAAACAGAAAACCAGATGAGAAAACGACCTAAAGAAGGCATTAGAATGTTCATGGATAACAAAGCTAAATAGGGGCCAGGCTGCGAAAAACATATTAAAAACAAGAGAGATAGGTCAGATTGAACTCCCCCGGAGTATCTGATAGGAAATGCTTAATTTAGCTACCTTCCGATTTTGAAAGAGGCTTTTGCCCTTGCGGGATGCGATGGACTATTTCCATTAAGAAAATTAACATGGACAGTACACGAGCGTTGCAATAACCCTTTCTCTTCTTGTAATTATAAACCAATGTTGTATATAAATGGCGAGGCAATTAAATACATTACTTTTTAGTATAAAATAATATAATGTGTTATGTAATTAGGAAATCTGATTTACCTTCTGAATTCTGAAATATTTATTGTTTCATTTTTAAAGTTTAATATAATTTTACACTTCAAAAAAGTCACTAAAATGAGGAAAATTGCAGAAAAAAATTCTACAATTCCCAAGAGATGTCAGGAGCATGACAATCACAGAAAAGAAGAGATCGATAACGATTGTACCTAGTGGCAAATTTAAAACTAAATTCTTGCATGAAGTATAGTATACTATACTCCAGGACCCAGGAGGGTATGTAGGTGCAATAAAGAAATAAAAGAGTGACCACACAATTTAATTTCTTGATTTTGGGTAAATGATTTCATTTGCCATACATATATCAATTAATACGGTTTCAGGTTATTATGTCTAAGGGTACAAGTCTAATCGTGAATGATCTAGTAGAAGAAATGTCTAACATTTATCCACGTTTCAATGAAAATGGACTAATATCAAAATGTCTACAGTCAAATGAATCCTGAACACAACTGTTAATTGATATATTGTCTAATGTGTTTCTCAAACTTTTCCCACCGGGGAATATTAATTGTATTAGTGACGCACAACAAAAATTAGTTATAATCAAGTTTTAAAAGAGGTTCCACGTAGTAATAAATACTAAATAATTAAATATAATTACTTCAGAGTGGAATTATTGAAATAAATTTTACTAGTCATATGAATGTTTTTCATTACCTTCAGTGTTCACTGATGTATTGTACGATACCAATATAATCTAATATAAACTATAAAGTAGTAAGCATTATTATTATTGTTGTTAAGCATGAATCTACATTTACACCTTTTTAAATTCTCCTACTTGTGAAGATAAACATATCTGTTACCTATTATTTACATTAGAAGTACAAATGTATCATTCATTTAAAATACTTTGAAAGTTATTTCACTGATATTTTGAACGCGATGAAATTTCAAAACATCCAACCGAACCAGCAAACATTTAAATTAAAAATTAGCATATAAATATGTAACACATTTGTTTATAGTATAAAAATGTAATTGTACTAATGCCAGTGTAGGCCTACGTGAAGATAAATATTATTCAAAAAGTTTTCCCCTGTCGACAACATCATAAATGGCTACAGTCAGTGATATTTGTTTTCCAGATATTAAGTGAAATGTGATTTCAGACGGAAGCAAAATTTGGCAGTATGATATCAGTACCCATTTCAAATTAATTTGAATTAAATGATGTGTACATCTATATGCAAAGTTTACTGATTTCAAACTGTTATTTTGTGGACATATACAGAACTTTAATCACCAGGTGAGCACGGAATTAACTGTACTGGCACCTATGTTTCATTATGATATTTTTATGTGAAAGGGAACAAATGTTAAACAAACCAAAAGGCAACATTTCATTCATTGCATTCTCTACATCTTGCATCAGCATTGTAGCTTTGAGATATGGAACAAATAAAATATTAATTAAAAATGTATCATGGATAGTAAACAGGCTAATTCAATTTACAACCATAAACAAGTCATAAGTTGCGTAGTAGATTGAATATGGAAATATCTTGTTAATTCAGACTTAAATGTTCTCTATAGGCTCTTCAAAGCTCGAATAGACAATATATTGCACAGTTTACACATCAGTAATAAACTCTTTTTCATAGCATGAGGATCTTGTTTATTTGCAGAAAACCAATTATTTATTCATTTTTCATCACTTTATTACAAGAATTTACAAGGTAATCAATCATATTGTTTACCTGAGATAATCACATCTATCACCTACAAATAAGATTATCTAGTATAAATTATTTATTTATGGCTGAGGTTAAACCACTAACATAAAGTAGAAATTAATCTGGATCTATTAGTACCTGGGGAAATCCAATGCTAAATTCTGAGTGAGTAACTTTGTAGCTATTTTTTATATATTTAATCTTTCATATTATTTTCTATTTAGGAGCTAAGATGTAAACCAATTTAAGGTATAATTTTTGATACCTAAAAATTTTGTGTTTCTCATCATATTATGATCTACACAGTTAAATCATAAAATATTTATCGAGCATGTAATTTCGAATTTAAAGAATTCGGTACTATCTGCAGATTAAAAGCTTAATTCTCTATTGACTTTTATTTTCTAAATGCAAATTGAGATAAACCAAATAATATATTCTTGAATTTGAAATAGGAATATAATCTACTATACGTACCTTCTCGAACGCTTTTAAAAATATTTTTCACAATAATATGGATAATATGGATAATATGGATGTATAATTAGCTTTTTTAGATTTAGCACCATTTTTGTACATTGGTCCTTTTTGGAGCAGTACATATTTTATTGGGAAATTGCATAAGTACCTCAAAGAAAAATAAATTATTTCTGAACAGGCTTCCAGAACTTTACTTGTTATTTTATCATATCCCAAGGATATTTTTGCTTTTACATAATTTTTTACACATTTTCTGCTGGTGTAGTGACAATCTTAATCTTGAGAACAGTAAATTTAGTATTAAATATGTTTGTTAATTAATCAATTATAGTGAAATTGGAAATAAATGAATTGGCTCTTATCCAAAATATGAAGTTCCTATGAGGAAATAGGCAAACAAATATCTCTATAATCATGAGCTATGTACCAATAGGAAGCGCATGTTCGAGATGACATTCCGGCCATTTCATCTTAAGAAGTGAATTCATCATTTATCATGTCATTGGTATTTTCCAGAATCAGATTGAAATTTTTGACGAAATGAGTTATGTGTTACCGCAGAACTTTCTCAGTCTTGTGAGCTTTTTCATTAATAACTATGCAATTAAGAATTCTGAAAAATGTAATTAATTTCACTCTTCAGGAATATAATACTATTGAGATGAGTGGAAATAATGAAGCTAGAAGTTAACACATATTGTAGATCATTTGAAGTAGCGTGAAGTGCTATGAACTGTACTGTTTTCGTCATAGGCCTATATGTTTAGTAATTTTAAAATGTAGGCCTACAAGAAAATAATAAAATAATATTCATTATACAATAATACAAATTGAAAGTAAAATAAATTTAATATTTCCAAAAATATGCAATAAGTGATAAGTAAATAAATATATTATATGTAATCAATTTCTTAATAATTGTCTAGGATTTATATACTAGTGAAGCATGAAATTGAATAATTTCAGTATTTAAATCACAACTTTTGATGTTACGAGTTTACAAATAGTTGATGTGGATCAGTGGTCGTCGTCCTCAAGGTTTGTAAGTAATGAAGTCAAATCAGGCTAAGGGTAATAGATTTTGAAGAATATCCCCGTTCCAAATTTGTAAATGAATTTAAGAAAAAATTATGTCTGACTCCTACAGAAGTTTTCCTGTTTTCGTTATTAACGTTTCTTCGAATTAATGTTTCTTGATCCCTCAGAGACTTCTACAGACGAAGAAGAATATGGAACGCAATGGACTTTTAAGGTAAACTAAAAGACATAATACCACTGCATATAAATTAAGATTTTTTTCTTGTTAGGAGAGAGGGAGGGAGGGAGGGAGGGAACATCTCACGCACTACGACCTTGAAGTCTATTGTACACCCCCCCCCCATATGAAATGAGTTGCGTGCCCACCGATCCTCTACGCAGCACCGACCAAACCATTTAACCCCCTTAACGACCGGTCCCTACAGCCAACAGATTCCATATACCACTCCTGCTTCAACAACCCGCCCCCAAGGCTCCCTTAACGGTCCGAGGCGGAAGTCCTCCCCCGAGAAGGTTTGCCCCGGATTCCGTTGAGAAGCTGTCCATCATCACTTGAATACAATCCACGGAGGCCGATCAAGAAAGCCAGCAGCATCGGAGGGCTGCCTGTAGAGCGATCTGAAAACCAGAAGAAGTAACGGGATGATGAATGAAAGGATGATAGGGAAGAAAAGGAAGTGGTGATAAATTACCTGATATTCATCCATAAGAGTGAGGGAAAAACGAGAAAACCTCATTCAGGCAACTCGTCCCGACCGGGAATCGAACCCGGTCTCGCTGGGTTCGGAGTTAGATTCGCTAAACCCCTCAGTCACAACTGTGTACTAAATTAAGATTTAATCATTTTGTTTGTTCCGAAGACTCTCCAAATGCATTTTATGATTTTCCTGTAAATAAATCACAAATATTTTCTTAGACAAATTTCAAATTTTTTAGGACATTGTGGCTTTAATTATATCATGGATATTTATCTCCTATCATAATAATTTTCTTGTATTTTGCGAAATGACTGTATGGAAATTATGGAGAAAGTGATTGTAATAAAGTATGTCATTTGCAATAACTACAACACTATTTTGTATTTGTTAATTTTAGGGCAAAAAGTAATAAGTAGGTTAAGAATATTGTCACTTTAATAATAATGTGGATTATTTCTTGGAATGTGAATAAAATGCAGACAATGTTACTGTCGTTTAATAGAATACGCTGTTGTCGCAGGATTTCTTGTATAGCAATTTGAAACAACCATTCCTTTGATCAGATTATTTTACTTCGTCACAAAATGTACAGTAAATTGCTCACAGGGGAACACTCACGGAAGTAGTAGGCTACAGATAAGCCTAGGGGCTTTATCGTTATTGACCCTGTTTGCATTTGTGGTAGACATATCGAATGCCGTGTATATACCCGTATAAAATCTCGTGTATACCAGAGAATGATTATATGAGAAGTCAGCTAAATTTCTGGGTGGACGGATAAAAAATTCGTAAATTTCACTCTGCATAAAGCTAACAATAATAGATTCCACTCACTGTTTATACAGTTTGAATTAGTAAATATTGTCATATGGTAATTCAGAATTTGTTACTTACCCACTCAAATAATCCACTATTTTTGTCACATTCTCCTTATGACACTTCCAATTTGCATAAAATATCCATCCATCCATCCATCCATCCATCCATCCGTCCATCTATCCATCCATCCTTCCATCATCCATCCTTCCATTCATCCATCTATTTATTTATTTACGAAAGTACGAACATTTTTAGTTTGCCTATATTATTTATTTATCTTATAAAATCTATTCTACGCTTTATCAACAGCGATGGTAGCTAGCGTCTGAGTGAAATGAAGGTAATAATTCAAGCAAAATGAAGCTAAACCCAAAATTCACTGTGTTATAAATATTTGCAAAACAAAACTCTTAAAAAATCAATTACCGAAAACTTTGAACTGTAGTTATTCATTAAATCGGAAAGTAAAGGAACAGTTTGGTAGATTTTATAAAAACTATATATGGACGGTTTATAATAAACATTTGCATTACTGTTACTTGAAATGAAGAAGTTTAACTGATTCATCTAAAGAACAATTCAATACTCACATGTCTTCATTAGCTAAATTTGGAGCTCAACAACATGGAGTAGGGCAAGCAAGGGTGAATAGGGTAAAAATTAATATTTATTCTAATAACTCACATAACTTAACATCACACCTAAAGTGTGATACTTCGTCAGAAAGATTGAAGTTTTAGCTACACGTTTAAATGTCTATATTAGAATTAACTCTGCAACAATTTAGCATAATTTAGAAATTAAACAAAGTAATGCATGACCCTTTTCACCCTAAGCAGCCAGGGTGAATAGGGTCATCAAGAAGGGCGAATGGAAACATTCATTCTTTTCATTTTATTCGTATACTTGTACAATAAAATACTTATGAAGATTCAGATCGAGACAAATTATACAGAGTGAGTCATAAGTATGTTTGGAAAACGCGTGAGCGTGCTCCTGGATCAAAAATAAGAACAACTCCTTACATGAAAATTTGACGGAAAATGCATATTTATTGGAGAAATGATCATACTTTCTTTTTTGTTCTTTTTTCGTTGTGTCACAAGTAAATTTTGAGAAATTTGTCATTCAACGTTTACAAAAGCGCTCAGTGTGTCCCCCTCCATTGTTTCACATGCCTGAGCACGACGTACACACAACTGGCGAGTTAGCTCAAACACCATGTTGTCATCAATGATCAATTGGCATGCATTTTCAACATGTTGCAATAGCTCCTCTGCATTATTCACTGGTGTTTAATAGACGACACCCTTCAAGTGACCTCAAAGGTAAAAATCTAATGGAGTGAAGTCGGGTGATCTGGGTGGCCAAGGCACTGGACCACCGCGTCCAATCAAAACAAAAAACAATGTACTACTGTCTTGTTACTGTGTTGTTTGTAAAGAAACACTGGTACAAAATCAAAACAAAAACAACACAATAATATGATCAGATGCTTATGAAAACGAAAATCACTATTTCCGTTAAATTTTCATATAAGGAATTGTTCTTATTTTTTTATCCAGGAGCACGCTCACAAGTTTTCAAAACATACTTGTGGCTCACCTTATATATTTAATACTAATTCTTCATCACAAGCAACAAATGTCCTGTTTTAATTACTCAATGAACATCTTCCACAAATAAATCTCTTCTTACTCTCAGCTCCAACACAATTTTCATGGTATCACTCATTCCCCTTTCCCATCCATTGTACACAGTTTCCGAGCTTTAATGAAACAGGATCACTCTATTTAACATTGCAAAAACCACATGCAGTGTCATTTTCATCTCATGATTCATCTCCTGACGATGATGATGATGATTATGGGCACCTTTTGGAACATCAAACATTCAGTTCAAACCCACAAGCTGAAAGTTTAGGCCTAAGTATTCTCTTTGCAAATTGCTTTTATTGGTCAACTGAGAACACGGTTTATCCTCCCCTGTTCTTTAACTGTTAGTTGACCTCATTTTCCAGACGTCTTTTTAGGCAGTAATGTGGCACATTGAAGAGCGCCGCAGCTTGGCGCTGGCTTCTTACTTCACGATAAGCTTTTATTGCCCTCTACATATACTCTCCAATCATGAAGACTGCGTCTTCCTTCTGTATTTCCTCATTTAGGACAAATATAAACCCTAGTTCAATGAAATCAGTTAAAAATATTCTGACCCTTTACACCCTTAAAATAGTGACCCGAATCACCCAAAGAGCAGTAATATTTTGCATCGTAAGGTTTGCCATACTGATTGGTCTTAGAAGTCCAACATATGGGTAACCTATCCTTTAAGACTCCACTTTCAACTTAATTACTAAATCATATAAATATCACTAAAATAACTGGTAAAACGCAGATTAAATGAAGATCACAATTTAAGAAATTAAATAAAATATTGCTACTTATCGTTACAATAACAATTTTATACTTCAAACACCGCACCAAAAACAACGCAGTTATATTGCTTTCCCGCCTTTTTGCATTGAAGAAGTTCCCAACTTCAACGTTAGCTAGCGCACAGTCCAATATTCTTTGTTCCTTGGCTTACAGAGCGGTGTTTTCAAAACTGACTCGATTCATCTGGTGACCCGTTTCACCCTTGTTTACCGTAGTAATGGCCAATGATTTTCAAGTAGGCTTACTTTGCAGAATAAAATAAAACGTGCAAAGTAGTCTCTAATTTATTGAAGAACAGAAAAACTCAAGATGAGAAAATAATTTTAGTAAGCAATTCTAGGAATATTAAACAATTACTTCTACAAATATTATATTTTAAATTATTTCATGATATGTGTATCCAACTAAAATCCTGTAATAACCAATTGTCAGCCGTTTTAATAAATAACAAAGCAAAGTCGCAAATTTAATTAAATTCGACAGTAAGATAAACTCGTTTTCTACAAAAATGACCTTTATTTATCTATCGTAGAAAATTTTCGATTGTTCGCCTCAGAGGTCAAGGCTTCAAATCTGTAAGAAGGCGATATATTTTGAGAGTGATACATATTTTTTAAATAGCATACGGCATTCTCTGGAAGATAAGTGAAAATAAAGTGCTAAGCTGTGTTGTACATTTACGTTAGGCCTGTATAAAATATGGTTATTTTAAATCATATAATTCTGGTACAAATTACTATCTTCCGTCCACGTTAACATTAAATTCTGTTAGTAGTTTTCTCTATTGTACTCACATAGGGAGTGTCCTCAACTTACATGTGGAATTCTCCGAGCTGAAAGAAAATAATTGTCAGAATATTTGTTATTAAAATTATTAGTGAATCTTGCTTCCAGGTTTAACGTCGAAGAAAGCTAAATGTTAGGTCTTATATTAACAATATTCACTTATTCGTTAAAAACGGAGTAGGGCAATTATTTACGTAAATAATTTTAGTGTTCGTGCTTGAGTTTTGTGTTGTATATATTCACGGACGTATTCGGTATTAATCGTTCTTCGTTTGGGTATATTACATCTTAGAGTTCATTCATAATGAAAACAATATTAACGCGAGGACATAAACGTATGAAATGAACATAAGATACGTCTCACCGTTCACAACGCCAACAGAACGCTAACGTCAAAAACAATCAATTCAAGACTGTGGCAAATAAAGTAAATGTTTCGACGAAAAATAACGATGTAACAGCGTAATTTATTAATGTTCCCATATTAATGCTATTATAATTAAAATCTGCCTTCAAATGTCATTTCTTTAACTACAGTATTTGTTTCTATACAGGGTAAACCGTAAGTAATGTCGTTAATTTCCAGGGTTAATCTTTGAGATTTTTCAAACAAAAATGTTTAATACAATTTTGCTCGTTTTCACTTCCTTTTCGAGATAAAAATTATTTTATATTCACTTACTTCTCAATATGCTCAGTCAATTTAAGAGAACATTGTATTATGATAATTTATTAATTAAAGAATTTGAATTTAGTCCTTCAAATGTTCAGAAATTTGATCCGAACAAATGTAAGATTTTAAAATTACTTTTCAGAACGAAAAGTTACATTGTTCGGATCAAATTTCTGAACATTTGAAGGACTAAATTCAAATTCTCTAATTAATAAATTATCATAATACAATGTTCTCTTAAATTGACTGAGCATCAATAGTTTTCCCAGAATACGTTGTGAAATGTTTCATATAAAACAATTTTTATCTCGGAAATGAAGCAAAAACGGGTAAAATTGTATTAAACTATTTTTGTTTGACGCATTTCAAAGAATAACCCCTTAAATTAATTGTATTATTTACGATTCACCTTGTATATTTTATTTTCAGAATTTATTTTTATATGATTTGTGTCTTTTTTTTGCCATAAAGACAATAATTTTCATTCAAAATGTTCAATTTCTCAACAAATAATTTCATTTTAGTGCATCTTTATTTTGTTCCTTGCAATGAGATAGTGTTCTTTTTATTCACGTCAAATAGAACTCAAAAACTTGGAGTCTCCTAACTTTTGGTTTAATGTTAACTATTGAATAATTATATTATTTTTCAGTCAATGACTTGTAATATTTAAGGAGTGATTTCTTTATGTTACATATGTATGAACGTTTTCATCGCACATGAGACTTCATCAGATATATTTTTTTTATAATTAATTTTGCTCAGGATAGGGATCTATGGCGAGCTTATGTGAGGGCGGCAATGAACCTCCGGGTTCCTTAAAAGCCAGTAAGTAAGAAAGAAAGTACGTAAGTAAGTAAGTAATTATAAAAAATGTATCTGAAGATGTCTCATGTGCGAAAACGTTCATACATATGTAACATAAAGGAATAACTCTTTAAATATTATATGAAAAATAATAAAACTTATTCAATTGAACTCATTAGGACTTATCTGAGAAATCCTCGAAATTAATTGTAAAATTATAATGTTAACGTTTTCATTGTGAACAGGCCCTTGAATGTCTGTAGAACTAAGAAAAGTATTAGGCCTATATAATGTATAAAATTTATTTTGGGAATAAAATAAACATTTTTGTGTAGATTTCTCGTTATTTCTTCATTTACAGATCATGTATACCTACAAATACGTCATAGGTATTAAGTTATTAGTATCCAAAGAAGAACAGGCGTCAGTGTTACGCAAAAATCTAATCCTTTTTAGATATAGATTCAACTTTTATCAGCTAATATTTCTAACGTACCACAAAAGTTTATAATACAACTATTTTAAATTTAGTTATTTGGTCCATTCCATTGACGATATAATATGTCTACAAAGAAATTGATTGAATCTCAGATTTCACAAAATTCATTGTCCTAATAGAATTATTTAGTAGAGGAAGAGATAATTTCAAAACCATAATCAAACAAATATTTTATGTTTCACATGTGTAGTTATAAGAGACGAAAATGTCACTAACGAAGGAAATGTTGAAATCTATGGTATCTGTTTAATAACTTCAAATTTTTACATTTGCTAGCATCTCCATGTTACATATACGTATGGTTTCATATTCTGTGCTAAAACGATTATTTCGTTGAATTTGTTCACTCTATAGCGGCCGTGTTATGAAAAATGCAGCAAACGATTTTTTAATCTTTACACAACGGGAGAGAATAGGACTGATAGTTTGCGTCGCCTCTCTTCCATAGAGATAACAGCGCTTTCAAACCTGTGAAAGTCTGAAGCGTAAAACTACTGCAATATAAGTTACATATTCTTTTATGACGACGGAGTCCCATAAAAATTAATACCTATGCACCATTACACCACCGTTGAAACCTTCTAATTTTGTCCCTTTAAAATAACACCAAGTTATTTCTAAAAGAAAAGCCTATAGTAAGCTAGAATACATTAAGCTCTATATCGTACTCACACATTCTGAATGCGGTCACACATATGACATGCGATCTCATTATCACTGATTATAAAAGATTGTCTCTCATTTTACAGGTGAAAGCGAGAGTGGTAATTATGTTATGGTATAATAGTAGTTTCATAACGATAAAACCATATAATTATAACAATTAAAGCTGTGACCGTCCATTACCATATGTGTGCCAGTTATTTCCAAGTGTAACGTTTATGGGCCATATGATTACGCCACAGAGAAGAATTTTCTGCTCATAAAAATAACACATCTGTGAACTTTATATCTTAATACAAACACACAAGCAATATTATGGGTGACTATGTGGTAATAAAAGAGGATATTGCATTTTTTATCTGATGGAAATAAAGTTAACGCTGACAATTTAGACATTATTACTAGATCAGGAAAAATAATACGAAATTGTATTTTGAAGCAAAATAAATAGGGCCTAGAGTAAATAAAAGGATGCCATACGTAATAGTAATATACGTTACAAGAGCTGTATGTTGACGTTTTCATGGTCGAGGAAATGATTGAAAAAGCGAAAAGTAATTGAGCTTTTTTAATTTCCGAGAACATGAAAACAAACATACCGCTCGTGTATCGTACATTATTTTGTGCGAAGATCGTTTATTACATACCTGAAAGACGAATTTCTAATTAGTTGCAATGAAATCTCCATGTTGGTTTCTGTTTAATGACGGCAACTTCGGAAAACCAAAATATCTTTCTTCAACATTGTTGCTATAAAATTTTTTCTGTGTTTATTATACTCCAGCAAACCGTGATATACGTCTGTCTTTCCCCCCCCCCCAGTCTATAAATGCGAACTTAAAAAAACGGTAAGCTTATGTAATGATTTATTTTTCATTTTAATATTTTAACAATATTATTTATATAACATATTGCAGTAATAACATCCGCATCTGGAATCTTGTTGATTTTTTCACGGCTTCCTTAATGTTACTTGTATCAGGAATGCAATAAGTTTCGTGGAGTAGTAGACTTTACTCAATTTTTGCAAATATTTAAAAACAATAATTAACATTGCAATTTATGTGAAATTGCAGTGGTAAGTTTCCAATTTATAATTATTACTATGTTAAACGTCTCTAAAAATAATATGTTAAAAGCCTAAAGCAGTAAAATGAATGTCGCGCTTAAGCGGTAAGAAGAGGGAAATTGTTATGTGTGTTATGTTGGCAATACTGAATGTGGTATTTCACACTTACCGCATATTGGTTCTGTGCGGAAAACAACCAAATACGCACTATCTCACACAAAATAAAGATGTATCAATATATCTGTCATAAGAGGAATACGCCTATGTTGGGGGACACAAATTTGAAAATGCGAAAGTATTTAAATATTTGGGCGGAATATAAGTGAAGATATGAATAATGGATTACACTCGGTAACAAATTTTGGGCAACTTCTTTTTTCTCCCTTTTCATTATCAATAATTCATTCATACTGAATGCATATTTGCCAGTTTTTTTTCATGTAGCATCAATAGTTCTCTGGAAAATCAACCTTACGTTTAAGTGAAATGCCTATTTATTACCACAAAGAACAGTGGCTAGAACAGTGGTCTAATAAGATATTTCAATGAATGTTCCATAAATTTATACACATTTACTATGAACAATCCATATATGCTGGAATTTTACTGACATAACATAACATGGAATTTGTCACCACATAAGTTAAGTAATTTGATAAAGCAGGGTAGGCTGGTGCAAAGGTGCGCAACTAATACTTTTTTGTCTATTCCTGCTGCTTTTCTGGTTACATGACGAAGAAAATTGTACAAAACATAACTAGAATCATATTGTTACATGATACCATATACTCAAGACTGATTGTAAGATCTGCTAATATTATATTGAAAATAATGTCACAAATGGATCTTTGCAACTGGCTTCCTGCAAACATCCTATTGCTATGGAACATATTTCCACACATGCAGAAACTTCAATTATTACAAGAGATCAAAATTGAATTTTATTACAGTATTTGTTTTTCAGGCTGTGGCATTCATAACCTGTATAATTTTTATATCGTTATCGTCATCATCATCATCATAATCATCATCAACAACATTTTCTCCATCACATGACAAAAAAGTGACACTAGCATAACACTAATTTACATGCAAAAAACTTATAACCCTAATTAAAAAACCGTGTTGAAGCCGATAAGCAGTTACATTAAATTGGGTTAAACAAGGTCCGCCTACTGTACTCTAACCAGGAGAAAGTCTCGACGCAGCGAGGTAATGCTATGAATGAATGTTGATGTCATATGGTCACACACGTGGGTACACGCATTTCCATTGGTTAACTCTCAAAGCACGAACGATAACACTGATACACATATTTATACTACTCTAGTTACAAAATTACATCACAGTTAATTTCCTGGTCTTTTAATCCCTCCGTACAGTAAATAACATATCCAGGAGAGCGCATGTTTTTTGAACTGACATTATAACGGTAATATTATCTATATACTTCTCTCCAATAGATGACGCAATAGTAAGCACATTCCTTTCACGGTTAATCTCCTGGTTGGAGAACAGTATGGTTATCTTTGAACGAAAATAATTAAAAATTATTTGTACATATTATTTAATAAGTTTAAAAATTTTCCACTCAACATCAGAAATTATGCCGTAGAATGTTTGAATGTGCATTTATGTGATCTACTGTAGTATATAACACTCTAGTGTGTGTATTATACGGCATAACGTCTGACGGTGACTCTGTAGAGTCGAAAACGTTTAAACCTATTAAATAATATGTACAAATATATAGGTTGGATAAAAAGTTATGGCAACATTGCTGTCACGTGACGATAGTGCGTTCGAGAGCTGCCAGCTGTGTGGACATGAACAAGGACTGTTAGATGAGTTAGTGCGGTACTCTGTCAATCTACCGCAGTGTGTAGAACGTTGACTTTCATAAGGATAGTGCGAGCGCCCTAAGACTACGTTTCCAAAACTAGAGCAACATTCCTGGATCAAAATTGAAGTGACACGAGGTCGTAGTGCACAAGAATGTTTTCAGGGACTGCGTGAAGCATGTGCCGATGCAGCGTTGCCATATCGCACAGTGGCACGATGGGTTTAAGCGTTCCGCGAAGACAGGGATGCCGTTCAGGACAACATCCGTACAGGGCGACCCCACATGGAGGACAACACAGTTCAACTCCTTGCTTCTCTGTTGGATGCTGGACTGCGAGTGAGTTAGCAGCGGAAGTCGGAGTATGTCACAAAACTGTGCTCTACATTCTGCAAGACATTCTGGGTTACCGCAAAATTACAGGGCGTTGGATACCCCATGAAATTTCCTAGGTTTAACAATGGCACCGCTATGCAGTCGCACAGGCCTTGTTGGACCGGTACCAAAGGAAAGATGACGACTTTCTTGGACGAATCGTCGCTATGGACGAAACATGGGCTCGCTCATACGAACCAACCAAACTTCTTCTCATCCGAAGAAAGTGCTCCATACACAAAGTGCTGTGAAGGTGATGTTCGTTGTGGCGTATGACATTGATGGGGTAATATACTGCACCACGCTGTACCTCCAAGGCAGACGGCAAACGCGGACTACTACTGCAGGTTCCTGCAGCACCACCTTCGTCCAGCCCTCAGGAGAAAACGACGACACTTGGTGGTACAGAATCCCATCATTCTTCATGATAATGCAAGGAATCACACCGCTGCTGCTGTCCAGGATCTCTTGCGCCGCTGGGAATGGAAGATTCTGGAACATCCACCCTACTCAGCCGATATGAGTCTGTGCGATTACGATGTTTTCACCAAATTGAAAGAACCACTGCGAGGGACCCGGTACAGAGACCAGAGATGAACTTATCCGTGCTATAGGGCGGTTAATACGGAACATCAACAAAGATGGACGAGCTGATGGTGTACGACGCCTTCCAAGCATTTGGCAAAAGGTGATAGAAGGTGTAAATGTTGTACACCTATGAATAAAGCCATGTCAGAAATATCGAACTGTTGCCATTACTTTTTATCCAACCCTAGTAACTTTTAGTTATTTTGTTTCAAAGATGAGCATAGACGGGCTTTGTTTAACCCAACACTTTAACACTAGGAAACACATGAGAAATTAAGTAAATAACTGTGATGAATAATGGAAGAAACAAATGAAAGATCAAAGTCAAGTTTCAGAAAGTATTTTGCTAAAGCTTTCCAATGATGCCAATCCATAGCTTTTCTTTAAGTGCTTCACGTAATGTGAAAATCCTTTTCCTATTAGCTGCTTAATTTCCTCTAACGTTTGAAAAGACTACGACTTTGTACACGATTCTCTCATAGTTTCTGGAACATGAAATTAAAGTTAGTCATATTAAGAATGAATCGCTGTAAAATAGTCAACTCTAATGAAAACCAATTACATATGCTCAATAAACCGACGCCTTCAGTATGAAAAACGAGAGGGAGAAAAGAGAAACGTTCTGGGGCAAAGGTGCATATGCTTTCGTAGGACTTTTGCCCTATGGATCTGAGTTCTAAACTGCTAATATCAGTAGCCATATATAGCATGTTGTTCCACTAACAACTAAGCTTAAAGTGTGCGTTAGGTTATTTAGGCCTATTTACATATGAGTTATTGATAATTCTTTGGGATTTTGTTATAGCAGACAGATAAATATTTAGATCGAAAGTTTCAAAAAACGTAACTCACCTCAGATTTCCAAAGCATGAAAACACAGATCACTGATATAACACGTCTGATTTTTCCATCACAAGATCTCTCAACTGGATATGCAAGACTGCCACATCACACTCAGAGTAGAATAAAAAATATTACATTCTGATCGTTACTCCGTGCGCAATTTTACCCCTACTTACCCTCTTTATAAAAATGCAGACGTGATCGTGCTTTCATTTTGTGTTGCTTGGGATTATCCTTGACCTAAACGCAAACATAGCCTCCCATTATGACTGTATGCCGTTTGCCCTGATACCGCAGTTCCATGTTCTGCATATCCAGATAGAATCGTCCAAATGTCTGAAGAAGGCCAAATGTGATCGCAGATAATGCAACTCTGCTGGAATATAGTAATCTAAGTTACAGTAAGTTCTGAACCAACTCTAAGTAATTTGAACACTTGTTGCCCAAGAAGCCATGAATAACATCACAAAATGCTTAACACATACTTTCTTTCGACAGATGTTACTTTTTGATACAGCTCTGGAAACTCCAGATTCTGTCTAATCTGATGTCCAGCGAATACTCAGAAAATACCTTTGCATCAAATAAACGTGTAAATTTGCAGTAAATATGTTGCAAAGCATCTGATTAATTGTTCAAAGCTTTAACGAACTTTTAATTTTTTTAATTCATTTATTTAATACATCCGGTTTCAACTAAATTAGGCATTGCAGCCAGAAAGAGCAGAAGCTCGTGCTAGGGCGCAGTTCAGTTTAGTTATAAATTGTTTCGGTATTTCCAATTTAATGCGGAGAAGGAGATAGTAAGATATTTTTCTCTCAACAAGAGATTCATATAAGACATTCTGTTGTCCTGGAACAAGTTCGTTTCGTACGGACCACTCTCGTTTAATACAGTGTTGGTCAGTTCCTCGATTGTCCACAAACAGAGAAAGCATGGATACTTAGTGAATCCACCTTGGAGTCCCAGTAACAAAATTAAAAAAGGAAACGTTATATCTACGGAACTGCTTACATTTGAGAAAAAAGTAATTACAGATATTAATTCAGCGCAAAAGAAAACTCCTAAAACAATTAAAATAGTGAATGAAACATTCTCTTGTTACCAGTGACGGTGCGTCAATAAGAGCACAAGAGCACGTGAACACCTTGTCTCTATTAATGCACGACTAGTTTTATCATTTAATACCGTATTGACGTAGTGGGAATGTATAATATCAGAATCGAGTATTTTAAACTTCCCGCATCTTGCATAAACTTCTTATGTAAACTTGGCAACATCCGTTCACGTACAAGCAGTGCTCTTTCCAAGAAGGTTACAGGAATTTCACGCATGCGTGGGAGAAAATTGTCTTTCGCTGGCCGCTTATGATTCGTCAAGATCACAAAGCGTTATGTGAACAGTGAATCTATCCTACAAATGTCAGGTGCATCGATGCTATCGTTCACGTGCTATATCTCGAGGAAGAAATTTAATAGTTTGTATTCTAGCCCGTAGGTGTCAGCATGTCACTGTTGGAACGTTTACTTTTTGTTGATGTGTGTACAGTGCTGCTACGAGAGCGTAGATCAGTGTTAGCATAATAGCATAGTTTGGCTTTCAAACACGTGCTGGTTGAATGTAGTGGTGGTATGAATTTAAGTATCTGTATGGTAGTGTATAATATTTAAGAATAATATTTACAGGCATGTACTTATAGTAATCAATCTTTGCGGATGGGATTACAGGCTATAGTATAGGCTATAGTGTATCAGTGTGTTGTGAACCAAAATATATTACTGAACACACGCTTTTGTAAATAACGGCATTGTGATATGTAGGTCTATTCATTTTTAACAAACGTAAACAATGAACTCTGTTCAAGTAATTTGGAACAGTAAAGAACTGGGTAAACTGGCTTACCAGGAAAAATTGGAAATAAAAAGACTGAATTTCATTATTATTATTATTATTATTATTATTATTATTATTACATGTTCTTTTGATTTTATATACGGTTTTTTCGTTAGTGAAACATTGGAATCATGACATTTTATATTAGGTTAAACGTACGATTTCAAATTCTCTTCGATTTTGGAACACAAAATTGTGAACACACATAATATTTTATCACGCGCCGCCACTGCTTGTTAGACAGTGTTATTAACGGCGAGCAGAACACCAAACGCAACCAAAATCAGGATATATTAATCACAACACGAAACGTAAAATCTATAAAACATTAATATATTCGCTATTCATATACGGCTCTGAAACATAGACAGCTGGAAAGAATCACAAGAATAAATTAGGTGTACTGGAGATAAGTATTGTGAGGAATATGAAGACCAGTTACGGATGAAGTTTGATTGAGAATAGGGTACAACCATGAATTATATCAAATGTTTACCGAATCTCATATTGATAAGGAAATCAAAGCTAGCGAAGAGAGATGGCTGGGCCATATATGCAGACAGCATGACAGTGTCCATGTAAAAGATTAACCCTTACTGGACCATTTGACACTAGAAGAGTGGGACAGTCTCCATTAAAATTTTTGGACGAGGTGAACAAGTATATCAGAGAGACAGAAGTTAGAGAATAGAAAAGTAAGGACTTTAAAGGCATTGTCCGGGCGGTCAAGTCTGGAATAAGGTTGTACAACCAAAAGAAGAGGAAGAAGGCAATAAAATTAAATGCTACAATGTGTAATTCAATAGGCGCAATAATATTGGTACTACTAAATGATATAGGAATACATTGTTGAAATTCATAAAAATTTTCCACAGTTTTGGTGCTGAACTGAATCTCAGAAATGTTGAATTTTAACCAACAAACAGATGCAATAAATACATGAGAGTGAATACAAATATTTAATATAATGTAACTTTCGGCTATTGATATATCATATTTTAATTACGTAAAACAGACAGTAATGAAAATAGTCAAGCAGTGCAAATATTGTACTCAACAATGCATGGCTTTCCTAATACAGCCAAGATACAAAGTCGAACATCTCGACTTCGACTCCCTATGGTGTCATGGATTGTTTTTCTTTTAATTGTCCTAATCCTTCCGTCTGCATTATGGTTCTGGAATCAACTCTAATAAAAATGAGTATGAGGGAAGTAAAAGTAGAAAGCACCTTAGGACTGACGCCTCTGCTGCTACTAATGCCGACTGTCTGCAAAAATGAGAGACTTAACTTCCTGTTATTATGCGAGCCTCCACGGCCTATAAGAGTCATAACTTTACCTGAGAATAAATTATACCTTGACTTAACTTCAATTTGACTACAAGGTGGTTATAATTAAACTGACGGTGTTCAGCGTGGCACAGCACGGACTGTAATGATCGTATAAGTATGAAACCTTGTAGATATGCTAATTAAGCAAGAAGCTCGCAAATTATGCACAAAATAGGTCCAAGTCTTGCCACCAGGTAAAAATATGGCGCTGTAAGCAGCCACAACGTGGTATGGGCGCACGAAAAAAGACAGGAAAGATCAAACACAAGATAATGGTGATTCGGGCACGTTTATTAGGAACTATGGTTACAAACACTGTTCAACATTGTCTCTCACCTCAGCAACATTTTGCATCTGTAACACGGTATGGTCGACAGTTGCAGCATATCTGGTGAAAACAGAGCGACATGTCGTTGTTTGCTAGCCTTGAGATCAGGCAGAGTCCGGATATGTCCCTGATAGACACGATCTTTCAAATATCCCCACAACCAGAAGTCACATGGATTTAGGTTGGGGGATCTTGAAGGCCACGCATCTAGAAATTGCCTAGAGATGATGCGGTCGTTACTGAAAGTTTGTCGCAGAAAATCTTTCATTCCGAATGTACTGTGCAGTAACAAATTGTAAAGTGTATCATACACTTCGAAATAAGAAAAAAACTGCATAAATATTCACGTGATTTAAAACTTTTCTTTTAGTATTGCAATGTTTAATTTACTACTATAGCAATATTACAATTTTGAATGGTTTTTCTAATTTAATTCTATGTAGATATTTAATTTGCATTAGCATTAACTTTTGCTCGATTCCGGACTGTTCCCGATATTCTGCAGGCAGTAGGGCGGTCCATCAGAAACATCAACAGAACTGGAACTGCTACAGGGATACTACGACTTCCACATCGCTGGCAACGAGTTGTAGACAATGCTGGTTACTACATTGAAAGACTGGAGAAGTTTCACAGATGTTTCACTTGTATATTCGTAATAAATAAATGGTCGCCATTATTAAAGTTACAACCTGTGAATTATGAAATTTTAATGTAATGGATTTTGTTGTCACAATTACTATTCTATTCCAGCGTCATAATAAGAATTTCTTATTTTAAAGTGGAAGTAAATAAATGTCCTCTTCAGATTGATACAGTATGCGGTGTTTTCGAAACCAGTGCTTTGTTTTTATTTGTTTGTTTTAAACTAGACAAAATATAGTTATGTCCGGTAACGTTCTCTTTTTAAGTCTATTCCAGGAGAGCGCTCTTAATTAAAGCTACATCATTATGTTCTTATAATCTTTGTTTTCTTATGCATAACACTTACTCCATTTAATTCTCGAAGTAATTTGTTGGGGATGTAGCACAAGATACGCAAATCATTTTCTGCAGTTTTCGTGAGATTAAAGTGGCCTCCTCCACAAAAAAACCTGACTTAACTACTTTGTATACTCTAGCGTGTGATAATACTACTAACTTATATCATTCTCCCGTTATCAGTTATTTATTACATACTACATGTAACGCTTTATAGTTTAAAAAGTGTATATTTAAAGGGAGAATATAAACTTGCCTTTACTGGTAGGATTTACATTTATAATTAATGTCAAGTCTCAATTTATGTAGCACACAGTAGACCAGCCATCGGCAAATTTGTACTCACGATGACACCAATGGATGCAACCCGCAATACATATGACTTATTATCAACCGAGGAGTATAGAGCACTCCAATTCGGATCCCAGTGACGGACTCTCAACACGAGCATCTTATGTAGACTACACATTAATGATTTATAGATGGATAAATTAAACTTTATTTCACCTTAATTTTTACTGCGCCACAACAACTTAGAAAAATACAGTACGTCACAATTTGCCACTGTTAATACAATTCGTAAATTTTCAACTATTAATCACGATCTCTGTTTGGATTCTAAAAGTTTTCGTTCAGAAAGCAATTGAAGGGTTCAGAGCCATAGTGGGCCAAGCGCCATTTATTAAAAACGAAGAAAGCAAGGGTTAAAGTTAAGTGAATACCACAGTTTAATGAAGATTGACATATCATTTAGTTTTGGAGTGTATACTTTACATTACTTGCTATATGTTTTCATTGATTTATGGTAATAACTTCATTTTAATCCTTGTTTCTTATGGTTTTAGTAAATAGCGCTTGGCCCACTATGGTTCTGAACCCTTCAATTGTTCGGAAATATACTAGATGTAGAGCCAAACATAACAGCTATGTAGAGTAGCTGCAGACACCTAAGATAGGACTGTAGAT
Organism: Periplaneta americana; assembly: GCF_040183065.1. Taxonomy (NCBI): domain Eukaryota; kingdom Metazoa; phylum Arthropoda; class Insecta; order Blattodea; family Blattidae; genus Periplaneta; species Periplaneta americana. Next base: position 93,232,703 of record NC_091132.1, read on the forward strand.
ATTTTTCTATAGAGTATATTTTAAATAAATCTAAGCCAGTCTCTTATGTTAAGTGATATTTCTAGCCCCATCTGTTGAGACACATACAAGTTGATTTAGATTTAGATTTATACAAACTCAGATAGATTGAACAAATATTTCTGTGAATCTCTTCTTAAAATTGCAAAAAAAAGCACATTCCACGAGGCAAACCAAAAAAAAATACACCCCATTCTGGACAGAAAACCTGAATTTATTGAAACAAGATAGAGATAAAGCAAGAACCAAAACAGAACATAGCAAAACACCAGAAGATACTCAAGATTGGAGGAAGAAGACTGCCATTCTTAAAAAAGCAATCATAACAGCAAAAAAGAACAGTTTTAATAAATTTATTGAAAATATTAATTACAGAACCGATAGCGCTAAAACATATAAATTTCTGAAGAATATTTCCAATACACAGGATAATACTAGCTAACCTATTATTCATAATAACAAAACACTAACAGATAGTAGAGATATAGCAAACGCATTTAATGAACACTACTCAAACTCTCACAGATTACATCCCAATATCAAAACAACTGACAAATTTATCAAAAGAGAATTACATAAAAATAATAAAAACAATATTACTAGTACAAAACCTGAAATATTTCATCAAAATTTTACTCCCAAAAAATTAACTCTAGCTATACAAAATTTAAAAACTAAGAAATCTCCTGGCCCCGACAACATTCATTCCGAATTTTTTAAACATCTGGGGGGAAAAGCCAAGTCTGTAATTTTATCCATTTTCAAATTATCATGGAACACCTCAATTCCTGCAGCTTGGAAAAAGCAATCATTGTACCAATTCACAAAAAAGGGAAACCTGCTCATGATGTTAATAGTTATCGACCAATAGCACTATTAAGCATGATAGCAAAAGCTATGGAGTCCATGATCTTCAACATATTAACTTGGTATTTAGAATCCCAAAATCTTTTATCAACAAGACAAGCCGGCTTTCGACAACTACACTCTACCAATGAACAAGTCGTACGCCTCGGCCAAGAAATAAAAGATAGTTTTAACAAGAAAGAAGATACCTTGGCAATATTTATTGACTTTCAGTTAGCATATAACTCTGTTTGGAGAAATAAATTATTACTAAAACTCCAGAAATTAGGTTTCTCCAGCAATATGTTCAGATGGATATCAGAATTCCTTAGTCAAAGATTCATTGCCACTAAATTCAATAACTCACTTTCCAGTTACGGACAAACATATCGAGGTCTACCTCAGGGCGCTGTCCTCAGCACAACTTTATTCAATATTTATATAAATGACTTACCCTCCCTATTAGAGGAATCAAACATGAAAACAGCACTATTTGCAGATGATATAGTTTTGTGGACTTCCGGATCTTACAGACAAAGAGACAAAATTCAAAATTCTGCTCTTAAAGCTCTAAATCAACTACATGAATGGAATACGTCAAATTTGATGACACTCAATTTAAGCAAAAGTAACTACCAAATATTTTCACTTGATAAAAATGGAAGAGAATTCAATATCCAATACAATGGCCAACACCTTCCTAGGACTTATGAATCCAAATATCTTGGAGTTATTTTCGATAGTAAGTTAACATGATGCAACCATTCGAAATACATTTCTGAAAAAGCTCGTAAAAGATTCTCCCTTCTAAAAAGACTAGCAGGAAAGAAATGGGGATGCTCTAGGAATACTTTGAACACTACATACAAAATGTTTATACAGCCAGTGCTGACAAACTGCGGAGAAATTTTAATTACTTCACCTTTCATAAACGAAATAGAATATGTTCAAAACCAAGCTCTCAGGTTCATTAGTGGTGGAATCAAAACAACTCCAATAGATTCTATGAGATTCCTCACTAATATTAACAGCATCAAAATGACAATAGAAGAAAAAGCACTGATTCAATATGAAAAACTTATTAGATTACCAGGAAACAATTGGCATTCATACAGTCCTCTCTGTAGATTGAAAACTCAAAAAAGTTTCATATCCATTGTTCAAGAATTAAAACAGAAAATCAATATCCCGAATTTAAAAGAAAACCTACAAATTAAACCAAATCCTTTAACTCTATTAAATATAGAATATAATCTAAATTTAACACAAGAAATACTAAAATCAGAAGTAAACATTGAAATACTAAAACAATTGTCTTTAGAGACAATTAATATTAGGTACCCTCCACAAAACTGGCTTCATTTGTACACTGACGGATCCTTGATCTCCAGAGAACAAGGTGCCAGTGCAGATGTTACGTGCTGTCTCTTCTCACTTTATAGATCTCTTGGGTATGGAACAACAAGTTTTGATGGAGAAATCATTGCAATAAGTGAAAGTCTCAGGAATCTTCTATGCCACATCAATAAATTTAGAAATGCAGTTATATTGTCAGACTCCAAAGCAGCTATTCTAACAATAGTCTCTAAACACACACCTTCATCTCAAACAGCAGAAATAACTAAAATGCTCTCTCAATTAATATCACTCAATAAAAGAATTGTATTCCAATGGATACCATCCCATTGTGGAATCCTGGGAAACGAGAATGCGGATGCTTTAGCAAAGAAGGGCAGCACTGCTACTTACAGACCTGTTACTAAATCTACGTATTACTCTGTGAAAAGATTTATTAAATCTACATACTTAGACTTCAACAAACAAAATTTGATAACACAATCCCAAGGGAAAAAATGGAACTATCTGCATCAAAATCCACAGTTAATTCCCGATTTACCACGAAAATCGTCTGTAGCTGCATTTAGATTGGCAACAGGCCATGATTGTTTGGCCGAACACCTGCATAGAATTGGAATATATCAGTCCCCTAACTGCCCATTGTGCAACTCAAACCAAGAAATGGATTCCGAACACCTCAAAATCTGTGCATCAGTGGCTGAAAAATATTGGAGTGCAAGAGGTCAAATGACTTTATTGTCAAGCGCCTGGCATTAGAAAACAACAACAACAGATTTAGATTTATTTCCTATATTCACTTCTTCATGCTTGAAATAACTCTTCTGTTGTTTTTCCTTTAAGTGGAATTAATCGAGCTACTATTCTTACATGGAGAGATCCTTCTTAACTCCGAGAATGAAAATTGCCAATTCTACTTTATCAATATCTGTGTTTTCATCTATAACAAGAGAATAGACCACCGATTGATACGTATTTGATTTTATTTCTCCTTCAGCTGGTGTTTCAATGTCCACTATCCTTCTTTGTATTATCAGTGTTGATTTCCGACTATTAAAAACATCAGATTATTCTAGGCAAATGATGTTAGAAGCTTAATTGAAACAGGTTTTCTAATTAACTCTACTTCATTATTGTACTTCAATGATTTTGCGATTTCGAAAGCAATAACATACGTAACTGGCATGGAATTTTCTTTCACTCATATCTTTTTTAATAATATTTTAATGTCAGAATTGTTATTTGAATTTAGTTTTTTAAGTGTTTTAATTGCTTCGCTCCTTCCAGCCCTACGAAAGGAAAGTTACTTTTATTTTCATTTTCTCTATACACAATTCTAAATGAGGCAGTAGAGTAAGTCGACAGATTCATATACTTGGATTGTACTATAAGAAGTACCATGAGCTGCTGCCAGGATGTCAAAAGTCGGATAGCAATGGCCAAGGAAATTTTAATAGAAAAAGGAGCACTTTCTGCGAACCTCTAGAGAAAGAATTAAGGAAGAGACGAGTGAAGTGCTTTGTATGGGACAAAAACATGGATATTGCAACGAAGTGAACAGAAGCGACTAGAAGTATTTGAAATGTGGATGTGGAGAAGAATGGAACGTGACAAATGGACAGACAGAATAAGAAATGAAGCTGTTTTGGGAAAAATGGCTGAAGAAATAATAATGCTGAAATTGATCAGGAAAAGGAAAAGAAATTGGTTGGGTCACTGGCTGAGAAGAAATTGCCTGCCGAAGGATGCATGGAAGGAATAATGAACGGGAGAAGAGTACGGAGAAGAAGAAGATATCAGGCGATAGACGACATCATATGAGGAGACAAAGAGGAGGACAGAAAATAGGAAAATTGGAGTGAAAGACCTGCCTTTGGGCAGAAAACTCAAGGAAGGAATGAATGAATAATAATAATACTGAATCGTTTCGAGATGCATGAGCAACAGCCACAAGAGGTGTGTCGTGAAAAAGAAGTCATATATGAGCCTTGTTGTCAGCATCTTGGAGCACAATATCACATCACACATTTGAAAGTTCGGTGCCCGTGGCACGATCCCACGAGAAACTTTAAATCAACTTAAACAATTTAAAATTTCTGATGCAACAATCGATGCCATAGGATCTCATGTGTTAAAATCATCCTTAGCTATAATTAGTAATCATTTGTACCTAACAAACTTTTATTGTAAATGATTTCCTATGTTTTCGTATCATTTATCTTAATGTTTTCTTCTTACTTTCAAATTGTTACACAATTGGTTTTAATAATTATTCTTTATGAATTGATTAGTAGCCCGATCTATTCGAACCCTTATTTAGGGCGGCTTTTTTTTTTGTTAAAAAATCATTTTATTTTACCTAGCAGAGTTAAGACCTTAAGGCCTTCTCTTCCATTCAACCAGATCTACAAATAATACAAATTCAAATACAAATACAAATACAAATACAAATACAAATACAAATACAAATACAAATACAAATACAAATACAAATACAAATACAAATACATACATACATACATACATACATACATACATACATACATACATACATACATACATACATACATACATACATACATAAGTGTTCTGCCCATGGGCAGGTCTTTTACTGCAAGTCCAGCATTCTCCAATCTTTCTATTTTCTGTCTTCCTCTTAGTCTCCGCATATGATCCATATATCTTAATATCGTCTATCATCTGATGTCTTCTTTCGCCCCGAACTCTTCTCCTGTTCACCATTCCTTCTAGTGGATCCTACAGTAGGCAGTTTTTCTCTCAGCCAGTGATCAACAAATACCTTTTTCCCTTTGTGATCAGTTTCAGCATCATTCTTTCTTGATCTACTCTTTCCAACACAATTTATTATTCTGTTTGTCCACTTCACACGTTCCATTCTTCTGTATAACCACATTTCAAGTGCTTCTATTCGTTTCCCTTCACTTCGTCGTAATGTCCATGTTTCAACTACCCCATACAATGCCATACACCACACAAAGAACTTCACTAGTGTCTTCCTTAGGTCTTTTTCCAGAGGTCCATAGAAGATTCTCCCTTTTCTATTAAAAGCTTCCTTTGCCATTGCTACACTCCTTTTGACTTCCTGGCAACAACTTATGTTACTGCTTATAGTACATCTCAAATATTTGAAGCTGTTCATTTGCTCTACTGCCTCATTTAGAATTCGTAAGTTTACCTTTTTACTTTTCTTCCTACGACCATGGTCTTCGTATTGTTTGCATTTATCTTCACTCCATACTGCTCACAGCTGACATTTAGCTACAGTAGTAAATCCGTTAGTATCGTCACCTCTTCTGCTAACAACGCCATATCGTCAATAAATCTTATGCAGTTTATTTTTCTTCCTCCTAATTTTACCCCTCCAACAATAATAATAATATTAATAATAACGTAAAATATTATTAATAAAACTAATCTAATTTAACAGTTAAGCTGAATACATTGCAAATTTGAAGGTAATTGGTTACGACTATCATTTACAAAGTAAAAATGCAATTATTTAGACTTTAAATATAATCACTGTTCATCATATGAAGAGAAAATCAACTTAGTAAACTATTCTGAAAAAAACTCAAATTATTAAATATTCCTTATGAGAACTAAATTTAACTACGCCTGTTGAATTACGCAATTGTGCACTTTAATTTTGAAAGACGATCCTGTCCGATAGGTTTTAATATCGGAAGGAAGAAGATTTCAAATTGGAAAGGTGTAGATTGTGAATGATTGTGAAAAACGGCATGTTCTGTGTTAGGTGTAAAAAAATAGTTTCTGTTGAGATCGGGTGCCAAAGCTGTGAAGAGATGAGAGATTCTGAAACCGACAAGGCAGGTAAGATGGCCAAGAAGTGTGCATGATTAGATACAGCAGCGAGAGCGATTATATTACTACAATGTACCGAAGTAAATATGATATTTCCGTGCAGGAATTCTGCAATAGGGCCTACCATATAGTAGAGAATGGATAGAACGGAGAGTGAATATAGTTTTCTACGTTGTTCAAGTAGGAGTCACGACAGCTGTTCGAAGTATGGTGAAATATCTCACCACTGCAGGAAGACTGTGACAAGTCAAAACAAAGTTTGAGTTACATATGCAGTCCAATGGTATATTTTGTATTCTACAAGTCATAATAATGCCACAAGTTTAATTTAATGTCCAGTCCATAGATGGCACTTCAAGGAATTTGGTCATCAGGCCTAATGTTACCATGCGAAACACTTGCCCGGTTTCTCCAAGTATTGTTAGAACATTTAACGAATCTTAAACTCTAAATAGTCTGTTAAATATAGTTTTTTCATGTCTTCAACACTAGTTTGGCTTAACAGATTGTTAAGTGTTTATTAACTTTAAATGCAGGATTTTAGGCAGTTAACTCATTTAACAGACAGTTAAATATGGCAGATGACACCATAGCTGTTCAAACAGAAGTTGTGAAAATAATATTTTATGTCTCTCTTCAAGGAATATTTCGTGAATGACTGATAATATAACATTCAAAAGACACTTTGGGAAGCTAATATAGGGACGATAATCTTCATAAGTGAACTGATTATCATATTGGCTGCTTATTTTGATATTGAACTATCAGGCTATATATTGAATATTAGAAAATGTGGGATCTCAACGTGGCAAGGTAACTAGGAATGATGATTTATATACTATGCATGATACTCAGTTCGTGACAATATAGATTTTCAAAACAAGTAGGCCTCAAAATTGTACAAGAAATTTAAATCAGATCTGAATATTCTACAAATATAAATAGATCACTTACTCCAATTCAGCATCTACTATTTACTCTTGATTCTATGATACTGTCTCTTTTCAACTAACTATAGCCAATGCTAATAGTGTTTCAAAATACACAGTGAGTAGTGTATTAAAAAGGCTTAAGCAAAAATTGCTTCTTTGAGAAGTCATATGTTAGCATTAGTACTATAACTGTACTTTGTAATAATATTATTATTAATAGTAGTAACCTACAACTTTCGTCGTCTTCTTTATCGATCATGGCATACTGTACCAGGTTATGATTTTATACATGTTTTATGACTGACTCTATAATACAGAACTTAAAGAATAACAACAGCCAATAAAAAATTGCCTTATATGTGCAAAATCATTACCAATTGCTATTGAGTGGTTAAAATAGTGTCAACGACTGTTATAGTTAGTGTTGGTTATTTAAGCTATAATAATGGGCCTCCAACGAGCATTAAACAAAACAGATCTAGCCACTGTATCAAATACAAAAATAAATAATACTACAATTACATATAGTAAGACAGTAAAAAATTTAGGGCTATATTTAGATTCAAATTTAAATTTTCAAAGTCAAGTGACCTACATATGTAAGAAAACTTTTTCCAGAAATCATTCCCTCAGACACTTAACTAATGTTTTACCTCTCAACCTTAAAAAGAACCTGATCCAAACTTTAGTGATGCCCCACTTCGATTATTGCGATTCTCTATTCACGAATCTAAATACTGATCTTGCCCATAGACTACAGCGTGTTCACAATATCTGCGTTCGTTTCGTTCGTAACATTAGAAAATTCGATCATGTAACACCGTCACTAAAATTGTTGTCTTGGAGTCCACTTAAAGAAAAAAAAAAACTGTTCAACTCTCTCTTATTACTATTTAAAATCATCCACACTCCACACCCTCTTACCTAGTATCTAGTTTTATTTACCTTTCACTACCTCGAACCCGGAACATGTACCTTCTCTCTATTCCTCTGCACAGAACATCCTTCTACTCATCATCTTTCAGCTTATCTATTCCACGCCTCTGGAACTCTCTCCCTGACCGTGTCAGAGACTGTCGGACAATATCAAAATTCAAATTTAAATTAAAAAATCATATTGTAGTTCATGGAATTGCTTGTTGAACACCTGTCAGGTTGTGCAACTTCCCCTTAACCCATGACATATAGTAAATATTGTAACTATGCTGTTGTAAAATTGATAATTAATATATAATATATTTATTATTATTATTATTATTATTATTATTATTATGATCATTATTACTATTATTGTTACCAGTTATCACTATCATCATTGCCATCTCTGTTTTCTTTCTTTTTTCTTGTATTAGCTCGATGAGAGCCCTATAGTGTTCTTTTGACTCTGTTGACCCTCTATAGGGCCTTAATTTAATATGTATTATTTTCTTCAGTGTTTGTATTTCTTTTTTTGTATTTATATGTGCTATCTTGTAGGATGAAAGAGAAGGCCTTATGGCCTAATCCTGTCAGATTAAATAAATTAATTAATTAAAAAAATGATGTTGAAGAAATGGAAAATACATTAACAAAAAGTTAAAAATAATCAGACTGTTAATGTAACACTAGTTAAGTCAAATTAAACATTTCTTTGAGAAACTGGCCAACTGACTTCTAAACTCATTTCCCGAGAACAGTGTTTCTTGACTTGTGACAGTCTTCTTACAGGGATGCGATATGATCATATTTCCGAATGTTGCATATTATACGAGTAAATGTAATGGGCATATTATGGACACGCTGTAGCTGTTGCTGTAAGGTACAGTCATAGGAAACTGTTACTTGGTGTTGTAAATTTGAAGTAGTTAAATATTTATATTTCCCTCGTGTCATTTTCCTCTTCATAACACAGAGTAATATTGCGGTTCGAACATCGCTCTATCTTTTTCGATAGTTTTATTTGAGCCGCTTCGCTCTTTTTTCTAAGTGCCTCGCTGTGAATACATTATATCCGTTGCAGCATCCGCACGAGCTGCAGTGCGATTAAGTACACTCGCGCCTTTAAAATTTATTTCCATAATCTGTTTCCAGGTGGCTTCTTTCTTCACACTGAATATCCCTGCTCACGAAGCCTCAAAGGTAAATATTATTTTTGCGAAGACATTTCCTTCACGATGATAATGTGTGTGAGAGAATATTTAAGCTGAAAGCAATATTGTGTATATATCAAGTATGTACAGTTAATTCGAAAACAAAATTTAATTTGTGGACACTGAATTAAAGATAGTACTGTCAATCCAATGGCTAGTTTTTAATTCCTTTTCTTTTTTTTTGAAATAACAGTTCAAAGATCAAAGGCAGTACCGAGACAATTTTTCGCTATTTACTATAAAATGAACATCAATCAATCTTTCGTCACTGAATATTACAAATACCGGTTTTAACAACCTACTCGAACTCTAGAACAGATTTTATATCAACAATAGAAACCCCTTTAAGATTTCTAATGGTGTATTGTTTAAAGGTACCTCTAGATATAATTACAGAGACCTTGCTGACTGTGATGCTCTGAAATGGGGGCATCTGTGCGGATGATGACTTGCAGATTTCTACTTTGACATAGGCTAGGAATTGCCGATAAATTTTAATTGAATCCCTCTCATTCACGAAAATAGTGCATTCAATTTGTGATACAGGAGTTACCTCTTAATTTCATTTTCTTCAATTTATGATATGAAAGTTTTTGTTCATTTCCTTTCCGAAAAATGCGATGCTATTATTTTTTCATCACCCTACAATATTGTCGCCATAAGACGGCTTTCAACACAGAAACCGTGGATGTAATAGCAAAAATAAGACAGAAACTAGATATTGAAATAACAATAAGAATAAGCACAGCCTATGAAGTCATATAAGGGTAAGGGCCTCCTGTAACCTAAGTTACCGGGATAGCTCGATTACTGTCAATTGGCGAGCTAATTCAATTGAGATTTTTGCCTGCCTCTGGTAAATTTCTTTCTCTTCGTTTGAACACTCGGCTTTCAAACTACATTCAGTCTTCAACCTTTGTATTAACTACACATAGATCTACTGCTATAGGCCTATGCTTTACCATATGATGCACATAGCAAATGCAATTAATAATAAAGAGTGTGATCTCAAAATTCGGTCAGTCCATTATATATAAATACTAGTGGCTTGTGCGGCAAATGCTGCAGACTACGTTCATTAGACGTTGAAATAAAAATTTTTCAGATTCATTTTCAATTAAGAATATCAGACACTTTGAAAGTTATTTCCTTCTATAATAATGAAACATACTGCCTGTGAATGGTTTTTATGCCAAATACTCCTTTTTTGAACCTATCCACCTTCAATGTTTGAGTTTCAACGCGAAAACGCAAGTAACAATGTCAGGACGGTCAGTGGGTTTTTCATGTGGGAGTAAAGCAATAGCTATTTCAGGTCATTGTGGATTGTAGGTGAAAGTTAAAAGAGTCAGGTTTGCTATGCTTTCGAATAGTAGACATAGCATCTTGGTATAGCTGCTTCATGTACAGATTGAAATGTGGAGGGTAAAATCATTTTATCCTGCTAAGACATCTTGCTGAATTGATCGGGAGACTACAAAATTTTGTAGGTCTCTTATTTTATCAATAAGTAATACCGTCTTTCCTTAGGAACTGTAATTTTTGCGCTCTCTGAATACTGAAGAGAATGACGCATACAAGTATCTGCACCACATCGCCATTAAGTTTATGAAAAAGACCCAACCCTACTTGATTAATAACTATAAAATATTTGATTTTTAATAACAATATTATTATCTTACGCAAGTTTTGTAGTTGTGTGTATGTATATATATATATATATATATATATATATATATATATATATATATATATTAACATCCTGGGCCTAACTATAATAATATTTCTTTTGTAATGGTAATAATGTCATCAAACCACCTCACGTTTTGTAGATTTTAATATCCAGTATACAGCTGTACTCAGAAAATTACACACCGCAGAATCAGACCTGTAAATTATTTTTAGCAAGTCTTTAAGTTTATAATAATCAATTGAACTTGAACTCTAAATATGTGAGCTATCCTGTAGGTCATGGCCTTCGTGTAATAGCCTATTGTTTATTGTAGTGTGTTTTTTGTTTTATTCTGAAATGCAATTAGTTGTCAAAACTGACGAAAGATGGGTTTTGGAATACAGGAAAATTATGTGGGAAAACCAACCCTACAATGAAAGTTATTATTTTTCTGAAAGTCCTTGGATGCCAAGCTTCAAAATGACGGGTCATTCATTAAAATCCTTTCAGCCGTTTTCCCGTTTTACACGTCTATTATTATATTTCAAACTTCTCTTAAAAACTCCAATCTTTGTCTGAAACGTTTTGTACATGTTACTTGAAAACTCGCTGAGTCCTAGACCGGCGGATTAAAAAACTAGAACATTCCTTTCATAAAAATAGGCTAAACGCGTTTTGGGATCACACTATTCAATCGCCTTCACGTATTAGTCTGTAGTGAATCTGTTCGATCTTGTGAGAGCATTTCTGGGTCTCGCTAAATTTCTTCTCCTTCTTCGAAGACGTGAGAGAATTTGCCTAAGCCATCTATTGCAATCCATCTTCTAAACATATTTCTTCCATTGATATCTACTGTATACTGAATTATACAGTGGATAGTATACATAATATTCTTAAAGGAAATTCATTTTCTATTTCACTCAATATTGCATTTAAATGTACGAACTTAGACAAAAATGATCGGCTGCCATCCGCTGAGTCGCCTTATGTGAAGACCTCGGCTGATTTCGTGAGTCATCATGTTTACACGTGAACGAATTTCTTATGCAAGGCTCCGCTCTATTCTTCCTTGTTTTGTTTGTTCTTTGTTGCCTTCTTCCCCTCTTCACAGATCAACTGTTAGGAATAATCTAGACTACAACAAAGGTAGGCTATATTAAAGGGGAAAATTTATACTTGTTTTTTTTTTTTAAGTTGGGACATGACAGTTAAGCAGCCGAGCTTGGAACTACAGTGTCATGTTGTCAATATTGTCTACCACGCTGCCAGCTGATGGTAGCTAGCAATTATCGTTAAGATGGCTGAAGTTAAAACATTCATTGACAATTGACTGGAAGGTAAGAAAACGATAGAAAAATCGATAGAGAATCAAAGACGAAACGTGCCAATGCTAACATTGTGTGCATAATAAATGTCGCCAAGAGAGCTATTAAGCACTCGCCACGTGGGAACTGTAAGTTTGGCAACTCAACCGTTGTTACCATAGCAACAGGCCTACCACGCTATGTGACACTCAGTTGTTTTTCCGATCGCAACGCACCTGTCATGTCCCATCTTTCAAAAAAACAAACATAGTGTAAAATATACATCTATTCCCTAGTCGTGTTAACCAGGCGCTGCCAGAAAGAGGATCAAGACAAATTTTCGCTACAGGAGATTGGTAATTTTTTGTGTCTAAGGTGTGTATAATATTAAATTAATGTTCTTATCAATGTTGTTACACAAAACTGGACATTAAATATATTGTGAATCCCACAATTATTCTATCAATTTCAATTCTACAATTCACGAATTATGAACATTGTTATTTATTTGCACTTCTTTACCGTGGACCATAATTCGTGGACAGTCAAGTAGCCTACATAAAATAGTAGATATAATATAATTTATGGGCATTACCAAGCGGGAATTGTGTATTTCTTATTTGTTCATATGAAGGCGAAGTTATGGTGAATCTTCGCAGCATTGTGAGATATCTGTATTCATTACCAGGAATGAAACAAATGTAAGCTACACTTCTTCTGAACAAGTCAACATTCCCTTCTTCGTTAATGAACGAGTAAAATGACAAGCGACTATCCATGACGTAGATTTTATAATTAACTGTAACGACACCAACGTGCAGAGAACTCTTCTTGCCCTCCACAGAAACGTGTTGATATTTTCACATTCATCACCATGAATGGAAATACCCCAGTATTGCCACAGTCTAGTATATACAGTCACGAAGCTTGAATTTATGAGGGTACTAGAAACAATAGACTGTGCAGGTACTATTTTGCATTGTCTGTAATGAAGCGATAGTAGCGATCCTATTGGTTAGCAACTATCTATGGATGCTTATTTACTACGTATTGAGCTTCCTACAAGACTGTGGTATTGCTCTCTACCTCATTCAGATCCAGTCCAAATAAACCAGTATGAAAATAAAAAAAGAAAGATTAACATAAAATTAACAAAAGAATTAAGTTACAATATGCAAATAATAATAAATGAATGTTAAAATACATTATATCATGTATAACGTTGCATGTCATTTATGTAAATAAACAAATTCCGATTAAGAATATACAGTGTGGAGGTGAAATAAACAGGCATTTTAAAGGGAACAATACAGCACATTGGAACGAATAAAGAAAACGTAAAATACATTTTGTAATTAAATGGAAGTTTAATTAAAACATTAAATTGCATGTTTTAGACGTCTAAACTCTGCAGCCCTCAATTACAACAGCCCGGTATTAAGTTACATTGCCGCTATCACGGACATGTTCACAGACCTCGATAAATGTGTCTGAATTTAGCACATTCCTCTCCGCACATCGTGCAGCATAAAGTCTTTGAGCTGCAAGGGAACTACACCTTGTTTCGAAGTGAATTAATAGTAGGTATATCCAAATATTCCATATTCTCAAATTTTGGCATTGCGATATCCGATACATAATCACACTGAATATCAGCAATCGGTATGAAGGCTGCCGAGATATTAACACACTAGTGATGGGTAGTTCGCGAACGATTAGTTCGAAATGAACTAATCGTTCAAGTGAACTAGATGAGACGTATTTGTAGAAGTCGTTCGCGAACTAGATACAGAAGAAGCAATGCATTGTGGGAAGCTGTTCCCATAACGAGAGGAGTGTTGGGCCGTGTTTCACAACACGCTAATAATGTTACTTCTTTAGACCCATAAAGCTACTAAATTCGGTGTTTAATAAACATTCTGCACAACTTACAAAATACGGCCATTAATACTGTATTATAATTCATTACTCAGCCGATTCTATTTGAGGTTAAGTGCAGATGAACATGAGTGGTTGAGTCTGGTTACATTGTGTTTTTATCGTTCGTAACCAATATTAAGAAAGGGGTTGAAATTAAGTCTGACAAGCATTAAGCGGTACTAGTCCTTTATAAAATTTTATTACAATGTCGTATCCCTTATCTTTTGTTGGATATGCATTACAAAATCACAATTTCACGTTAACCATAATGCTCTCCATATTACATCCGCAAATAGTCTACAATATCTACTAATCTTTAATTTATTGAAGTAAATAGTAGGATACAGGATCTAACCATTCCAACACACATTCTTAAATCACACTCAGAATCGCTAAGTTAGTGACCAGTCACGTACATTTTCCGTTAAATGTTACCTGAAATCCTCTTTAAAAGTTAGATAACAGTACTAGTTTCCGGTTTTTTAGATCAATACTGTGTATGAATAATTAGCATGTTCGAACTCTACCACTACACTGGGGTCCCGAACTTTATGTTGAACACAACAGTCAATGAATGGATTTTCATGTCCTAAATTTCATTCGATCCCATTTTCGAATGTAATAAGGTCATATGGAGTATTCTCGCTCCATCGGCGCAGTTAGCTATATTATGTTTTTGGGGGGAGGGAGGATATTAGAAACTAAAGAAAACTGAAATCTTTAAGACTACATTAAGTTTAAAGGCGCTATTTATTTAAATCTGTACTGCTTATTGCATAATACAACATGTTATTAAGCACATGTAAACAGATTAATAATAAAAATTATTAATAATAGTAAAAATAAACAATTAGACCAAATATTGGGGGACACGCCCTCTTTGTGGCCATTTTCCTAACGGCGTCCCTGCTCCCTCCGCATGATAGATGTGATAAAGGAGCATATTTTTAAGATGCTTTTAATGAGACACTCCATCTATTCCTCTACTGACAATACAATTTTGATCAATTTTAAGTTATTTTTTGTGCGGTCTCCCAAATGTGTATGTCTAAAGTGAGATTATTTTATTTTCTGCTTTTATATCAAATTATTATTATTATTATTATTATTATTATTATTATTATTATTATTATTATTATTATTATTATTATTATTATTAAGAAATTTGTGAGTTGGGTTTAGATTATACAGTTTACAGTTCAATAATATTTATTTTCTTTTAAGCTTCCACTTTACCGTAGTTTTAATCTTATAATCAACGTTTGCAACGCTGAAATATTTTGATACTGCATTGCTGTCACTCTCTCTCAAAAAGAAATTTTGTGATAAATAAACACTGGCCTACAGTATGTAATGTAACATCATATTTCACTGAAGTCAGTTATTCTTTAAGAGGGAACAATTATCGCATAAGTAGGCCTATATATTCCTCAAAGTTCAAATAATACGTACTGATTTTCTGGTTATATCTTTGCGTCAGCTTTCCTCTCCATCTGAAGGGAACTAAATGAACTAATCGAACTAAATGATTAATTGCATCAGCTTTTCTCAAACGAACTAAGAGAACTAAATGAACTAAGTGAACTAAATAATTACATGCGTCAATTTTTCTCACACGAATTAAATGAACTAAACGAACTAGATTATTGAACTAGTCTCACTATCGAACTAGTTCGCCGCGAACGAATCTGTAAATTGAACTAAATTTCCCATCACTATAATACACACAGTACTGGTTCTGCTCGTAATATTTGTGAAAAGGGGAAAGGAATTTTGGCCTGTCAGGCCATGCAGTAAACTTCACCCCCATTCCTCCTCTGACTGCAACGTTGCAACCTCTTCGCATTGCACGCTAATTTCAAATACATAGTTTTAATACTCAAATTTACACGAAAACCATCCATTCTATTGGAATACTAAAACGGATCAACAATTCTTCATTAGATTTTCTGTCAACATGGACAAAGCTTATAATCATACTCGCTGTAGTTATCGAAATAGAGGGTGTCAAATATTTGGCAAAAAATATATATAGGCCCTATATATCTTTTAGAAAACTATGGACTTTCCACCAATATGTTCGAAGCACTTTCTGTCGCTTACATTAAAAAGAATCTTATACAGACACTCGTGATGCCCCATCTCGATTACTGTGATTCCTTGTTAACAAACTTAAGACCTAACTTAAATGAGAGATTGCAACGTGTTCATAATGTATGTATGATATTCGTCGGTAATATTCGGAAATTTGACCATGTAACACCGTCTCTTGAGCTGGTCTCGTGGGCTCGTCTAAAGGAACGAAGAATCATAGACGCTCTTTCACTTCTATACAAAACTTTACATAACTCTTCTCCAAATTACTTGTCTTCACGCTTTCAGTTCCTAACTACTTCACGAAATCAGCATCAATCTCTACTTTCTATTCCTCGTCACAGAACTTCCTTATACTCCTCCTCCTATACTGTATCATTGCCTCGCCTCTGGAATTCGTTACCTAGTGACGCCAGGGATTGCCGGACACTGTCACAGTTTAAAAAGTAAACTAGAAAAGTATGTTTTATCTCACGAAATCTGTTTCTTAGAAGTTGCTAGATTTATGCTGAAGTTTTTATCTTTAGTATTTTGGCAATAATTTCCTTATGTTAGCTTAATACTTTCTCTTGTCTTTATGCCAGGATACTAGAACAGCTTATTGTTCCTTAGTTAATAACAATGATGCTGAGTGACACTTATTTTGTGTCTGTATTTGTTGTATATATTTTCACTTTTTGTTTGTACTTTTTTGCATCATTTAATATGTTAGACTAATTTTATTATTTTCACTTTCTATTTGTATGTTCAGTTATTTTTTATGTTATATTCATTCTTTCACTCGTTATTACTGTAGATTAATAGCATTGATATATAATTTTTCTTGTAATTGTATTGTATTTCTGGTGGTGTGGAAGAGAAAACCTGATGTCCTTTACTTCACCTGAGTAAATAAATAAATAACTAAATAAATTAATAACTAAATAACTAAATAAATAAATAACTAAAAAAATAATTAACAAATAACTAAATTACTAACTAAATAAATACCTAGATAAATAACTAAATAAAAAACTAAATAACTAAATAAATAACTAAATACATAAATAAATAAATAAATAACTAAATATATAAATAAATAACTAAATAAATAAATAAATAACTAAATAAATAAATAATTAAATAAATAAATAACTAAATATCTAACTAACTAAATAAATAAATAACTAAATAAATAATTAATAAATAACTGAATTAATAACTAAATAAATACCTAAATAAATAACTAAATAAATAACGAAATAAATAACTAAATACATAAATAACTAAATAAATAACTAAAAAAATAATTAATAAATAACTAAATAAATACCTAAATAAATAACTAAATAAATAACTAAATAACTAACTAAATAACTAAATAAATAACTAAAAATAATTAATAAATAACTAAATTAATAACTGAATAAATACCTAAATACATAACTAAATAAATAACTAAATAAGTAAATAACTAAATACATAATAACTAAATAAATAAATAACTAAATAAATAACTAAGTAACGAACTAAATAAAGAACTAAATAAATAACTAAATAAATAAATAACTGAATAGATAAGTAAATAAATAAGTAAGTAAATACATAAGTAAATAAATAAATAAATAAATAAATCATACCATTTTGTTACATATACAACATGAGGAATTCGCTCTGAAAATGTGTGTGGTTATTTCATTTCCATTCTATATTAAACTACTGCAATATAACGAAAACTATTCGCGTTGTTTGGAGATGGAAAGTGTTTTCCCTGCAGAGAGTGGGTTATATATCAAACGAGATGAGTCGGCAGGAAACGCTATGGTGCAGGTTTTGTTGCCTTGTATCCATTCCGCGTCATTCTCTCTGTCCTAGTAGTGATGCGGAATTTTCACTAATGACCTATTAAAGTCAGCTGACTTCTGCTCCCTTAATGGGCTAACGTTAAGAACACGTTCCATTTAATTATGGTTGGAACGAATTGAACACCGTATAATTTCCTTAGAAAATACTCAACAGAAGGCAGTTTCATTCTGCATACAGGGTAAGAACTTACAGGCACACGTGTTGGAAGAATTTCGAATGGAATTTTATATGAAAATACCATGACGAAAGGAGTTAGGAACAAACAGAATCGAAAGATACACAACCCAAATTGTAAGCCTTCATTTGAATGGATGAGTTCGAAAACGAGTCATCCCCACTGAAAAAAATTTTACAGCATAGACAAAAAGAAATAGATGTTTCAATATTAAATAGAAATATTTATGTTTAAATTTCTGCAAAACCAAATTAATTTGGTAATTCATAATCCCATCTACATCTTATAATAATAACAATAACAATAACAATAATAATAATAATAATAATAATAATAATAATAATAATAGTAATAATAATAATAATAATAATAGTAATAATAATAATAATAATAATAATAATAATAATAATTTTTCGTTAAAAATAATTTTTGAATACGTATTTCGGAGATAATTTGCTTTCGTTCAAAAGAACACGTGTGAATACGTAGTTTTTCAATGGCATTAATTTGAAATAAGAGCAAAGCTTTCAATTCAATCTTTCCAATTTCTCTCAGACAATTAGAGAACTGCATCTCGGATTACAAGGCAAAATCGTTATCAAAAATAAGAAACATGAATTTAGAAACAAGCTTACGTTAGTGAACATATTGTGACGGCAGGCCGAATATTCTCGACGCTTCGGGATTCGATCACGCGACCGGCAGGAGGAGGGCGAGGTCGGCTGTGGCTGGGCGCGGCAAATGAAGTTGCGCACGCATCTATTTCCTAGGGCATGTGCTGAGTGGTGCGACGAAAAGGGGGGGGGGAGCTGGAAGCCAGGCGAACTGATTGTTGTAACGAGAATGATAGCGAAATCGTAGTTTCTGGAAAGTATGGCTTAACTTA
This sequence comes from Periplaneta americana, assembly GCF_040183065.1. NCBI lineage: Eukaryota > Metazoa > Arthropoda > Insecta > Blattodea > Blattidae > Periplaneta > Periplaneta americana. Next base: position 93,251,723 of record NC_091132.1, read on the forward strand.
TAAAAGGCGAGCAGCCTTCGAAGAAAGTTAGTTGCAGTTGTTGCTAGTTTTTGGACAGCAAGCCAGCCAGTCTTGTGTAGCAGTGAAGCCAGCTTCGAGGCCGGAGTTCGACTTGAGTGTGTCCGCAGCTGTGTGAGCGTCCAGCGGACTGTCACCGGAAGTCCTGAGTTCGAGTGCAGTGGACCGCAATTGGGGGACCTGAGTTCGAAGTTCAGTGGGCTGTCTCTGAAGGTCTTGGGTTCGAGATACTGTGAACTTGAGTAACTGAGCTAGAAGAACTAGCCAAGGCAAACGAACTGTGAACTGAGAAATGAGAGTTTTGTGTTGTAAATAGTGCTTTGTGAACATTAGTTGAGATTAGGAGTACATTGTTGTTCGCAATAATCCAAGTGAATTGGCATTGTCGTCTGTGGAGTCCAATAACGAATACTGTGTTGCTGTGTGGAGTGGAAATCCCATTGTTGACGGGAGTGTTTAAATTAAATTGTAGAAAGTGATTATTGTTGAAACAATAATGTTACATTCTTGTTTGAATTAAAAAGTTACAATATATTTCCAGCTTCATAAATCATCCTCTGAAGTTTTTAAAAACATACATATCTTCAGAAATAATCTAGTTAATATCATTTGTAGGCCACTTACAAACTTCGTCGTAAAATGTCAGGTTTCTCTTCAGGGTTAAACTAAAAAAAAAAAAATGTTTCACCCTGCATCTGAATAAGACCAGCACCTAAGTTTTCAGCTTGCACAACAGGATGTGTAACAGATCAATTTTATTTGTTTATATTTGTAGTAGGTTATTTTACGACGCTTTATCAACATCTTAGGTTATTTAGCGTCTGAATGAGATGAAGGTGATAATGTCGGTGAAATGAGTCCGGGGTCCAGAACCGGAAGTTACCCAGCATTTGCTCATATTGGGTTGAGGGAAAACCCCGAAAAAAACCTCAACCAGGTAACTTGCCCTGACCGGGAATCGAATAAATAAGCACCTTCCACTAAATTTTCATTTAAGAAATTGTTCTTTTTTTTTATCAAGGAGCACGCTCATGCATTTTCCAAACATACTTATGACTCACCCTGTATTGTGCTCACTTTTTATGCGCCCTCTTTTATTGTGTTATTTGGCTTTGAGTTTTGAATTATTAATTCAATTTTACTACCTGACGCAATACTAAAACATTTTAGAGTCCTCTCCAATTTAACTTATGATTGCTGGTTGTTAGTCATCGTTACATTAATGGATTCATGCTCATCGATTTGCTGAGCAACAGTTGGCGAAACTGACTAAATAAAAAAAACAACCATGCGATAAATTGATTGCGATAAATCGAGTTCAAAAAATTATCGCGATGTATGACTGTGATTAGTTGGAATTTTATTCAAATTTTCATTATATTTAATTAATCGAAAGTGGAATGACATCATATAAAAGAAATAGTAAAAATAAAATCATAAAACATTCCGGAGAGTAGATAAATTGATGGGTGGATGAAAATATGAATTGAATCGTTCAATAATTACATTAATATTTTTTTATAAAGTTTCTGCTATACAGGGTACTATATGAGGATGCAAATTTAAGATGATTTCCTAAATAGCAACAATGTTAAAGAACGCTTTGAAGCAGACTATTTTCCACATTCTCAGTTATTAATTTGTAAGTTGGCTGCCGTTCCTATTAGAGTGAAAGCTGTAGGGGTCTCGTTCATGTAGCTCACTACTGACGTTTCCAAGTCCGTGCTGTAAACTGTGTAAAAACCCTTTGTAACGGCCTCTTCAAAAACAAAGCTTCTACCCTGAGACGTAATGTGCGCCGCCTACTCGAGAGTTCGTGCCCGGTCTTTAACAACGAAGATAATTGTCTTCAACTTGACACGTGTCGGCTTCAGTCCACTGGAACATTTTATACCAATGCTGTGTTTATCGCCTGTGCTAGGGGTGAATAAATTGCCCAGAAATTTGTAAAAGCGTATACTATTAATATGATATATTGGTTATTTTTATTGTTTTCATCCCCAGAGCATTGATTTTCTGCCAGGGAGAATACTTTCCACACGATGAAGGATTTTTGAAAATAGTTTGTGGGCCCTATATATTTCTTATTAATAATCAGTTTTACTCTGCTAACTAAATATTGGAGACAATTTATAATCAGAGGTTTATTTTAATGTTTCAATCTTATTTAATACATATTCTTTTATATTAATGTATATGGTAAAGTTGGCTGACAAATATATCATATCATATCATATCATATCATATCATATCATATCATATCATATCATATCATATATCATATCATATCATATCATATCATATCATATCATATCATATCATAACATATATCATATCATATCAAGATGTTGACTGCTTTTTCTTATCCCAAAAATTAATTAAATATAGTTTAGTTATGCAACATATTTCCTAAATCCTCCATTTTAGGATTAGATAAATACGAGTTATACTATCTTTATGAATAATCTGCCGACAAAATGATATATGCATGATCGATTCATGTTTTCCTCTTGTAATTTCCGTTGCCTCATTTTCATGCAATGAAATCACACAATTTTCTGCAATGAAAATTTAATTCAAATGTTGTTGTTTGATCCCACGTATCAACATCGGCTTACATCTGCTCCTCTTCTTGCTCTCATTGGTCTGCTACTTAATAATTTGTTTAGATAACAGTTCTTTTCTGTATATCTTTTTAAGAAATCCCAACAAGCAAAGTTAATTTCTTTGTTTCACTTAGAGTGCTTCTCTCTTGTCCGCTGAAGATTTCCATAACTCTAATTTCGGATTCTTGTTTCTACCAAGAGAACCAGTTCGAAATTCCCTATGAAAACTTGTGTCAGCGGGAATGTGGACAACACGGCGAGTGCTTAAAACGCTAGTTTCACGCGTGTGTCATACAAGATTTTTTAGACAGTCGCTCGGGTATCCCTAATGTCTTTACTGTATATTTTAAAGAGAATAAAATTGTTGATTCGTTCTACAGTAATGGTGAACTTCTGATGTTAAATAGGAAAGATTATCACATTCGTATGAAAAAAGATAGATTTCAGGACCTTCGGATAAAGTAGTAGACTATGGCGATAGTTTTGCTGGTTAAGTGGAGTTCTGCTTGTCGTTTAATTTTGGAATATAGAATTATTACAACGAAAGTAATTAACATAATTAGGAAAATGAGTGATTCGGAAGTGAATAATGTATGTATCAAATCTTCAAATGCTGTAATTTCCAAGTTAAATAATTGTGTTGTGAATATTTATAATAAATAAATAGTTCGAATTTATGATTTCAGTATTCCTCATTAATGTGCTTCAAAATATTTTTAGGCACGGAAATCTATTTTTAAGCACACTAATTTATGAATGCGGGAATCAATAACTTTTCTGTACCAAAATGAGAATTGGAAAGTGCTTGCTTGCTTGCTCGTTTGTTTGTTTGTTTGCTTGTTCATTCGTTCTTTATTACCCATTTATTTATTTATTTATTTATTTATTTATTTATTTATTTATTTATTTATTTATTTATTTATTTATTTATTTATTTTTTATTCATTCATTCATTTATTTATTTATTTAACTTGCTAGAGACAAGGCCATCAGGCCTTCTCTTCCCATCTCCCAGGGAATTACAACTACAATATTAAGAAAACATTTACAATTATAATGACAATTAATATTAAATTTACAAATACAATAAAAATCAAAGTACTAAAAGATTAACTACTGATTAGTAAAGGGTGAAATGACTGTCGAAAAATTATTTCTCATTATTGCGTACAACATACCATTTTGCTATTACTTGAATAAACTTTCAACTTGTCGTCACAAAGGCAAAACAAAAGCGTCACACCTTACACCCGGCTTAGCTTGGATTTTCGAGGCCAGGACCCGGTTCGGACTTAGACATATATTGGCTCATTGCTGGTCTCATCCTCAGACAAATGCCTGATAAGTCCAGGACTCAAACTTCTTCCTATATTAGCATCGGAAACCCGTATTGCCCCTCTGCAACGTCTGTTTTCTCTACCACAAATTCCATCACGACTTGGCTTGGGATAGAACCGGGATGGCCTAGACAGAAGATCAACAGACTAGTGCCTGAGTTACAGACGCAGCTCACACTTCACACTACAGCAGAAGCGAATCTGTGTAACAATTTAATTAAATGTTTACTATGAACTGCACTCTTGTTGAACACTTCTCAAGTTCCTAAAGTTTCTGCTAATACACCATAATTATAGCCTAATTATCAGAATAACTTCCATTTTCCTTCTTAAAAAATTGTCACACTCTTGTTTCCATTCTTCAGGTAATGGCTCCTTCAATATGTATTAAAAATATCTAGAAATCTTTTTAATAATATAGGACTCTCATACTTGAAAAGTTATAAATTTATAACATGTGACCAAGTAATTATTTCCCAAAAATATATGGCACTGATTATATGGCACGTAAATTAAAGGAACAATACTGTAAATGGGCCGTATAAATCAAATAGAGATAAAGCTGAGTATCTATGTATAGGAAGTAGATCAAGAGATCTTAAAATATATGATAAAACTTACATAAAGCCGGTTTCTTGATAGGCCCTATAAGTGCTTAGAATTTAAATTTCACAGCGACTGTAGACCTACACTTAACAGTGAAATAAAAATGAATCAATCAATCTCATGAAGCAATAAATGCATGACGTTCTACAATATTGAGTAAATAATAACTAAAACTGGACCACTTCAAACATTTAGGAACAAAATAGCCTAGCCTAAATGATATTATATTGACTTACACTTCAGAAGTTTGCCAAATCTCAAATACACTTAAAAAACAAAATTGAAACAATGAAAATGAATCTTCTAAAAACATCGTTAAGAAAATCTAGGCGTGATAAAATTATAAATGATAAAACAAGAGACAAATTGGGCGTGCTAAATAAAAAGGACAAATTTGTAAACCTTCGCCATTACTTGCCTACTCATGTATTGCGTTTGGTTTATTTGGCTCTAGTTGAATCTGTTATCCAATATGGTATAATTGGATGGGGAGGCATTACAAAAACTGCTCTTTTTCCTCTAATTATGTTGCAAAAACGTATAATCAAAATTTGTTTGAAAAGGCGACTGGATTATCCAACAAATTTGATCCATTCTGAATTGAATGTTTTTAGAATTGACCAAATTTATAAATACTCTTTAATGAAATTCTATCATAAAAATAGAATGAAATTTGTAGCTCAGCCACATGCTCATAATACGAGACGAAATGAAATTCTTAAATTAGTTGAACCTAAATATTTCACATCTGCTGCTTTACTACACAGTACAAATTATGGTCCACGGCTATATAATTCGATAATAAAATTTCATCCAGAATTTACTACTTTAAGCAATGAAATTTTCAGATCCAGAATTAAAAAATTTATATGACAGACTTCCCTGTATATATATTATGTACCATGTATTGTAAAACAAGTTTATTTCTATCCTAAGTGTATTTTCTATTTTATCTTGGTTACTATATCAACATGACCTGCACTAATTATACTACTAGTAATAATTTAATATTAATCCATCAATCTAAACATCGTCTCTTTTTCGCTCAGTTATTATTAGTATTATTATTTACTAATTTTATTACAATCTTTATGTGAGCTTTTTTCTTAAGTATTTTGTGTACAAAGTATGTATATCTATGTAACGGAACTGTCCCCGAACACGAGCTTTGCTCTTTCGGGGTATTTTAATGTAACGTTTTTATGTATATGTTATTATTAAATAAATAAATAAATAGAAGAAACAGAAACCAAACAGCTTAAATGGTACGGACATATTCAGCGCACGAGTAATGATAGATGGGCTAAATATGCATTGATCTAGGTACCACCGAAGGGAAGGAAAAAGAAAAGACCGAAAATAAGGTAGCTTGAGGTAATCGTGGACGCTATGGAAAGTAGATACCTCTAAGGACAGTGGAATATCAGAGAAAAATGAGATTCGGGCACCACAAAACTACGTTTATCATTATGTTAGATTAGTCTGAATGCTAATATTGTCTTCCTCCTCTTCTCTTTGTGTTCTCCTTGTCTTCCTCCAGTTCTCTTGATCTTTTTGTGTTCCCCCTTGTCATCCTTTTCTTCCTCTTGCTCTTCCTTCATTTTCTTACTGCTTTTCTTTACCCCTTGTTGTTCCTGCCGTCCCTCTGTCCTCCTTGTCTTCCCTTTGTACTTCTTGTAACCCCCTTGTTCTCACATCTTACCCCATTTACTTAGAACGTAATTCCAAATAATGATACGCAATACTGCATAGTAAAGCCATGGCCCTGTCGATTTTTTATGTTCCTAAGAGGTTAGATTTTACCATAGTTTATACTTACAGTACACGTAATACATTGTAGTTTTAAATATGGATTTAATGTATGTGGCCCCTCTGAGTAGCATATTATTGCTGTTTCGAAAACAACTGGGTTGAAGAAACAGTTCGCTTTCCTTACTAAGCATTTTCTTATTCCTTTGTCAGGATTTTCACTTACACTAATTCTGGTCACAACGTAATGCAATCCTTATTCACTTTTATATGTCATGTAGACTCAATTCTAAGTGTTCTTTTGATTCTGAAAAATATATACTATGTTTCGTGTAAATTTAAAACTTCAAAGTTTTCGAATAAACTTACAACTTAACTATAATACCATAAAAATGCCTCATAGCTCCTAAGTTAATACAGAACCCAAAAATAAAGCAGACAAAAACGAGAAGAGAAGCAAGATAGAAGGCACATGTTGCATCGTCGTTTTGTGCCAAATGTTTTCTGACATTATATCATGTTCAGCGTTGGTTTATTTACTTTGGTTTGTTTGCTTTCTCACAGTGTGGTCCATTACTGATAGATCTGGCAACAGAAGCCAGTGTAAACTCTGAACCCAATACGTTTACTGTAACATGTTCAAAGCATTTTTCTGGTATCCCTAGTGTCTGCAAAATCACAGTTTTCATCTCTTCTGGTTTAGGCTATATTACTGCAAAATCAGAAACATAGGAATTTGATCCAACATCTCGCTTATGATGACCTATATTCTCCTCGACTTTATTAGATCTGATAAAGAAGTCAGATATTTGATAATATAATCTATGAGCATAGATAGGATTCTTCAAATTACCTTCCAATTGACTCGACACATTTTTATTTCATCATCATGGAACAACGAACTGGAATTCATTATCGAAATTATCTTTGCAGTAATCATTAATCCTAAGCATACTCTTTTATACTCATTCCAATATGTCGAAATGTCTCAGCCATTGAATATATCTTTAAATAAATAATAAACACATACATCTCTATTACACAACTTTTAATACTATATAACTTCGGAAAACGTATTATGTGTCTTTCTAGTGTTAAATTTTATATTATCTCGTTAACATGTTTCAGACTGTTATCGGCCATCTTCAGAACAGGTTGTTGCTGATCTTGGCGCCTTTTGTTTGTGTTTCCTGTGGGGTGTGTTTGTGTAGTGTAATGTGGAGTCAAAGAGTGTGTGTGTTCTGAAATTGAGTTGTGTGTTGAGAATTTCATTTGGATGTGTTTTTGTGTGTCTAGGCTATATATTTCGTATTGTTCTAGTGTGTTTAGTTTCTGTGTGATTGGTTGAATGCGTAGAATTTCCTTGTCTCTGTAGGTGTGGTTAGCATTTGTAATGTGTTCTGCATATGTGGAAGTGTTTTATACTTTCGTTATGGCTGTGATGTGTTCTTTGTAACGTATTTGAAACGATCTGCCTGTCTGTCCTGTGTAGAAGTTGTTGGAGGTGTTGCATTTGAGTTTGTATACGCCTGTGTGGTTGTATTTGTTTGTGTTGTTTGTGTGTTGAGATATTTTTTTGAGTATTATTTGTTCTGTATACGATGTTATAATTTAATTACTTGAATGAGGTTGCAATCTTGCAAGAACACAAAAAAATACATCACAATAGCATACGAAAACTAAAACACAAACAAGATTGCAAACTCATTCAAGAAATTAAATTACAACATCGCATACAGAACAAATAATAACCTACAAAAACATCTCAACACACAAACAACACAAACAAATACAACCACACAGGCGTATACAAATTCAAAATGCAACACCTGCAACAAACTTTACATAGGACAGACAGGCAGATCATTTCAAACACGTTACAAAGAACACATGACAGCCATAACAAAAGTACAAAACACTTCCACATATGCAGAACACATTACAAATGCTAACCAAACCTAAAGAGACATCAACACAGACATGGAAATTCTAAAAATTCAACCAAAAACCCAGAAACTAAACACACTAGAACAATTCGAAGTATATAGACACACAAAAACACATCCAAATGAAATTCTCAACACACAACTCAATTTCAGAACACACACAGTCTTTGACTACACATTACACTACACGAACACATCCCCACTGGAAACACAAATAAAAGTCGCCAAGGCCAGCAACAACCAGTTCTGAAGATGGCCGATATCAGGTTGAAACATGTTAACGAGGTAATGTAAAATTTAACACGAGAAAGAAACATAATACGTTTTCCGAAATAATAAACAATAGAAAAGATTCTTTAAAGTAATTCCGTACGTTGGCCATGAAATAATCAATCCATGCTCGATTCAGTGAGTGGTACTGGAGTCTTTTAGACATGCTCAAGAATGAGGGCCGGGAAACTGAACGCTCCGTGGAGCAGCGAAGAGCAGCTATTGCTCGCGAAATACTACTGACAGGTCACCAGTGCAAAACAGCTGTGCAGAGGGAGATTACAAATTATAGATATTTACCGCGCATGGGAATAATAAGAAATAAAATTATTTCTAACAATTTGAGCATTCGTGTTTGAGAAAATAAACATACATAATTGGTAAATATAGCATTTAATAAGAGTACATAGTAATATTAATATTATAATAATGTTCATGTATGTGCATGCATTATATATATAATTTGCTTTTCATATAACTACAATCAGACTTTTTCTGGTGACAGTATAATTCATCATTGTGCAACAAGATACAAAAACAATAAGACTAGACAATAAGCTATAAATATTCATGGTAATCGATGTTGCCTTATTATTGACGCTTTTCGACAGCTGGATTATGTAGCGTCAAAATTAAACTTTTGGCTACAAATTACCATTAATTTTCTGACAGTCTCCTATCCTGCCTAGGGCATAAAGTTTCTACCAAAGGTTTAAGGACACCCCTTCAAAGTGATGTTTCACTACTGTCCTTATACTTATGTGAAATGACCTAATTTTTATAAAGGGATGAAATGCTGCCTTGAAAAATGAAGTTTTATATTGCAAACCCAAACTGTAGAATAGGAAACAATTTTTCTGTTACGAAAATATATTTAAAAAATGAATGTACTTATATCATTGGATTTTGTGATAGACTTAGACATATTTAAAAGGCTTCCTGTGCAATTATTACTTTTTATTTTAAAAAATACGACACTTCGTTCACGCATTGGACTCCAGATTTTTTCTCTTTCTTTTTTGTTAAGAAAAAATTGTCATTTTCTAAAATTTTCTTGAGTTTGAAATTCGTGGCAAATTGACCCTGAACCGCCACTACTACTTACATCATAACACTGGGAGTTGGTAACTTTAGTATATCAGCTTTTCCCTCCATTTTTAGTAAGCAGCTGTGGAGTTTGCTACAAGCATGCAAAGGTTTGATTTCTTCCTTTAAAAAATCTGAAAATGAGTCGAAACTCAGTAAGTGTAGACACAAAGTAGCAGATTATTGGGATGTGCAAAAATGACTTGTGATAATATCTCTAAATTATTTGATCTAAGTAACCCATTCTGATCCAATTAATTTTTTCCTACAAAAAGCACAATTTGTTCAATAAGTTTTCATAACAGAAAAGTTGTTATATAATCCACTGTTTTAAAGAGAGAGAGAATGGTTTTGCAGTAATAACTTCATTTTTCACAGGAATCTGGTCTGTGTATAAACATCAGGGGTTTTGCACATAAGTATAAGGACAAAAGTGAAACATCTCTATTGAAGTGGTTCCTAAAGCGTTTGATAGAATCCGTATTTCTGACATAAGCTGCCCATGTGACTTTTTCTTTCTTCTCCTTGAAGATAAATTGGCAACACTAATATTAATAGCATTCATCTTCATTTCTCTTTAGGAAAAAGTTCTTAGTCTCTGTCGTATCTCCGAAGAAATTGTGACAAAAATATATGTATATATTTAAATAAGAAATTAAAATTATTTGTAAAAAATATATCATTTTATAGTCAGGCAGGATATTAAAAATTATTATCCCATCAATTATAAAATAACAATTTTAAAATTGGAACTAACTAATAATCATATAAGTTCGAGAGACAATTAAGTGTACACAAAACTTACAGTTTTATTTTTCACTTGAACGCTTCTGACCTACTCAAAGCATATAAGATAGGCTAAATATATATCTAAATAACTGCTACATTCTAAATATTTGCAGTAATCTATGTAATTGTAAATATCTAATTATTTTTTAAAAGTATTAAAGAATTTTCCAATTTGTAGAGGAAGAAATATTTTATTTTTCCATCAATTATTTTAAATGAACTATTTTCAAAGTACTTAAGGAAATCTATGGAACTTCCAGTTTATTTATTTACGAAATTTTTATAATGATTTTTATTTGTACAAGTTCTTTCAATATTTGAAACAGTGGATCTCGTCATGTTCAATTTCAAAGTGGATTGTAATGCAGAGAAATATATAAAACCATTTTAATAAAGCATTTTAATTATATATTTAAATAGTATAATAAAAAAGGAATTCATAAAAATGAAAAGTAAACAAATTCAAATTGATAATTATTATAAAAGGCACACAAATAAATGAAAAATAAAATAAAAATCGTGGAAATGGAATTTAGCTGAATCCTATTGGAATAATAAACAACACTAAGAGATTTCTTATTTATTATAGGCCTATTTATTCATAGATCAAACATCCCACAAACGTACTTGAACTTCAGCGCTTACAACATCTGCACTGTGAGTGGCAATCCTTTGTTCTCTTGTTTTCGTGGAGTCATAATATACAGAGGAATTTGCATGTTTGTACACCAAAAAATATTACCTCTCTGCCATTCCGACGAGGGCAGTACCGTCGGCTATATAAAAATGAAAAAGGAAAAGTCGCAAAAGCAGTCATATGAACCGTAACTAATATAAATAATTTTAGGAGGTTAATTTTTAGATATAAAAACAACAAAGTTTAACATAATTTGGTCGTATTTGCTTCTTTTTCAAAATAAAATTGTTTTATGTGAAACATTCATAGCGTGTTTTCGGAGAGTCATTGATTTAATTCCTAATGTGCTCAGAAAATTTAATACAGAAGTGTGTGATGAAGTTAGTATGAAGTTTTATCTTTTGGAGTGCGTTGTAGGTGGTAAGTGAAAGACCAGCGGCTTCCTATACTAAGTTTATTGTTAATCGGAAAATATTAGTTGATAGTAGGCCTACAGAATGATAATTAAACGAAACAAACTGAACTTAAGAGACCGACACATCTCGTAATCTTGTCTGAATGCCTGTGTCTCACCTAGCTCGTGTTGTTGATGTTGTTGTTGTTGCTGCTGTTGTTATTGCTGCTGCTGCTGCTGCTGTTTGTTGTTTGTTGTTTTTTAGACAACCGTCCGAAGACAGGTCTGAGCCTCACAAGTGATACCAAAAAAAAAAAACATTTATAAGACAACTAGGCCGGATGATAATGGAGTACAGTATGTTGACCAGTTCCTTTCCTCCTCCATTGCATACATAGACGATTAGCTACATGTTACACTAATCAGACTTCAGATGGATACAAACAACAGATCACATTATGGAGTTTTATATGCCCATTCGTGACTGACGTCATTGTTACCCTTGTTATAAAAAAACCGGACCGACCCTTGTAGCTACCTGATACAAAAGAATCCTGTGCTGTGTATTGTGTCAAACTGTGGTAATTTCAATATGGACAGTGAAGCCAGAGGTATATATTGCTATTTAATGTAAAAATACGCAGTTATCTTTGCCGAATAGAGGTACAAATGTAATATTGATGCCAGATGAAAATAAAACTCTCAAAGTTTCTTCGTCTGTAAATTTGAGCCACTGAAGGAAACAAAAACGCTAAGAATCGAACAAATGCAATAAATTACATTGTTACAATTAATTATACAAGATAGATGTGTTTTGTGACTAGCAAATTCGAATCTGTGACTCTGAAATCAGCTACAAAGTTCGGTCCGGGATTTTTCTTGCCACTACTGTACATGTATGAAAAGTCACAGAATATTCTGACATAATCTAAGTCATAATGTGACTTGATTTGGACTTTGATTATGACTAAGCGCACATATTAATAATACTAGTACCGTACATAGATTCATAAGCAAATATACTGGCGCCCGTCCCTCTGCGTTACATTCGTCGCTATAGAATAATTAAGTTCAATTATACTTACTTAATTACTTACTTACTTACTTACTTACTGGCTTTTAAGGAACCCGGAGGTTCATTGCCGCCCTCACATAAGCCCACTATTGGTCCTTATCCTGAGCAAGATTAGTCCAGTCTCTATCTTCATATCCCACCTCCCACCAATCAATTTTAATATTATCTTCCCAACTACGTCTCGGCCTCCCAAAGGTTTTTTTTCCCCTCCGGCCTCCCAACTAACGCTCCATATGCTTTTTCTGGATTCGCCCATACGTGCTACATGCCCTACCAATCTCAAACATCTGGATTTATTGTTCCTAGTTATGTCAGGTGAGGACTACAATGCGTGCAGTTCTGTGTTGCGTTAACTTTCTCCATTCTCTTGTAACTTCATCCCTCTTAGCCCCAAATATTTTCCTAAGCACCTTATTCTCAAACACCCTTTACCAATGTTCGTCTCTCAAAGTGAGAGTCCAAGCTTCACAACCATAAAGAAAAACCGGTAATATAACTGTTTTATAAATTCTAACTTTTAGATTTTTTGACAGCAGACTGCATGATAAAAGCTTCTCAATCGAATAATAACAGGCATTTCCCACATTTATTCTGTGCTTAATTTCCTCCTGAGTATTATTTATATTTGTTACTGTTGCTCCCAGGTATTTGAATTTTTCCACCTCTTCAAAAGATAAATTTCAAATTGTTATATACCATTTCGTACAATATTCTCGTCACGAGACATAATAATATACTTTGTCTTTTCGGGATTTACTTCCAAACCTATCTCTTTACTTGCTTCAAGTAAAATTCCTGTGTTTTCTCTAATCCTTTGTGGATTTTCTCCTAATATATTCACGTCATCCGCATAGACAAGCAGCTGATGTAACCCGTTCAATTCCAAACCCTCTCTGTTATCCTTGACTTTCCTAATGGCATACTCTGGAGCAAAGTTAAAAAGTAAAGGTGATAGTGCATCTCCTTGCTCTAGCCCACAGTGAATTGGAAACGCATCTGACAGAAACTGACCTATACGGACTCTGCTGTACGTTTCTCTGAAACACATTTTAATTAATCGAACTAGTTTCTTGGGAATACCAAATTCAATAAGAATATCATACAAAACTTCTCTCTTAACCGAGGCATATGCCTTTTGAAATCTATGAATAACTGATGCACTGTACACTTATACTCATTTTTTTCTCTATTATCTGTCGAATACAAAATATCTTATCAATAGTTGATCTATTAAGCCTAAAACCACACTGATGATCCCCAATAATTTCATCTCCATATGGAGTTAAACTTCTCAAAAGAATATTGGACAAAATTTTGTACGACGTCAACAAAAGTGATATTCCTCGAAAGTTACTTCAGTTAGTCTTGTCCCCCTTCTTAAAGATAGGTACAATTTCCTTTTCCCAAATAGGAAGTACAAGCTTATAAATGTCGTTAGATAATTCGCTTCCACCCTCTTGTATTAATTCTGCTGGCATTTGATCGATACCTGGAGACTTATTATTTTTAAAATTTTCTATCGCAATTTCGACTTCAGAAAGTGTGGATTTGGGTATAAATGGCTCAGCAGTTTGTATTTCAATATCGTCCTGATCATTTCTATTAGGCCTATGTATATTTAGTAGTTGCCCAAACTATTTTTTCCATCTGTTCAGGATTGAATGATAGTCTGCAAGCAAATCACCATTCTCATCCTTGATCACGTTTACCCTTACCTGATATCCATTCTTGAATGCCTTTATGCCCTTATATAAATATTTAATGTTTTTATTTTTGTTTCTACCTCATTCAATTTTTTCCTTCAAGTAATCTCTCTTTTTATTCCAAGTGTACGATTTGCTTTCCGTCTTTTATTGAAATAATTATCTCTATTCGCCTCAAATGGATCCTGTAAGAATTTCAATTTTGCCTGTTTCCTTCTTTCTACTACCATGCAACAATCTTCATCAAAGCACGGTTTCTATTTCTTAGTTTTATAATAACCTATGCTCTGTTCAGCTACAATTTTGATATTATCTCGGGTATTTTCCCACACGTCAGGGACTGCCGGACTTTATCACAATTCAAAATTAAATTGGAAAATTTTGTCTTGTTTAATGGTTTTTAGATATTGCTAGAAGTGTTGATTTGTGTTTTTTTTACTCCTGATTAAAATCGCAAGTTTCTTGTTTATGTTAGTTAATTAGGATACAATTAATTATACTTAATCACTAATTTAAAGTATGTGTGACTGCAACCTGTGTATATTTTTGTATGACTGGACTTCGTTTATAGTGTTTTTTTTTTTTCCTCTTTATTTCTGTTATTGTATTTGTATTCCTGGTGTTGTGGAAGAGAAGGCCTGATGGCCTTAACTACACCAGAATAAATAAATAAATAAATAAATAAATAAATAAATAAAATAACATACAACTCTTCCTCAAGTTCGTCGGAACTTACTAATACGACAAACCTATTTGAAATTTCGACCTGATAATATAGCTTAGTTTCCTCGTTCTTTAGTTTGGGAATATTGAATCTTCTAATATTTACTTGTTGCTCTACTCGCTTGGCTACTGATATTCTTTCTATTAGTTCTGCAATTACCAAAATAATGGTCAGAATTACAGTCTGCCCGTTACTGTAGGTTCGAATGATTACTATACTATTATGTCTTCTTTTATCTATCAAGATGTGTTCTATCTGGTTATGTGTCAATCCATGTGGAGAAGTCCAAATATATATATATATATATATATATATATATATATATATATATATATATATATATATATATCCTAATGGGGAAATGTTGTACTTTTGACAATTAAATTTTTTGATATGGCAAAGTTGACTAACCTAACTCCACTGTCATTACTACTTGCGTGTAGGCTCTCTTTTCCAATAGTTGGTTTAAAAATATCCTCCCGTCCTACTTTAGCATTGAAATCCCCCAATAAAATTTTCATGTAATACCTAGGTAACTGATCAAAGGCATGTTCCAATTCCTCATAGTGGCTATCATTTATATGGTTGTCTTTCACTTCTGTAGGGGCGTGAGCATTTGTGACTACGATATCGCACCATCTACCTTTAAGTACTAAATACGATAACCTATCACTGATAAATTCGACCTTTTTTACAGCTGATTTTATTCTTTTATGAATAAAGAATCCTGTTCCTAATTAGTGATTATCGTTTCCTTCCCCATAATGCAACAAATAATAATATCCTATTCGTGATATGCCATTCCCATCTAACCTAACCTCCTGTACTCCCACAAAGTCTATTCTATATCTAGCTAGTGCTTTTGCTACTAATGTTACCCCTCCTGTTCTATATAGACTTGTAACATTCCAAGTACCAAACCTCAAAACCTTATTCCCCATTCCGATGCTTATTTGAAGGTTTCGTAACAAGCTATTTTTTACGGTGATGGGTTGTTAGTCCTTCGCCCAACCCCCAAACTGGAGGACCACCCCTCATCTGCTGTCCGCGACTGCTTATTCAATATATTCACAGCTACCATCCATATCTCGAGGCCGTCTCCTCGATCCGCAACCTGAGGACGCGCCATAATATCACCCTTAATATTAATAATAATTTCATTAGACTAAGTGGATACTTATCACAGGTATATTATAATAGGCTAATCATTTATATAAAAGAATTTTAAACTTATCATCTAAATGTGCAGAAAGTTAATCCGAAAAAATGTAACTTTTCGGGAACAACTGGATAATACCCACGGCAGAGCAATGTCGATAGTCGACGCTACTCGCTGGCCACTAGTCATCGGGCCGTATCGAGACGTGTCAAATAAAAGACAATCGAAATGGTGGTAGTAAAATTCGCGACTATATTCTTAAATAATTCACTCCATTAGTCAAGTGCAAGGTTTTATGTACTACAACGGCGGTTTTTTGAATGCATTAAAAGAAAATGCAGATGTAATAAGATCTTAAAGTAGGTTATCACAAGAAAATGAACAGGAAAAAAGGTGTGTTTCACGAAATATCATTAAAATGAGGGAAAGTAAATTTCCGGTTAATGTTGGTCAAAGCGTAAAGTACGTAATACGACCGCGTTGCTGTTTTATTTCTGGCCTAGTGCAAAATACCTAGCCTTTTACGAAAAAAAAGAAAATAGGGGACATGAAATTATTCACCGCTTTCATTATAGACCCATTACTGATTATCAATATCACGAATCAAAAACTGTCATATTATATAATTTTAACTACTACAGGGACATCATTTTATTTTTACTAACATTTTTAATATTAACCTGGCTGTACCTTTAGAGAACCGGAAACACAGTTTGCTACCCCTTTCCACGACTGTAGTTCGACGATACTAGCGTAAAATATAAACAAATCACTTTACTAGGTATAGGAGGGAAGAAAAATAGTTCATCCATTTACGTAAACTAGGAAATATCGCGATTTTGAGTCCGATAATTTTCATTAGGTTTTTGATTAATCAAAATACAGTACTGTATTAATAATAAGTGTTTTTACTCCCGAACTGAGTTATCCATGCGAACATATTCATTATGCCTTGTATATTACAGTGTCTACAGCACATTAGCGTACAATAGAGAGGAAGAAGTTAAATTGAAAAATAATCATATTATGAATATTTAAACACATTTTTGAAAATGGTGGCCGTTCATTCCGAAACAAGCTTCAGTTCATTTGTGCATATTATCGCATTATAGACTATTGCATCTAATTTCAATTGCCAGTTTCGTCCTTCGTACTAGTAACTCATGTTGAAATAATTCTTTATCTACTCTATAAAAGAGTACCTTACGTACTATAAATTCAATCTTCAATTCTGCCCCATCCGAAAAGATAAAATTAATCAGACATGCTATCTACTATCCGTAGAAGTGGTTACGCAACAGCGTCATAGAAAGGGAGGAAATCACGTGACAGTTAAATACTTAACGAGGCCCTTTTATTTAAGTTATTTTAAACAATTGAATGGGTATAATATTACGTAGATGTCCAATTCCTAACAAATATTAATGTTCCCAGAAAAGAGCCAAGACAGCCCAGCCACTAGCATTTACAGAGAGGCGAATAGAAGCTGGTGGGAGAAACCGAGATGCGACGTAGACAAATAGAAAATGATGCAATATTGAAAGCTCTTTCGTCACTGGAAAACGCGAACATATTTTTGGAACGTACTGTTTACTATGACCGTGAGGTACTATGACTGTATATGCGGTCTTGGATCTGTGTGGAAGACGGTTGAACTTCATTAGTAAAAGGGGTGGGAGTGAAGTACATTCAAAAACTCAGGTACAATAAAAATTGAAGTAAAAATAAAATGATGTCCCTGTACAAGGACGAACGAAATCAAATTTTATGTTAAAATTAAAACGTTTCGTCAAATACATGAAAATGATAACATTTATATTACATAATTCGTAAATGAACTTCATGTTAAAATCTCCTGTCACTTAACTATCCCTAAACTAACCTAACCTAATCTAACCAAAGCTAACCTAACCTAACCAAAGAGAACCTAACCTAACCAAAGCTATCCTAACCTAACCAAAGCTAACCTAACCTAACCTAACCTAACCTCACCTAACCTAACCTAACCAAAGCTAACCTAACCTAACCTTCTCCAATTCCTCGACCTCATATCATTTGTCATGTGCGGCTCGCGACAGGATATTACTTGTCTGCGCATGCGCGGACTCTACTAATAAAAACCTGAACTAATCAAACCTAACCTTCGTATATGCAAGGTCTGTAGCTGTAACCGGAGCAAGAAGGGACCTCAGTCATTTAATTGCAATGTACACGCGAAAATAAATTCAAGTAACGATCACGCTCCCACTGCATGAGAGGTCCGCGCATGCGCTACAGCAAAACTGTTTCTGTCGCGAGCCTCTCATCTAAGCCAGTCGTCATAATTTACTCGCAATATTTACCCAAGTACACATTGTCGCTAACAGTGGTGCTATCTCTCAATAATGTTCAGAACGAAGGAAGTAGAAAGAGAGAAAAAAAAAGAAATACTGTATAGCAAAACTGTTTTGTATCGAGACTCTCATCTAAGCCACGTAATAAGTCACGTAATCTACTTGTAATATATTTGCGCAAATACACCTTGTAGCTAATAGTGGCGCTATCTCTCAGTAATGTTCAGAACGAAGGAGGCAGAGAGAGAGAGAGAGAGAGAGAGAGAGAGAGAAAAGAAATTTCTCCCTCCAACTACGCCACACACCAACGTCATGTTCTTATGATGGCGACATTGTGTATTTAGTTAAATTTGGTGGTAAATGTAACGGCACGGTTCAAAGCGACCGTGGTAATTCTCCAGTTTAGCGACTTTTCGTTCTCGAAACAAATTTTACTATGTTACATTCTTCGGATCAAATTTCTTCATATTTAAAGGACAAAACTAAAATTTTATTCCTTCAATCATTTATCATCATAATGCAGTGATCTCTTAAATAGACTGAGCATATTGGGAAATAAATCAGTGATTTTCCCAAAAGACGCTATAAAAATATATGTTTAATATAAAATAATTTTATCTAAAAAAGGAAAAAAAATGAGCAAAATTCTATTAAACTTTTTTGTTTGAATTATCTGAAAGAACCTAACCTTCTGAAATTACTGACATTACTTACGGTTCACAGTGTACGGTTAAGAATGACAATTTGTGGAGTATGTAGGTGGACATTATAATTGAATTCCTCCTGGTTTTATTGTGAGTGTTTTGTATTACAGCGAAATTCCGTTGCTAGGAATGACGTGTTCAATACTACACTGCGTTTTGACTATTATCTAGTACAATTCCATTCATTGTGCGGGGACATGTAAAAATTTCGTGTGGTCCTGTATTTGAATCACAATGGCTGAGGATGAGGGAACAAGTGCAGGAAGGACAGAATGACTGTGCAAAGTGATTTATTGAGAACGGGGTGAGTCTCTGCACACAGTAAATCTTGAGAATTCAGGTTACGGTTGTATAGACTCCTCTATGGAACCGAACACTGGGCGCCCGGCTCCAAAGTAAAGTCAAAGAGGGATTGCAGAGTGCTTTGGAAGGAGCTTCGAGACACCTTGCGACTTGGCGCTTATTCATACCCACATCAATAAACATGAGCTTCCCAAATGCAACCTCTAGTTTTCTTTGACGTTTTTCTTTCATATATCCTTATCTGAAGAAGAATGAGAAATGGCCGGATATTTACATCGTACTAAGGAAAAGACACCGAATATTATGTTTCGTACGAAAGTATAATGCCGCTCAGTTGAGGTTTCTTATTTTCATTACGGTAAATATTCGCTATTTAAATTTAATATTTTGTTTAACATATTCCTCCTGATTTATATATAATGTAAACTTCTGAAGTATTTTATTTTTTTACAGTTTATGATAGCAAGTCTATTGAACAATCTGCAAACTGGAAGATAGGTTTTTGTATTTTATGTAGTTCCCTACCTTGGTAGGATATGTGTTGGAAAGAGTGGGTGAAGGAAGAATGATGCTCAAACTATCCAAAAAGAGAAAAAGGAATTGGTTGGATTACTGGCTGAGAAGAAACTGCCTACTGAGGGATACTTTGGAAGGAATGATGAACAGGAGAAGAGTTCGGGGGAGAAGAAGATATCAGATGATAGACGACATTAAGATATATGGATCATATGCGGAGACTAAGAGAAAGCCAGAAAATAGGATAGATTGGAGAATGCTGCGTTTCCAGTGAAAGACCTCCCCTTGGGAAGAACACTTATGTATTTAGGTATGTATGCATAAATGCAGTAATAAAGGTAAGAGTTTCTCACGTATAACATTTATTTGGTCAGAATATCCGGCATATGGGAAGCAGGACCTATACTTTCAAACCGTTTACAAGTAGGATTCGCGCTCCAAGGGTGGCATCAAATTTCGCTTAGGATGATTTTGTGGTTATGTTTTCTCTCAGGTATTCCCAAACTGTACGGTGAGTGTCGAATAATCTCATAGGAAATTCTGGGATTCATTTAAGGTGTTACATACACCTTCGACAATGAAAAATTCATTTTTATAAAATGTCATTGCTCCATTCCCTCAGACTTTATTCTAATGAAATTTTGTATAATTAATGTCCGGAAATTTCTCAATTTTTCCCCTCAAAGTTAAGGTGAATGGTTACAATATTTGTACTGCAAGAGGAGGGACAAATTTTATTTCCGCACATTGAAATTATTGACAAATTTGTCACTGATTTTTTTTTTGTTTCTAAATTTCTGTGAAAAATATGACAAAGATTCAGGTATTTTTTTATCTTGCTACAAAAAGGGACATGTTAAATTTCATGCAGTTATCTACAATTTTGTGTAAGATATCATTTTAAAGGTTTTGAAAAATGCAGTTTTGAGAAAATGAACACTTGATGCGTGTAATTGCAAAATCAGATACATCACTTTCTCTTTTCGAAAATGAGTTAATGTTATAGTTCATATCTTCATATGATTCCGCAACTGTTATAGCACTGTTATGCTCCAAAGATACATACATCTCATGGATTTTTATGATGAAGGAATAGACTACGTTGGAAATCCTTGGTTCCTTCATACTGAAAAATTAAGTTTTAGTGATGTATGTGATTTTGCAACTAAATGCCTCAATTGACTTAAATACTCGTAGATTGTTGGCTGGTATTGTGTTTGCAACTGCAGGACATTTTAATGCATAACTTTGACAATTTTATAGGTATCTTTAAATTTTCTTTCAGGGATATAAAGCTAAAATTTAGTATTAAATTACTGTAAGAAAAATGAAAAAATGAATTGTATTGTCCCTTGAAGGCTTATATAACCCCTTAACTGAAATCTCACTATCAGGTAAACAACGACGGTAGATAATATTTCATTTGATAATGCCTCATTGTAACCGTTTGAGATATCTGTTTTGTATCGAGATATTTCAGAATGCGTGCAAAATGATTTTGGGAAATATTTAACCCTTTATACCTATATCCGAAGTTAAGCGTTTTAGAAGTAAATCCGAGAAACAAGTTGGAATATCTGTCTTACCATATTCCGTATGGTTTTTGAGGAGGATAAAGGTGGAAGTATTATTTTTACGTAATACAGAGTTAATTACAGAAAATAGATTTTGCAGAAGATATAAAACATTGATCCTTCAACTAATCAGTCTACGGGCAAAAGCAAGAATAAGTATACAACAGATTAAGAATCACTATGTTAAGAACTTCGTGTGAATTACAAGACAATTATTCATTTTCCTTAATTTGGTTCCATAATTCTATATCAAGTTCAGTAATTAAAATATTTAATGGGAACAATTTACTTGTGATACAGAACTGTACTTTCTGACCATTCTACATTATGTTGAGCTGAATCCATGTGAAGACACGCAACACTGAAACATTAAATAATTATTAGTACTATTCTTGTTTAGTTTGCAATTAATGTAGTACACGACCATTGTGAATTGACCGGTGTTGATTCCACGAACTAGCAAAGTGCGTCATTCCATCCAAGAACGCTCTGATCGCCTCAATGACCCGCGCCCCGTAATCGTCTACGATGTCTTGTATACAACAATGAATACTTCAGCACTCAGCGTTCAAGTAACATTGAACGCGTATTATGTACACTAAATATCTGAGTACAGCATAAATTATATTGTTTAATAAAAATTTGTCTATAAATGTAAACTTATGTGTATATAACCTGTGTAGATAATAAGAATTTCTTGTGTTACTAGTAGGCCTAACTCACTTGTTAGAGAATCTGGATACAGAGTAAAAGGTTTCAGATTCAATTCCAGGTGGTAGCGGAGTTTCTTTCTTTGCCGAAACTTTCAAAAGGACCACGAGGTAAATAAAGCATAAACCGACTAATTGTAATTCATTATAGTCTAATAACTTTGTAGTTTGCTACGGTTCCGTCGTGATGCGGAACTATTCACCCACAATTGATATTTCTCGTTGGAAGGAAAGGTGGTTAGAATCAAGGTGATAGGGTGCCATAGTCCTCGGCTACATATACATTCAAACTACAGGTACTAATTTGTGCAATTAAACCATCAAATTAGAAATCTCGAAGATGATAAAATGTTCGAAAACAATCTAAGATGTACATAATCTGGCAATAAACAAGAATGAACAATGTACTGTACGTCATAAATAAGTACGTTTCAAAGAAATAAGTAATTTAATATCACATAAATAAGCACAATTAAATTATACGTGATGTTGACATATGTGAGTGATAAAATGAGAAAATAAATCTAAGATAACCTTAAAATACCATTAGTCACCTATAAACATCATGCATGTGAAGAGAAACAAGAGATATGATCCTAGAAGAATTGAGGACAAATTTAACGAGCAAAGAAGTGGACGAATTTTGAAGTCGTGTCCATTAGATTAAAATGATGTGGGTAAGAATGAAACGTGTGAAATTGACAGACAGAATAAGAAATAAATCTGTGTTGGAAAGAGTGGGTGAAAAAGGAAGTATGCTGAAACTGATCAGGAAGAGAAAAGAGAATTGGTTGGGTAACTAGCCGAGAAAGAACTGTCTGTTGAAGGATGCACTGGAAGGAATGGTGAAAGGGGGAAGAGTTCAGGGTAGGAGAAGCTATCAGGTGATAGACGACATTAGGATATATGATGTGGAGACAAAAAGGTAGGAAGAAAGTAGGAAAGATTGAAGAATGCTCAGTTTGCAGTGAAAGACCTGACTTGGGTAGAACACTACGAAAAATGATTAAAATGACCCTGAGGGAAGCAAAGAAATAGTAAAAATTTATGTGAGGGAAGAAGAAAACAGCGCGTTTTGGGAAAAAGAAGAAACTACGAGGTAAAATTATAAGTTTTGAAGGCCCTGAGATTTTAATTGTATAAAGTTTCAGAATTCTACAAAGAAATTAGTTCAGTTTTCGTTTAACTTATTTCCAAATTGGAAATCATTGCTACATATATGTAGTTTATTCTGATACCATTCTATGAGGCATGCAGGTTCCAAGAATTTTTTTATCATTAAACGTTTTAAGTATTAAACGATGAAATACAGAAACATGTAACATTTAAAGTAAAATTTAAACACTAATAAACGTTTAATTTTACCTCATGATTTATTAATTTTTGCTCTCGTATCTTAATGGAAGAACAATAATGTGAAACTGATTGTTAAATTGATCGGATAGATATAAATGAATTGAAAGTACTTAATTTTGTCACGAATAGTGCAAAAAGCTGATTCTGAATCATTTTGTTCTCCGTTAGTGCCTGATGTTCACAAACAATTATGTTAATGATTTTAGCTCAATAAAATGTGAAGAAATCTTGACATATAATTCGTTTCAGATGCGACTGACACAAATTTGAGATGTATCAGGACTTATATATACATTTTTGTAAACCGATTAGTTTTGAGACGTATTCTGAAGAAATTGTTTTAACGTAATAAACTTGCAAAGGAAAGTACACCTGCATCTGCAAATGGGTAATTGCAAAAGTCTTTCCTATTTGCTACCCTGTTCGAAACTGAATCATTCAGTCCCTACTCGTATACAAATAAATATCATTGTATAATAGCTACTCCATTTATTTCTCTTTTTATAATAATAATAATAATAATAATAATAATAATAATAATTTATTCTTCCTCGACTTGGTGAGGTTGAATGTTAAACAGTAACATTTAAGATGACATTAAAAATGTCTTACAAGGAATTTGTTTGAAAGAAATTAAAATTTGCAGTAGATAATATTTCTGTATATAAAAAATACAGATAAAAAATAGAATAAGAAAACTCAACTGAAATTTGAATCGAAATACAAGTGTCGCCGTAAAATCTGAAGAGAACCCTTCAAAGCTATAATCGAAATTTCCTAATTTGTTGTTGTTGGGACTCCAAATTTATGACAGAAGGACACGAATTGTTTTGTTATGGTCCCTCTAGTGCCAATCATTAGTCCGATGACTTCTATATCCTTGAGTTTATATGATGTTTTGTAATAAGGGATAGTGGGTTTATAAATTGTCCTTTCCTCTACATTACCTCCTCAGGTTGATTCTGATGCGTCTCGAATCTGATGGTTGTATCCAGAATGTAACCTTTTGTCTCTCCAGGTTTAAATATTATAATTTCAATACGCCGATGACTTCCGGTATCCGCTATTCCATGGACTTCTTCATAGGTAGTGTAGCCATTGGACTTAAGGCATGTTGCGATTACAGACCTGATTTTGTGATGTCTGCTGTTACGAAGGGTTTCGCCAAATGGGCATGAACCCAAGACATGAGCCAAAGTTTCAACCTCACTGTGATATCTCCAACAGTGGTTATTGTCTTGAGTTCTGCCTGGAATAGCGCGTACAGGAGCAACATTACCCGTCATCTCTAGCGCATTTCTCCACTCGGAGCTAGAAAGGCCTGTATGATCAAATACCTTACTATAATAATACCGGACAGCTAGCAGTTTTGCGCGCGAACGACACTGGTGCTGTTACCTAGACGGTCGGTGTGAAGATACTCGCGAAACAAACTGTATTCGACTGCAATGTATATTGTTGCTGAGCTACTTAATAGTTTTATTAATTAGTGCTGTGTTAAAATGTCAGGGTGTATATGTGCTTTTATAATAAAATTGTTACAATTACGTACAGCATTACAAATTACTCCAAATCGTACTTTCGATTTCCGAGAGTTCATAAAACGTGAGTCAACAAAATTCTTTATTAGACCTAATACCCTTGTCTCTGTGTTGATAGAACAATAAATATTAGATTTTTTATTTAGACCTAATAAATGAATAGAAGTTAAAATATATTGGGAATTTTAGGTTTTAGCAATTTAAGTTTTATTGTTGTCCACATGGCTTTACTAATTATTACAAGCATCAGATTACTACCATTTTTATCTTTGCAGTTGTCAGCAATGGATATATAAAGTGTTACTGTAAATTCACTCTTAATGTCAGAATTAATTTTGTCTCACTAAAGCAAAGAAAAAGTACGCAACAATTAATTACGGCAAATAATGTGAAGCATGCAATATGTCTCATAATATGCTGCTTTGATATAAAGTAATGTTGCAATAAATACGGTACTATTCAAAATTTCTTAAGTGTTTCGTATATTATTCCACATAAATACCTTACGTTTTAAAAAACAGTCCGATTTCCGCTATGTTAATATTTGTATTTGTGGACGTAAGTCCACACCGCTCCGTTAGATGTCAAGTCCGCGATATTTCGCACTCAAGTCAATGCTGCTAGTATACAGCTGTCCGGTATTATTATAGTAAGGTATTTGATGTAATGTCTGACCCAGCTGTTTGCGGGAGTGAAGTCTTGATATAAACTGACTCCGTTATCTTTCTGTGGCAGTTATTAACTCTTAAATTGGCAAAACTTTATTTCTCACACTAGTTTATTAAACTGTGTCGGACTGTAAGATCAAACTGCATCATACAGTAAGATCTATAATAGCAACTGCCTTAAGAAAGAAAGGTTATTCAGTATATGAAGAAGTACACGCCAGTAATCGAAGAATCGACATAATTGCATTTAAACCTCCCTCTCTTGAAGGTTACATCATAGACCCTACTGTGAGATTCGAATCGCACGAACACCAGCCAGAAGAAGTATACGAGGAAAAAAGGAATATATATATATATATATATATATATATATATATATATATATATATATGAACCTTCCATCAGTTTTTATAAGGACAAATACCATCTGGAATCCATCGTCATTACGGGACTAATGATAGGAGCACGTGGGACCATACCCCGGTTCCTAGTCGATTTCTGTAAATCTTTTGGCCTGCTTAAAAATATTTTAAGAGATCTAAATGCAGCACTCAAAGGCTCAATAGCCATTATGAGACATCATACATATGGACCATGACTAATTCGCATCTCCTTGACGTTACTTCGTTTAATATCATGTGTTTCAATATAATTCAAATTGTTATTTTTCACTCTAACAACAATATATCACTAAGCCTCAAGGCATTGACTCTATTGTATCATGGTACTCTTTGTCGATGGCAACCTGTAGTGGTTACAGGAAGAAATTAAATTAATTAATTAAACAACTATCACAATGTCCATATTTTATATACGGTATTTTACAATATTTAAAGTATTGTGAAATTTTAATTATTTTCCTACCATTTTTTTCTATTGTTCTATTAAAATTACAGCGTATAGTCTATTAACCTGTTGTATCCTATAAGATACTTTGCGAATTTAAGGGTTAAATGATTGTTATATAAGTTACGAGACGTGGGAACAATGTTCCTATCAGTTCATGAATTTATAGTTCCTTTCGTTTACTAAAAATACTCAATGTACGGTAGAGACTTCTCGAAGAAAAATGATGTCCTAACTTACTTTCATCATATAAACGTGTTGGTAAGGCAGAACAAATCTGTCTCCGGATGAATTATAACAATGGCTTTCGTAAGTTATTGTTAGAAGAAGAAAGCTATTACTTATCAGACCCGACACATGAATGTACTGGCACAAACTCGAAGCGGGTTCCCTCAGACAGAAGGAAGTTTTATTTCCCCTCTTGAATGATTCACATACCCCTGGAGGCGTTTTGTAAGGTGAAGCTATGTTTTCAACTGTTACAAGACGTTATATTAAAGAGGATTCAATACAAAGCGAAAGAACTGTTGTGACCCATGGTATAACGACCCTGTAGCACTTTCATTTATTGGTCTATGATCTATGATTTTAGAAATATTGTAACGCGTTATAAAAGCTTCGAGAAGGAAGTAAATAAGTTGTGAAGAATGTATTGCAGGAAGAGAATTAGCTGAAATAGCTATGAGCTCTGGTCAGACGTCAGAAGTCGTTGATACGCATGTGGATACGAATCACACAATAAGCGTATTCATTCACACCACATTAAAGTACGGTGGACACGTATGGTCGTGTTTAATAATTCTAATTAGCTATCGATGACAGATTGTTAACATAGGAACTGTTTTCCTGAGCGAAATTCCATTGTATTCACTCATAACGTTGTTGTTGTTAAAGATATTCCGACGTGCTAATTTGTATTCTGTGTTAATTATGATGATAATATGATTTTTCTTAAGATATAAATGTCTTAAGCGTATTTTTCCGACTGAGAGTGAAATGCGGTTCTTGAGAATACAAAAGCCGTTGCTTCAAGTCGCGTGGAGGATTAGATTATTATTATTATTATTATTATTATTATTATTATTATTATTATTATTGATCATTGTTATTGGACTATTGTTAAGTTTTTGACAGACATGGATTGCAGAAGACATTTCAAGAAAGTTCGAAACAAATTATGGCATCGGTGTCGTACACAAGAACGAAGATAACAGCTACTTTTTGTAAGTAATTTATCATGTTAGTAAATCCAAACATAAAATATCGATTCGGCTGTAATTAATTTAATCTTGAATATGAATTAAGAAACCAAGTAGATTTCCTACATGTCCTGATTAAAACTAGCATAATAAGTAAAACAAGTGATATTATCCAAATTAAGTACAGTGCAATGGAAAAGTTCCTCCGCAGTTTTAGTAATCCTGCAGAACGATGGCACGTAATTCTGTAGAAAGTTGACACTCTACCATTAATTCTGGTTTGATAACCTCACATCCCCAGTCCATTATATGCATAGCAGCCAGTGCTGCCACTTGAATTCTCTGCCAGTGGATTCTCGGCTACACCGTGGCTACACAAGCACTGCGGAGAGACTTCTCGATCGCACTGTATAATGAGTGAAATTAGCTGAACAAGTACAGTGTTAAGATAAGTGGAAACAAAGTACAGTCAGTCTTTTTGTATCCATTAATTCATAAGTTATTATTATGGTGGTATCAGAAATCCTGATAAGTTTGAGTATGGTATTTAGTGGAAGTCGAATGCAGTAGCCGTCCTTTCTGCAAGCCATCCGACTTCAGTTGTGTAACAAAATTGGTGTTCAGGAGTACGACTTCACAACAATTTGGTGTCAATGAAACAACGCGACACAACAGAACATTCTACTGCAAATTTCTTTGACTTGATTACTTTCACTGGACACCAGTATAGTATAGTTAGAACTGGAATTGATAGTCTGGAGTCGACCTGGTTGGCGAGTTGGTATAGCGCTGGCCTTCTATGCCGAAGGTTGCGGGTTCGATCCCGGGCCAGGTCGATGGTATTTAAGTGTGCTTAAATACGACAGGCTCGTGTCAGTAATTTACTGGCATGTAAAAGAACTCCTGCAGGACAAAATTCCGGCACATCCGGCGACGCTGATATAACCTCTGCAGTTGCGAGCGTCGTTAAATAAAACATAACATTTAACATTTGATAGCCTGGAGTTTTGGTACTGGAACTCTAAAGAAAATTCTTAATGTTTGTTTTTAAAATTCTATGTGGTAAGACACATTCCTTGAATAAATGACATTTTAATGTTAGGAGGTATTTTGTAAATACTGCATAGCAGTTCCTGTCAGGAATGCTACTTGCCAGTGACAGTATCTAAACAATACTCACCAATACGTTTTACTTAATAGTGTGTATACAGAGTTTCCCATTTATCTTGTGCACCTATTATAACTTTTTTGTTTGGATAGGTACTGGAATTTTTGTTTTTGAGCGTTATGTTAGAACGAGGGGCTAGGAGACTGGTGCATGTAACTACACTATGGTACAATATACACGTGACGACATCAATTTTTCAAATAGCACTACATACTTTAATCAAGTTGCATTGATTATACAATTAAGACGAGTTCAAAATCTATCATAATGTCACCTTTCTAATCAATAACGACAACAAAACGAAACAAAAACGTACTTCCAATGTGATAATGTTATGCTCTGAGAGTCACAGCATGGTCCAAATGGTGAATATTCACATTAATGCACATTCGAAGACGTTCCCCGAAAGACCGTATGACTGCCTGGCATGTTGCTGGCTGAATGTACACACAAGCCTGTGAGTTGCTGCATGTCGTCTGGTGTTGTGAGAATTTTCTGGTACACACTGACCTTTATAATTCCCCACAGGAAGAAGTCGAGTGGCGACAGGTTCGAAGAACGTGCAGGCCACTGTGCGTGGATTGTGGCATCTACAGTTGTTGTGGTTTATTTACATGTTAAGACAGCAAACACACAACACACGACCTGTGCGGATGTCAGTCGTCTCTCGTTTTGTGTAAGTTAATGCACAAGATGAATGGGGCACCGCAACAAACGGCACATTCTGATGTCATTCATTCAGCATTTTGTTGTTATTGATTGCGAAAGTGACACTGTGATACATTTTTGAACTCGTCTTAATGTGTGTAATCAATGTAACATGATTAAAGTACGCAGTGCTATGTGAAAAATTGATGACGTCATGTGTATCTTGCACAATAATGTAGTTACATGCACCACATCTCTACACTCATGTTAGACCCTCGTTCTAACATAACTCTGAAAAATATATTCGAATACCTGTCCAAACAAAAAAGTTACAATAGGTGCACAAGATAAATGGGACACTCTGTATATCAACTCACTTTAGTTATGAAGTGATTACTTTTTTTTTTTACAAATTTAAATTGTATTTTGAAAATCACTTACTCGTCCTACAAATTTTCAACGTCTGACTGACTTTTGCTTCACATACCTTTTCCTGTAACATAATTTGGTATTTATATATTTTCAGGTCATTCTTCAAGAGTTAAGGCGATATAAATGGTGAAATGTAATTACAGATAAAAATTTGGATGTATAGCAGAAAAAAATTTCCTCCAGTAATCGTGAAGTTTAAGGAAATTGCTGAGAGTAAGTTTCGTTTGACACACCTTGAAGAAGATCTACAAAATATAATGCTCATGGCACAAAATTTCGACAAAGAGTAGCATTTTTAATAAATGCAATATAAGAATAATGGAAATGGAGAACACTGAGTTGAAAAGTTTAAGGAGTACCCAGAGCGTACAAACTTTTAAATAAATGTCGGCCAAATCAAGTGACTGAAGGGGCCCAGTAGAGTACGCAGAATTTTATCAATTAAAATTGTTCACAATTTACATTATCCCTATTTTTACTTTTCCTTATTATATTATTATTATTATTATTATTATTATTATTATTATTATTATTATTATTATTATTATTATTATTATTAAACATATGAACTGTCATATTCACAAAATAAACGAGGTACGTTGAAATTTAACACAGGAAAATCTTACCATACATATTCCGAAATAATTTATTATTACATTTAACATGTATGCTTGTCGTTTTAGTATGGCTTGGAAAGTATAAATTTTAGACATTTTACTGTGATTCATAATGCCTCCAACACCAGAAAAAGAAAAGTGGTAAAAATGGAGGAGGAAGACTGAATAATATCAAGATTTGAAAGTAGTGTTCTTAAACAAGGTGAAAATTTGAATGGAAAAGAAAGAATAAAGAAAACTGCAACTCGGAAGGCTCAGGACAAGAAATTTGTAAGAAAAGGATCTTCAGAAAGGGATAGAATGCAAAAGTAAATGTTTTATTCGCTTTAGTGTTACAAGGAAAACACACTGTAACAGATGCCATTACATTTGCTGAATTTTCTTAAAATTATCAAAATTCTATTTTGGTGCCAGAATCAGTGGTAACAGAAACGACTGCTCACTTGGATATGACAGATGGAAAAATGTTTGGAGCGTCACAGAGAGACGTTTAGTCCACCATGTGAAGCTGATGGAATGTATTGCAGTTTTATTCGCCATATTCTGAAGAACATGCTTCATTTACCAAGATTAACCTTTCTCATAGTGAGACAGATTAAATTGTATTGAGGAAAAATGACATTTTTACCATAATACAGTGATTGGTTATTTTAAATAGTTTCAAAGTTACGTTTTTTATCCTTGCTAATTAAGTTAAATTATATTTGATTCACTACAAAAACTTATATTTTGTTATGGGACGAGAGGACCTCATAAAAACTTTTACATTAATTTATTTATATGTGGTTGATATATGCCAAAATTTTTAATGGAAGATTAAAACAAGAATGTGAATTGTTTCTTTCAGAAAGTCAGAATGGGTTCAGAAAGGGCAGATCTTGCATGGATGCTGCCTTCTCGATAAAATTGTTAATTGAAAAAAGACGAGAGTTTAATTTAGAAACGCATTTAGCCTTTATTGATTATATCATAGCTTTTGATATGATCAAAAGACCTAAATTGATGGAAATTTTGTAAAAAAGAAATATAACAAATATCCTGCTTCAAAACATTTGCAATATTTACACTAACAATAAAATAAATTTAGAATTTAATAATTTTACTTCTAACTATAGATCCATAAATCAAGGAGTACGACAAGGTTTCCCATTGTCACCAAGTCTGTTCAATATATACATAGATGAAATAATACGCCTTTGGTGTGAGGAGTACAAATTAGGAATTCAAATTTCAAGTTCCATAAGACTAAACACAGTTCTTTTCGCGGACGACCAAGTATTAGTTGCAAACTCCGAAGACAATTTACAGATGGGTATATTTAAACTAAATAAAATCATAGAAGAACATGGCATGAAGATTTCAAAAGAAAAAAAACCAAAATAATGACATTTGAAGGTACAAACCCAATCCGAAGCAAAATTGTAGTTGAAAATGTGATTTTAGAACAGACAAATTCCTTTTCATACTTAGGATGTAATACTCGTATATCATACGAAGGAGAGAATGATGTAAGCAGAAAAATTAACAAATTTTTACAAATATTAGGACTGCTAAACCACACCCTAAAACCAAGTTTAGTACAGAAACATTCCAGAATAAACTATATAAAACCCTAGCACTACCAACTCTCCTGTATGGAAGTGAAATTTGGGTTCTGAAACAAAGAGATATCAGCAGATTAAGAGCAGCTGAAATGAAATATCTGCGACGAACCGCAGGATACACACTTCTGGATCACAAGAGGAACGAGGATATACTGCAGGAACTGAACATACAACCATTACCCATAGAAGAAAAAATTACAGAATACAGAAACAGATGGCTTGAACACATTTCTCGTATGGAAGCTGGCCGGACACCCCAAGAAATGTTAAAATACCACCCTCAAGGACGACGACGACCTGGACGTCCACAGAAACGTCTATTGGATCCTGTATAGCTAGAACCGAAACGGGCCAACAGTGGCCTAATTTCGTGCCTGGAATATGATGATGATGATGATGATTTTTTTCATAGATTAATACTAATATGGTTAAATGTAAGAAATTCAAACTTATACTTGTAAACCTGTATCTTTGGCATTCACGCATAGTTAGATAAATATTGTTTCTTTATATACAGTACATATCCCAGTAATGTTGTACGGATGTCAAGTTTGGTCTCTGACAGAGCAACAGAAAAACCTGCTTCGTGTGTGCCAGAGGAAAATGGAAAGAAAAGTCTTACAGCTGAGACTGCAAGACAGGATAAGAAACACCGACATCCGAATAAGAAGCGGTATGCAGGATGCAGTGATACTGGCACAACGTCTCAAATGGAAATGGGGCGGACACGTCAGTAGGATGGACTGCAGCAGGTGGACGTACGCCTCGACCATGTGGGACCCACGCATTGGGAAAAGAAGCAGAAGACGTCCAAGGAGTAGTTGGTCGGACGCTTTCCGGAGAAAGGCTGGAGCGCAGTGGACGAGAACAGCGAGGGACAGGCAGGCATGGAAAAGGCTGGAAGAAATTACGAACACTATGTAAACTGTGTATAGTTGAGTATTGTTTACACATAGTTCTTTTTGTGTGTTAGTTTGGATAGTTTGAGTCCGTGTTTAGTTGGTATAGTTCATATATTTAGTTACTATAATTTTTTTGTATAACTATATGCTTTTTGTGTGTTTAGGTAGTCTGTTTGTTTAGACTGTATAATTTATGTGTACAGTTTGTATAGCTCTTCTGTGTTAAAACTATAATTTATGTGTTCAATTTGTACAGGTTTTTTGTGTGTTTAGTTTGTGTGTAAGTTAAGACTGTATAATTGTAAAATTTGTTGTGTGTTTAGTGTGGATAGTTGTGTGTTCAGACTATAATGTATATGTTCAATTTTATTGTGGGTGTTTTTTTTTGTATAATTTATGTGTTTAGTCTGCATAGTTTTTCGTGTTTAGCTTATATAGTTTGTTCATGTGTTTAGTTTGTAAGAATAGCATAATCTCTCTTGGACTGGCTCCCCAAGTGTAGTGGACTTTCAGCCCACCCTACACTCCTGTAGGAGGCCGTTGCCCTTATGGGATTTCAGGCTTTTCATATTTCATATATATATATATATATATATATATATATATATATATATATATGCATATACAGTACATATATAACACACACCATAATTGATTGTGAAAAAATGTAAAACAACTATGACGGACAAAGAGGCACATCTCTAACTAGCACGTCCATAACAGCAACATTTTAAAGATTTGTCTGAATTTACAATGCTAGTTTCCAGCACAGTCACGGTATGCAGTGCATAATTATATAGAAGTTGGTATTAATATTTCACTATCCTCCTGAGTCCTAAAAGCATTTTATTTATTTTTAAAATTCAATATAATTCTAC
Source organism: Periplaneta americana (assembly GCF_040183065.1). Lineage (NCBI taxonomy): Eukaryota > Metazoa > Arthropoda > Insecta > Blattodea > Blattidae > Periplaneta > Periplaneta americana. Next base: position 93,285,821 of record NC_091132.1, read on the forward strand.
ACGTAAAAAAAGTCGCTGGCATGAGGGAAAATGCTGAATAAATTCTGCAGGTTACAGTTAGGGTACAAATCCAGGTATATTATACTATACTTCGGGTCTCTGCACATACATTTTATATCATAATTATGTACGAAGCATGGCATAGTATACTACACTATCAGGACTCAGGAGACTATATATAATAATTTATAAGTTTTTTCCCTTCAATATATTCAGAGAAATTCAAATTACTGTATAGTATAATATTCAAAGCAGTTCTTCTGAGTAACATCCTTAAAGGATTAGGTACAGCTTACATCAGTAAAACGTTTGGAAATATTCAACATTTTTTTCTCCATTGCTGTATCTTGTACATTATGGAAATTTGTATGTATAAAATACTGTCCTTCTGCTATATGAAAAAAGACATTTTTAAGATTTAAAAAAATATATATTTATATTTTTCTTTTCAAAATTCAAAATTCACTGTGCAGTGATGTAGCGTTTCCTGCATAACTCAAAAACTTATTAACTTTTTCATGTTCTATCTTTTTTTTATTGCTGAAACTCATGTTTCAACTAGATTCCTTAATAAATATTTTTTTTTATTTTTTGCTAGGAAAAAATACTGATATTTGACGATTTTCAAAATGAATATATTTTTTATCAGACAATCTATCAAAAATAGAGAAGTGATCTTGCATCACATTGTAGATGTCATGCATAAATATACACAAAAAATTTCATCACAGAATGTTGGATAGTTTTTGAGTTAGGTGGGAAAAGCTTCATCACTGCACAGTGCATTTAATTAAAAAAAATTAAATATTTTTTTAAATCGTAAAAATATTTTTTCTTTCATATAGCAAAATGACAGTCTTCTATACATGCTAATTTTCATTATTATACAAGATTGAGGAAAAAATGTTAAATATTTACAAATTTTACTCGTGTAAGCTGTACACGTAACACGTAGAATTTTTAGTTTTATACACAGTGGAATTAAGTGCAACCAAAACCAATGATGACATTAAAAACTATATATCACTTATACAGGGCACGTGGGCACATTGATTTTATGTATGTTCAGCGTTTCTAAAATTAATGCTGAATATTGCAAAATTTACCTCCCTAACATATTGAATACCATGGAATTCTCCAAACATTTGTGAAGAGGTTCTCTAAACTATACAGTTGTTTAATGTTAAAAACAAAAAATCGATTTTTAAATCAATTTGACAAAATTTCACCTCCGCGTATCTTTAAGTAAAATTAATTTAATGCCAACTTGCATGCAAGAAAAGCCGCTTTATTGTTTATTTGGTCATCCCTGAATGTAGTTAAAGAATGGTTAAATATTTATAGAGCGTACACTATTTCAATCGGACTATGTTGAAAAATACATGGAATTACTGGTATTTCTAAAAACTCGTCTTTGAGAGTGATTACGGCTTGCATAAGAAGTTCCTCTAATCGACAAGCGGATCTGAATAGAAGGACTGTTCTCCTCTTCAGTTTGTTGTTTCAAATCTAGGGTTCGTATCAGACGCTCCTACTTTGAATGCCACATGAACTTCAAAGGAATATCTATCATTTCAGTCTGTAACAACTTGCAGTATAGAAACACAAGAACTACTGAAAGTTTTTACTGATTTTGTTTACGCATTCAAACTCCCGTTTACTTAACAGTTCTGACCCACTTTCGCAGTTAAAGCTTCAAGATACAATGTTTTTGTTTTCCCACGCTGTTAAATTCGCATTTTAGTATTTCGACTAACTTCACACGGTCACCCGCAACCAAGGCTGATTTGCCAGCTGGCATCATAGTAAAATCTTCCTATTAGAAATGTTCAGAATTCAGCCCGAAAGCAGTAGTTTAAGGTCATTACTTGTACATAACTTTATGCCACATATTCAAAAAATAAAATATCAGTTATCGTCCAAATTAGGTCGCTACAATACTTTTTATTTAAAAGACATGAAGAAGTCACGGATATAGCCATACTGTTATAATAGCAACAATGCTGTAAATCAGTGCTCCTAGCGGTGACCATTGAAATCTTGTAATACGTAATAGAGCAGCGATTGCTTCATAAATTTGCAATACTGAAAGTCTCAAAGTAGTCACATTTTGTAAATATGAGTACAGTGGCTGGTTCAGATTTGTAGTAAACAATACCGTCCTAAAGGTCGAACAAAGGTGATTCATAAGAGTCCAACTTGCAACATAAAAACATGCAACTCAATGCTTTAAACTCTATAAGTAGCCTGTGGGAGAGAAGTCCTATCATACTGAACTATTGCAAGTTGGGTGGAAGCGAGACATTCGCTATCAATCAAGAGTTGACATTCGACGAGCTTTAGATTCATCAGTGCGAGAGATATCCAGAAATGCTGCTGCAGATGGAGTCCGCCGTCTTCCAAGAATTTGGCAACATATTGTTGACATGGCATGAGACTATATTTGAAATACGTAATGTCAAAAGTAACTATGATGTTGTTATTTTTAGAAACTTTAGTATTACATTTCCCTTAACAGGAGAAAAATTCTCTAAAAACCATTGTTACCATAACAGATATATTCTGTAGGACCAAAAAACTAATATTTACGTAGATTGTTCGCCCAACAGTGTATATTACTGTGTAATACCGGCCACCAAGTCACTCAATTGAGCGCGCTCCTTGTATAATGGCAGTTAACTTAAAATATGTCAACATATATGTCGAACTTTAAGTTAGGCCACAAAGGGAAAAGCACTAGAGGAGGGGAATTCGATCATGTGCTGCAGACTGAACTTCGGCGTAACTCAGTGGTTAGAGCACTTGATACGTGGAACCAAGGACCCAGTTTCGATCCCCGCCGCCGGAGCGAATTTTTCTTCTTTAATAACCATGTTGACTTTGTCGTGGACAAAAATCACACCTTTGCTTAAAAGACCAGGACTTTTTCTGCTTGATGACTGATTGAACATACATTATCGTTCATATTTAGTCTTTACTTTAATAAAATCCACCGCTAACATATGCAAGCAGCCGCAAAATTAGAGCCATCACTCTTCCGGCTCAGAGATTATTTTGGACCGTTTCCTTGGTGAACCCGCTTTTTTTCATTCCATTGTTGCTCTCTTACCGGTAAGAGTGAAGAAATGAGGCCATATCTCACCGTCAGTAAAATCTCGGTTCACCAAGCTTCACTGCTTTGTGCCCTGATTACACTTCTTTCTACGCGTAAAACTTATATATAGCTTTTCATACTTCACTAACACATAAGTTTTTTCAAGGGATCTCATGTGAAACTGCCTCATCGCATCTCTTGATACGCATACGATTCAAACCACAAGAAACAGAGCACTAATACTTGCTGCCGAAAATGTCAGAAAACACTGAACACCAAAGTTAATCGTTATTTTCATACATAGGCAAAGTCGGATTAGAAGGGAGAAACAGGTGGGGGCAATTGTCTTGAGCCCTCCTGCCAGAGGGAACCCTTTCATACAAAAATTAAATTAAACTGATTTACTTTTAACTCTATTTTTTTTGAGCTCTTAATTCTTGCAAGATTCTACTATTTAAGAAGAATTTTTCAAGTAGTGTAGTTGAATTGAAGGAAGTGATTCTCTAGACAAGTTTATGGAATCATATAGGATTGTATGAAGAGTTGGAATTATATGGACAGGAACGTTTCCTGGAAGCACAGATTACAAAGCAAAAACAAGTAGTTCAAAACAGAAAAATCGACATAATGACGTGAATCCAACATCATCCTCAGAGGATGTCAGTCTCTTATTCATAAATAAAATGTTGAGATGTGGAACTATTAATGTCATTTCTAGATCAGTTGTACGTTACCTTAAATCAGTAGTTCCCAAACTGGGGGGGGGGGGTCGGTGTGAGAAGCTGAGAGGGTTCAAGAGATGATTTACAAAATAAGACAAAAAAAAAAAAAGATACCCGGCCCCGGAACAATTTTTCCCTCAAAATTATTCAAATCAACTTTACAGGGAATTATACCTGAAAGCTTGATTTGCATAATACACGTCACTGTTTGTTAACAGAAAACCACAATTTAAGTCACACAGAGTTAGTGTACACTCAAAGTTGGTTGCTTGACGGTTGTGAGCCCACTTTGAGGTCTGTGGATATAGAGGGATAAGTTGAATCGGTGTGGGGTAGAGTTCCCGGTTAGCTCAGTTGGTAGAGAGTTGGTATGTTTAACCAAAGGCCCGGGGTTCGATACCCGGTCCCGGAACAATTTTTCCCTCAAAATTATAAAAAAAAAACTTATTATTGTAGGACAGGGGTTCCCAACCGTGTGTCGCACAGTCCCATGGAGTGTGTCGCGAAATTTTGGAATTGAAAAATAAATTTTATGTCATCCAGAAAGTCTCTTTACAACGCATTTTTTATTTAAAACGAAATCTTTGATGTGGTACATTTTATTTTGAGACAAACTTTGCCAATGAAATGTGAAGACCTGCAACAATGTTCAGTTCAATTTTTCTGCCTGGCGATAATTTGAATGAAAGTAAACACCTGCAACAGTGCTTAGTAATACGTTTACTCTTCCCATTTAGTAATAAACAGTGTTTAGAATCATCCGAACATATTGGTCAGTTTCAGTATATAGCACGTGTGATCGGGTAATAAAGGACTTTTGATGTAACAGTGGCACTATTTACATTTTATCACGGACAAATTTTTAATTCGAAAAAGACAATGTCAATCGAATTCTGGGTAGATGACAGCAGTGCTAATTCAAATAATGTCAACCGAAATTCACTCCGGATTCACAAAAACGTACTGCGTTTCGTAAATATAGTAATGAATAATTGCAATATGGTTGGTTATATGTGGCATGGAGATGAATATAAACAAAATCCCGAGTGTCTTATATACGGAAATGGTTTGTCAAATCAGTCGATGGTGTCTAAAATTAAATCTAAACTAAAAAAACATTTAGAACTGCCGCGTTCAAAGTCACTGTGAATCAGCATTTTCTACCAAGAAAATAGTGAAATCTAAACAAAGGAGCAGACTGAAGATGAGTTACGTGTTGGCCTGTCAACTATAAGGCCACGTATAGAGAAACTCTGTGCAAACCACCAAGCACAGACTTCACATTAATTTTAATAGATGAGTGTTCAAAAACGATAACAAAATCTTTTATCGTACATCCAGCATAAATAGGTTGGGATTTTTGACACATAACATTTGTTTGTTTTTTTTTTATGGCACTCAAGTTGCTACTATTTTTTTTTGTAGGATTTTCGATTCCGTGTTAACATCGACCTATCTACAACACTAAATGTCCGACACCACACAGAAGTTGTTATTAGTGCTTTTTGCTAGCGGAACGCGCTGGAACGGCGTTTCGGCATCATTTTTATGCATTTTTCATCATGGAACAAAATACGTGTAAATAAATATATTTTGAAAATAATTTTTCTTTGAATTCCGCTTAGGCCTAAAAGTCTTAGTTGGACGAAAAGGAGGTTAAAAAATACAAAATTCCCGTGCAGATAATAGTAATCATCTCCCTGTCCGCTATAAAATATTCTACACAGAGTTCCGCCACCTTTTTTCCGGAAGAAAAGCACTGGTTGTTGTTATTATTATATTAGTATTATTACTAATAAAAAACAAATAAGTGTGTCGCGATATCGTGGACGTTCGGTAAAGTGTGTAGTCAGTCAAAAAAGGTTGGGAACCACTGCTGTAGCATGACACTAAAAGATGCTGAAAACTTTATTGTATGTCCACAAAAATAAAGTTAGTATTTGACTGTTACATGTCGTTAAATTTTCCTTCAGTTATTTAATACGATTAAAGTATTACAGTTACTGTAATAGTAGGCTAAAATCTTCTGTAACATCAGACAGGATCAAATATTCAAATTTGATTAAATAGCAACATTGACAAAATGCAAATTCAAATTTATTTACTTGAAACTTATTTTATACATAGGCCTAAGTTTTCGCGTGAATTTAGTTATTTTATATAACTGTTTTTTTATGTTTATTCACGGTAATGAATAACACGTATTTCTGTCAAGTAATGTTAAACAGCATTCAAGTTTCATTATAAACCCGTTGATTTTATCACAGGATATTATCATTATTATTATTATTATTATTATTATTATTATTATTATTATTATTATTATTATTATTATTATTATATTAACATCTTGCCCTTGCAAACTACTATTCAAAATGTTCAAGTTTCAATAATTTCAAGGAAAAATTGTTCCGGGGCCGGGTATCTATCCCGGGACCCTTCGCTTAGCGCGCGAACGCTCTACCGACTGAGCTACCCCAGGAACTATACACGACACCGTCACAATTTCTCCTTCGTATCCACACAACTCGAATGAGCTGACAAGACACCAGAACACAGCTATGAGTACACACAAATAATGTGTGACTTAGTCGGTAGAGTGTTTGCGCGCTAAGCGAAGGATCCCGGGATCGATACCCGGCACCGGAACAATTTTTCCTTGAAATTATTCAAATCTGCTTTACAGGAAGCTACCACCTGATAGCCAGATTTGCATAATACATTCGTTATTGGAGATACGTTAACAGAAAGCCACAATTTAAATCACACAGTATTTGTGTGCACTCATAGTTGGGTTCTGGCGTCTTGTCAGCTCATTTGAGTTGTGTGGATACAAAGGAAAAATTGTGACTGTGTCGTGTATAGTTCCTGGGGTAGCTCAGTCGGTAGAGCGTTCGTGCCCTAAGCGAAAGGTCCCGGGATCGACACCGAGCCCCGGAACAATTTTTCCTTGAAATTATTCAAACCTGCTTTACAGGAAGCTACTACCTGAAAGCCAGATTTGCAAAGGGTTCAAGTGTTGATTAAGAATTACTTAGGAACCACGATGGCCCATGCAAGAATAATTTCTCTATACATAGGCCTACTGCTGTTAGAAACCAGTGTTGTAAAGATACATGGTGCCAAGAAGATTTTCTCCAGTTATTGTTATGTTCCTCACGTCCATATCACTATATGTTAATGTACCTTTCTATGTATGTATAACCGAGTTACATATAATAAATTAACTTTCATATGGGAATTTGATGACCTGGCATTTTTACTGTGTATTTTAATTCCTGAGGAACAGGTGTTCAATGAACCTTCGCTCTGGAAACCCAAAAGGGCACATACCCATAATGTATAGTTTTCATTCTCATTATGTAATGTTTATTCAAATGTACAGTCTCTCAGATTTTCATTACGGCGGTATGTTCCAGGAGATCTACTCGAGTACTATCTCATCTAATGTCTCAATGTTAATATAGCCATATTTTATATTATGTGTTATCTAATATAGAATACTGTAGTCGAAAAAGCGTACAGCCGTTACTGCGTGCTTGTAACGCTAATAGTATGTACAGATACGGAAACAAAATTTGGAGCTTCCTTATTGTGTTTTGATTACAACACATTGCGCATGTGAAGTAAAATGAGCCCCTGTATACAGAGTGTTTCAAAAACAGGGGGCATAATTTCAGGTATGTATTTCCCACATGTAGACAATCAAAATAGTTCATTACAACATGTGTCCGGAAATGCTTTACTTCCGAGTTACAGCCTTCACAACATTGAAATTCACCGGAACGTTTTTCTTTCCGCAGGTCGTTGCCGTCAAAGGAGACATTAAGAGGGCACTCTGACAGTTCATTCCGAGGCGAAGGTTACATTCAGTGTTGTGTAGGCGTTAGACTGTGCGACATGTATTCAAATCAAGAGCTGGCAGAGATACACTTCATGTACGGTAAGGCGGACGGCAATGCTGCGCTGGCTAGTCGTTTGTACCAGGAGAGGTACCCACAGCGACAATGTCCAGATCGGAAGACATTTGTACGTCTCCATTACCGTCTGTGCGAGTATGGAAAATTTAACTCTCCTGGTTTGGGAAGGGGACGACCAAGATCTACAACTCCAGAAGTACAGGAGGAGATTCTGGAGGCTGTGAACATGACTCCTTCTATCAGCATACGAAGGGTAGCGTTGCAAGTCAATGTTCCTCATACGACTGTCTGGAGACTGTTGAAACAGTATCAATTGTATCCTTATCATTTGCAACGTGTACAGGCCCTGTCACCAGCAGATTACCCTGCGCGAGTTAGGTTCTGTCAGTGGTTCTTGCAGCAGTGTGGTGTAAATCCGAACTTTCCTGCCTTAGTATTATTTACAGATGAAGAACAGTTCACACGAGATGGCATAACAAATTTCCACAATCAGCATGTATGGGCGTATGAAAAACTGTTCCATCTCATCACCAGGTGCGGTTCTCCCTCAACATATGGGCCGGTATCATTGGTGATCGATTAGTTGGACCCCATGTACTTGTAAACAGACTTACGGGGCAGGCGTACACAAACTTCCTGGAAAACACCATACCTCATGTTTTAGAAGACACTCCACTGATCAATTCACTTCTTGCATGATGGCGCTCCTGCACACTTCAGTCTTACGGCTCGCCGGTACTTGGATCGAAAGTTTCCTGATCGATGGATAGGTAGAGGTGGCCCAATTGCTTGGCCTCCACGCTCACCTGATCTGAACGCTCTCGATTTCTACTTGTGGGGTCATTTAAAATCATTGGTTTATTCGTCTCCGGTGCCTGATTTGGAAACCCTTCGGAATCGAATTGTGGCATGTTCTAAGAACATACGCAATACTCCTGGAGTTTGGGATCGTGTTCGCAGGTCAATGAAACATCGATGTGGGGTCTGTATTCAAGCAGGAGGTGGACATTTTGAACATCTTCTGTAATGACAACGACCTGCGGAAAGAAAAACGTTCCGGTGAATTTCAATGTTGTGAAGGTCATAACTCGGAAATGAAGCATTTCCGGACACATGTTGTAATGAGCTATTTTGATTGTCTACATGTGGGAAATACATACCTGAAATTATGCCCCGTATTTTTAAACACCCTGTATATGCTGCCTGTGTACAGTCATGTGAAATTGTAGCCTACATTCAGGTGGACTTCCATCGAAACTCGCTCCAAATTTTAATTTGCTATCTGTACATTGCATTGTAGACGCAGAAGTGATTCATAACAAGAAGTTTAAATAGAGCTTATCCAGAATAAATAGGCATTACTCCACACTCCACACAGATACTGTGCGATATCTAATCACTGGAGCGTATCTTTAGGTTTTAACATAAATTAATAAGGAAATAAGAGATTGATGAGTTCAATGTTTATGTTTGAATATAGTAACTAAATAATTAAATAGAAGTTACAAAGTAATATTCTAATAAGAAAGCTGTCGTGACGGAAGCACATATAAGACACACAGCTATAGAGTAGTGCGGAAATCACAGTCGTGGGTTCAAATGTGATCCTGGGTACAAGAATTTTTTGGATGTGAAATGATGCCATACATACGTTATATTAGGTGAAGACTGGAAGTTGTGATGATTGTAAATGAGAGGGGTTGCGCTATTTGAAGTTAAAAGCTCGAGAATTGGCAGTATTGAAATCCTTCTACACATGCAGCAAAGAGAGAGAGCAGAATGAATAAGAAAATGCAATAGGAACACTGAATGAATGAATGAATGAATGAATGAATGAATGAATGAATGAATGAATGAATGAATGAATGAATGAATAGGTACCGGTAATTAATGAATAACGAAACAACTTCATGAACCAATCAATGAATAATAATAAAGCGATGAAGAATAAAAATATAATAAGGAAATAAATAAAGAAAATGTATGTATGTATGTATGTATGTATGTATGTATGTATGTATGTATGTATGTATGTATGTATGTATGTATGTATGTATGTATGTATGTATGAATGTGTGCATGTGTGTATAGGTCTCGCAAGCAGGGATTACCGACGACAGGAATGCGAACGAAACAATTCAATAAGGAAGAGCGGGCGACAGAAAAGGTCATGAGATATAACTTGAATGATATTCAAGAGTACAGTCGGAAGAGAAACGATATCGATAGAATTAGTCTTCCATTGTGATAGTTACATTGCGGTTTTAATTTCAGTTCCACTGCATGTGAATACGTGTCTTGTCCCAAGTGCGTTAATTTTGTTATGTAGTAATGGAGCGTTTCACTCGCAGAGTATCACTATTTTATTTGTAAACATAATGTTGCGCGTTTAATCCGCTTCTAATTTTTTTCTTGCTACGCTCTTCATTTCCACAGGCGATGTCCCCATCTGTTCATCTTCTTGGAAGAGGCAGTACTTCCATCGGCCCGCATCTCTCGCTCCCTCAGCGTGCCTATATACACACGTCAAAACAGACAGTAACGCTACCACTGTTTTTCGGTAATCGTTCCTTGCACAAGCTATGTGTTTGTGTGCATCTGTGCGTGCATGCGCGTGTGTGTACGTATGTAGCCTACGTTGAATATCTCGTTATCTGAATGAATATTGAGCGAATGGATTAAAAGCTAACAAGAAATGAACAGAAACGAATGAACTTGTTGCCTATGAAGCAAATGAATTAACAGTGAAAAAATCAATAAACAAGGAAATGAACGGGCGACAAAGCGAATTAACTTTTTACGATATATTTTAAAGCCACACATTAAAATTCAGACTACCGGAATTCGTGTAGAAATAATTTGTGAATTCTTTAAAACAAATTGGTATGTATGTATGAAAAATTGACTTCACAACATAAATTTTTTTTTTTCACAATATTTATACTATTTTCGTCTAAAAATTACATACAACGTTCATTATCCTACGTTGTCATAAGCAAATAATTTCGCTCCATGCCGGAGATTGAGATTTTTATGATATAGTTTTAAAAATTTCAAAACATAAATTTCATAATAGAAGAAACCTTCAAACTTGTGTTGTATAAGTTTATCAGCATGTGACTTATCTTTATGTTTCTCCAAATCCCTCTATTTATTTGACATAAATGAGCGATTGAAAACGTTAATGAACATATGAATTAAGAAACGAGTCCATAAAGTTGAGACTCCCCTCCCTCCCGGATGCCAAGTATGCTCAATTATGTCTGCACTTTCAAATGGAATAAAGTTTACGGGTTATTTTTGTCACTATTATGTTCGTGTTCTTAAAAGAGACGTTTTTATTCAAATTAATATAATTACTATTAAATGTATCCAACGATTGTTCTCATCAATGATATTTTATAAGTTGTTACAAGTTCATTTTGAACCTTTAAAATAAGGAAGAAATCAGATGCACACCGTTATATTTAGGGTATTCATCTATAACAGTGGTGGGCAAAATAAACGTAACCCACAAGACAGGATTTAAATGGCAACTACATACTGTGGGAGGGGTCGTACTCTACAGTGCAGTGACGGATTTACAGACAGTTGCGCCACTACACTCCTATCTACAATATGTAATTAGAATAGTCCATTCACGTGATATTTAATTAATCATTTTTCAAAGCAATCTCTTGGAAATTGGGATTTATATCTGTGGATGCTATTTTCTGTTGCGCAAGGAGATACGGGATCTGTGGCTGGACTTTATAAATTTCATTTTAGAAAACAGCTGTTCGCACTGGTAGGTTGATGAATACATACCGTCATTTCCCATAATTATGGTCCTGGAACACAACTGTGGTCCACGATACAACCATTCAAAGAACATTGTAGAAGTAACACAGACCGCTCGTAGATAGCTGCAGTGACTTGAATTCAAACTACAGTACAGCAAAAATATAGATAAACGACGTACTACGTTATGGAGTACAAAATTTGAATAGTTGTATCGTTGACAATAGTTATGTTCCAGGACCATAGTTATGGGAAATGAGGGTACTCATTATTTTTGAAGCAAACTATCTAAGCAGTGGATATGTAGTACTGGACATCCTTTAAAAAATTTTAGCCCCCAGTAGACCTTCACATTCTCCTTTCAAGAAGCCATCATTCTGCAAATCCAGTACCTCTAACAGCAATTCTGCGATAACATTTTCAATTTAAACATGAAAAGAAGTGGCAAAAATATTGAATTCTTTCTCCATCCTTTGAAAATCACTGAATCTGTGTTCTTTGAACTCGTATAATAGGTGATCTATTTTAAGAATGCACATATTTAAGCTCGCGTCCTGAATATTTGTTATTGATGAGAAATGAAAAAACAGCCTTTCTTGTAAGTGTGATATCCTCTCGATTCGTATGATTCTGCGAAAGACATTGTATCAGTAATGAAGCTCCGAAGTACAGCAATCCAATATAATCCGTCACGTACACGCGCAGTATTTTCATGGAGTGGGGGAAGGGGAAGGTAGGGGGTAAGTTTGATGCTTCGCTGAGGTATGACATCACTGTGGCAATGCCGCAGGAATGCCCGCCATTGGTCTGAAAGACTAATACTTTGTTTTCAGATTTTGCCCAAGAGACTCTTAACAGAGTATAGCAGTGCAGGAGATTGAATAAAGATGACTTAGGGAACTATATTGTGAGGGGTAGGAATGTTATGATAGAAAATCCCCTCCAGCTACGTTTGCCAAAGAAGTGTTTAAGAAGAGATTTAAAGATTCCTATCCCATAATGTTATGCTATGCCACGCTTTCTTTTGTCGCTGAATCAGACAAGACTACGTCGACTGAAGTAGCTTTGACGCCGACAGAAACTCCCTCAAGAGATTGTCCGTTCCGGAATTATCCAAGAGGGAATTTTTTAAGCTTCATCAGAACCATTAAAGGGTAATAATAATCCTTATACAGTATGAGTTATACGCGCTAACATGGAAATGCAGGCGAAAATCAATTCCAGTTTATTTCTTTTTATATCCAATAGCACAAGAACTGGAATACTAAATTAGGGGAGAGTTGACAAAAACAAGATGGCACGGCAAAACAGGATACCACATCATTTCGTAAGAAAATACTGCCATCTCTCAAATGAGACATGTATGCCCTTCCTATACGCAAGCTCTTCACTGGGCGGCCATTACTTGATAAGAATTTCCTTGTGTGCGTTTTGTGTGAATCAGAATTTAGAAAACGCGTGTTTCCTAAAATATTTCCTTCATTTTAAGGTTTTTATAACAAGGCATTTAACTTGAACAACCAATAGTTAAGTGTCTGAAATAATTCTATAGTTATTATTCTTCAATTGTGGTTCAGTTAAATTCTATATCTTTCTTCGTAACTATCGGTGCTTCATATTTTAATTTTCAATGCGTGGTCTGACAAAACGAGATACCACGCGGTTGGCCAAAAAGGGATAGTGTCTTGTTATTATGAAAATTTTAAGCTCGGTATAAGGTAGGACCAACAAATAATGATAGAATACGAGGTAAGGCAACAATATTGACTTCTTTACCTTATAAGAATGAGCTTGCAGTAGCTGTGGAAGCAAGGACAAGAAAAATTGTAAATAAATTAAACTCTAAGATATCGGCAGAAGGCCTAAGTGTGGCAATAAGTTTTCTGCGGAAAATGAAAAGTCGAAAAGCAATTCAAGAAAAGTTAGGTCCATTGATCCCTTAAATAGCTTGAGGAGGAGGAAAACAAGGACAAAGATGAGGCATGCATTTATTGCAGCGATCTCTATTCAAATTCAAAATCGGAAGAGGAGTGAATTCGGTGCCAAGAGTGGACTCACGAGGAGTGCAGTGCATAGAATCAGAATATTGTGATGAATTCATATGCGATTTTTGTAAATGAACATTTCTCAATTTTAATAATTATAATATTTATAATAATTAATAGCAATATAATGTACAAAATGACATATAAATGATTTGTTTTGTTCATACTCATGTTTTGTGTGCAATTTTTGTGTTTTATTAATTAATATTACAACAATTTCAATTGATTTATATAACTATTCCGTTTTATCCAACTAGCTAGACAAAACGGGACACTTGCACAACTTTCAATAAATATTATTTTCCTCTTAAGCATTGCGGTACAGAGCAAATTTCCAAATCACTTATTAAAATACATTCCTTAAGAGACTCATAAACAACAATTGTTTATTGATTAAAGTTCTCGTTAACACTTTGTTAAAAACATAAAATTTACTTTGTCATGCGTTAAAAGTGTTAAAATTGTTAAAAAGTGGTTCAAAAGACACGGAAGACGACGACACATAGCGTCGAAACGGGCCGTCTGTCGAAGGTAAATACCTTTTTTAACAATTTTAACACTTTTAACGTATGACAAAGTAAATTTTATGTTTTTAACAATTGTTTCTTATTCCTCTCAGTGATCTCGAAGATATTAGCTATTTCGCGACAACTATCTTATTTTGGTGAACTCTCTCCTACCTAAATTGACTAGAATAAGACTAAGAGGAATAGAAATAGTAGAAAACTATTTTATAATATCTATAAATTAAGCTTCGATAATAAAGAACCCATTAAAACACTTAATTAGGATTATTTGTCAAAGTCTAAATAAAGACATTAGAAGTGCCACAGAAAAAACCACAACTACAAACAAAATGTTGTGTAATGTGCACTGTTCACAAGAAAATATGTAGAAGTAATTTTAATTGAAGCGCGTGAGAAAGTGAGACTACACTTAAGCTGTGGATGTTCTAAAAATATATCAGAAGGCCCAAAAGTAAATATAGAGATAAATGCTGTCCGCCTGTATTTTTCATACAGTATGTAGACTCTAGCTATACAAAAGAACAGATATTAATTCCAGTTTTTCTTCACGTACGGTATCACAAACTCGCAGATGGTCGAAATTTTCTCCCTCAACGTTGACGCACTTCTGGAACCTGTCGGTAACGAACAATGAAACAGAATGTGAGGGTCCCATCAATCTCTTGAAATTTATATGGAATTAAGTCAACTGTTTCACTGTACGAAGCCTTTCCACATAAAACTTGTCCTTAACTACAACTCAAAAGAAGAAATTATGAGAATCATGGTAGCCACTCAACGCTACCACGGCTTCCGATCTACCGCTGTGCAAATATGTTGTCAAGACAATTCCGCACATTCACAGAAAACAGAGGGGCTCCATTCTGCTGACAGAACACTTCTGCGATACGAGACCTGGTTCCCAGTTCTAGACACCGTTAGCAGTTCCTTAGAAGAACACAAGTCCCAAGATATCTTACGTTGATAGTCTGCTCCCAAACATCGACACCAGGTTAGATGAGTTGCGTTGTCGTAAACACATTCGGATTCTCATCATCCTGTAAACAAAGTTGTGCCTTTTGATGTCTTCGTATTAATAACTCATAATAGATAAACAATAAGGTTAGCGACTACTGTAGATCATACAAACTTTCAGGCCACTCTGTGCTTGTTCTATACAGGTCCGTAACATCCACTCATGAAGACATTATTTTTATGATAAAATTGAAATGAATATAAGTTAATCTAATGAGGAGTAAATTTTATGAATGTAAATCTTGTTCAACTGGAATTAAGACTTATAATAAAGATTACTTCGGCGAGACAAGATTTCTTATATATTAGTAGATTGAGCAGTCCAAGACGTGAAAAAGAAGAATAAGTTACAGTAGAATAATTTCAAAGAAAAAATTGTTCCGTGGCCAGGTATCGAACCCGGGACCTTTGACTGAGCGCGCCAATACTCTACCGACTGAGCTACCCAGAATCTCTACCAAAGTCCGCCTCAATTCTTTTTGTCAACTGTTCGAAGACAGGTCTGAACCTCATAATCATACCAATAAGACTTCACCCATGAGGCAACTAGCCCAGGACTAATGGGGTAAGATGCCCAGTTCCCTTCTCCCTCCATTGAAAACATCGCCGATTAGTAATATGTTACACTAATCAATTCCCTTATATATCCACATACCTCAAGTGGGTTGACAAGACGTCAAAAACCCAGAATTGAATGCACACTTTGTCTGTGTGACTTAAATTATTTACGTTACACAGAAAGTGTCACACAGACAATTATTGTGGTTTTCTGTTAAGGAAAAATGACGTGTATTCCGGTCCCGGAAAAATTTTTCCCTTGAAATTATTCAGGTCAGCTTTACAGTTAGCTATTCCTGAAAAGTCACATTTGTACACGTCAATGTTCGTTAACAGAAAACCACAATTTAAGTCACACAGAAAAAGTGTGCACTCAATGCTGGGTCTGTGACGTCCTGTTAACCCACTTGAGGTATGTGGATATAAAAGAGAATAATTGAGCCGGTGTCTGGTAGAGTTCCTGGATAGATCAGTCAGTAGAGCGTTGGAGAACTCAGCCAAAGGTCCCGGGTTAGATATCAGGCCCCGGAATAATTTTTCTGTTGAAATTATTCAAGTCGCTTTACAGACGGCTATTCCTGGAAAATCACACTTGTATGTTTTTTCCGTTTCAATTTTGAACATCCTTTCACACATTGTTATCTGGTGGTTGTTTCTTTCGTCTATTTTTATTGTAGCAATTGGTACATACTGAATTTTTCTCATATTCGTTTCTCGCATTGAAGAATAATATACGTCATTTATTGTAGCTTTCCTTTCTATCGCACATTCCAATGACACTGGTTATAATTTTTTGTGTCTTGTTTTGAATATTCTTCTCACATTTCCACGGACTACAATTTTAAATAAAATTTTTATAACTTAGTTTGTGTACAAGTTTACTATCTTCTAGCACCCAATTCTAAATATTATATTTTTCAACAATAACATCAAAATATGTTAACATATACAATCCTTCTCAGTCGAACCATAGCAAACAAGATTCTATGGATCAAATGGAGCTTGACAATTGAAATATTCTTCCTGAAACCTGACAAAGCTTTCTTCTCACCTACATTTGTTATACAAAATGAGGCAAAAGTCTCCATACAAACGGTGATATAGTGACCCTGCAGCAAATACATTACAATTATAATATGTTATATATCCCCTGTAAGTCACAACAAAGTTACGGTCCACATCTGTGGAGTAACGGTCAGCGCGTCTGGCCGCGAAACCAGGTGGCCCGGTTTCGAATCCCGGTCGGGCCAAGTTACCTGCTTCAGGTTTTTTCCGGGGTTTTCCCTCAATCCAATACGAGCAAATGCTGGGTAACTTTCGGTGCTGGACCCCGGACTCATTTCACCGGCATTATCACCTTCATATCATTCAGACGCTAAATCACCTAGATGTTCATACAGCGTTGTAAAATAACCCAAAAAAATAATAACAAAGTTACATGCTCCCATCACTCAAGTTAAGACTTGACAATACGTTTTCTGATATCCGTTTGCAACTTTGTGCAATTCTTTTATTTAGATGGTCAACATCTGATACATAAGGACTTTAAGGTGCCCCCAACATAGGAAAACTGTGGGAGTAAGGTCTGGTGATCAGTTTGGCCAAGGTGTCATGAGTAATTTGAGTTTCGTGCGTCTCATTAATGTTCTGCGCTACATGGCAGTTGGCACCACTGCCAAAAAAATGACATCAATCTGCTCGTTCTTTGCTGAGTGCACTTCTCTAGTTTGGCTTAGCTATCCGAAATGGAAACAGAAAACCTACATCATTGTAACACCGTTTGAATGGATACCTTTGCCTCACTCTATATGCCTCAAACATAAAGTTATTATTTTTCTAAAATGACACTGGGCATATCCATTGCCAAAATGTATAGCGTCGACTTTCTATGCAAAAGGTCTATGTTAAAATTGTAGCAAGTCCAAGTTATGTCCTTATTGGAAGACGGTGATGCTTGGACATATTTCCTCGTAGTAAACCATTTTTTGCTGCCGTAATTCCACAATTAGTCTTTAATTCAAAATCAGTACTTTTAATATCGCTATAAACAAAAGACCTACTAATCATGTCATATTTACGTAACATCAAATCCGTGGAATTCCAGAGAATATTCTACACTGCATATAACCTGTAGATTGCGCTATCTTAGTCTTCAGATTTAACAGTTACGAAGTGAAAAAGGTGACGAAAAATGATTGGTTTCTCCCGAAGAGAACTAGTACTTAAACAGCCAAGTGTAAACATAATAAGATGTAATGAGTTATGTTAATAAGATTGAAAAACTTACATAATTAGAAGTACGTAGGCGGAAGGCACAAAGTAACAATGCGATGTTATGATGTCCTAATGTTGTCACCTTCAGTACAAGATATGCTTATCTGAAACAGAGAACAATTGCAAATTATTATACATTAAGGGATAAACTGTATGTAGTCATAAATAAACTAGTCAGGCTTGTTCGATAAGATTAATTGGAGAAAAGTTAACAAATCGATAGCACATAAATTTTTACACGAACTACAATAAAACGAGGTTGAAATTTAGATTAAGAAAATTATTTGCCATAACTACTCTCCCGTGTAATTTTCCAATTTACTTTTTTTATTACGAGAGTCAGTAAACAAATTAAATAGGTATTTATACAACGACCTACACTTTTGAAAGAGGTGCCTAAAGCTATAGCTGCTATATGGCAGTATTATAGATATGCGCAAAAACGAAACAAAGAAGCAGCAGTTGTAAGATGGCTAAACCTCCATTCCTAGACTGATCACCTGCGATTATCTGTACTAGCATATCGTCCCCTTCATCCTGTCTCCTCGCATCAAGTCGCTAATCTCTTGCACATTTGACTTTGTGACAGATAATCTCCATTTTGTGACAGATAATCTCTATTGCCCGACCGATTCTGTGTTCGATATTTGTCTACTCTTTACATCCGATAGTAGACAGTTTAACTTGACAGGCAATGATCATCATACACGGATAGCATTTCTTTATAAATATCATCTGCTGTCAGAACTTTTGCACAGAAAAATCGCACGACGGAGCGCTGCTCGACAATGGCAGAGGTCCCGACATCTTACAACTGTTGCTTCTTTGTGAATAATACATTGATAATACTGTCATCTAGCGATAATTGCATCAGGTGCCTCATTAAAAAATGTACTTCACTCCTTCGATTTTTAACTGACTCGCCTGTGTATTTTTTAATCAATATAGAGTATAATGTTCAATCTATCAAAGTACAGCTAACAGCTAAGGCGAGTTTTAACGTTGACAGTAAACTACAAATCCTGTTTTCGAATTTCACTTCGGTCGTAAATGTATGTTCGCTGTCATCGCGATGTTCTGTTTCGTCTTAAGTGCAGTGCCATGTCACAGGAATATAATCCGTGTTTCTGGCTTGAATTAGGTTAACAGAGATAACACTAACATTTAGCATTATGCAACAGTTATAATAATTTTGATATGGCTGGAACTGTTTACAAACAACATTTGAATTATACAAAATCATAACGTCTGTTCATTTTAACCTGACGTTACTTGGTTTGAATGATTATTTTCGTTTATTTTTGGCAATGTTTGACTGTGTAATAGGTAACACTATGCAGATCAAATAACCATTTAATTTCGAACCCGATAATTTTATTTTTACCTTTTATGTGCTAGTTATAATATATTAATTAGTATTATTTATTTAAAATAGATTACTTATTTTTCTCTTTTCTAAAAACCTATATAACTAGAGTCCTAAATTTAGTTACTTTGAATGCAAGTTAGATGTACATCGATCATATAGATTCGTATGGAGAGGTAGTTGCAAGGCAACTGGTCACGCTTCAGTGAACCAAGGAGTCGTCCCTCATGCACCGGTACAGTGTTTCTACAATCTGTTTATTCGTGAACCTGTGTCTGTACCACTTGGATTTAATAACAACAATAACGAAGTATGTATTTGAAAGCAGTTTCTATGCAATAAAGATAATTTTTACTAGGGATGGAAAAAAAAAAGTTGAAAAATTGTGAATTTAAATTTATATACTATAATTTCAAATTGTATTGTATAAACATTAATTATAATTATTGTATTGTATAATTATTAATTTAAATTCAGGAATCCGCCCCTGAGCACGAGTTCTACTCTTTCAGGGGCGAGCTAAAGTTTCTCTGTATATTTTATATTTCATGTTACGATTATTAGCAAAATAATAAAATAAAATAAAATAAAATAAAATAAAATAAAATAAAATAAAATAAAATAAAATAAAATAAAAAATAAAATTGCAAACACACGCTCTCAGAGACGCTTTGAAGCTAGGTAGAACAATATTTTGAGATGGGTAACAAAAGTAACGATAATTAATATTTGAGGAGAAAAATTTGCTCCGGCGCCGGGGATCGAACCCAGGTCTGACCATTGAGCTACGTCGAATTCAATCCAGAGTACCGGACGAACCCTCCTCCTTCAATATTTCCCTTTGTGGCCCGACTCCAAGTTAGGCATATATATTGACGTATATGTCCAATGTCAACTGCCACTGCACTATAATATTCTCAACGCTGCAGTACATATATTTGTGCAGATTACTGTGCACGTGAGGAGTAACGGTCAGAGCGTCTGGCTGCGAAACCAGGTGGCCCGGGTTCGATTCCCGGTCGGGGCAAGTTACCTGGTTGAGGTTTTTTCCGGGGTTTTCCCTCAACCCAATATAAGCAAATGCTGGGTAACTTTCGGTGTTGGACCCCGGACTCATTTCACCGGCATTATCACCTTCATCTCATTCAGACGCTAAATAACCTAAGATGTTGATACAGCGTCGTAAAATAAAAAAATAACCTAATACTGTGCACGTAACTGCGGAATCCCGGCCAAATAGGTCACTTTTATGTATGTATGTATATATATATACATATATATATATACATATTCAACAGTTATTTGTATATGATAAACAATTGTGGATTAAAAATATAAAAGTACTCAAGTTTAAGTTAAAGGGGTGGGTTCAAACCCGGTAACCCTCACCATGCATACGTCTCTGCCAATGTTCATCGAAAATAGTAATTAAAACAATATTAAGGAGCATTTTAATCATTTCAACTATTTGGAATGCGATATATCGTTTTACTATGAACATGACTTACAAAATAAACTACAAAAATTTCAATGTGTCTATGCGGAACCATGAAACAAGATCCAGGAAACAAAACAACAAAGAAACTGAAATGAAATTATATAAAGTTATAATGGACACTTCAAAACTTTTATATGGGTGTGAAACATGGGTATTCAAAAGGCAACAAAATGGAAAGTTGATAGCGGAGATAGAATTTTTAAGATAACGAGTATGTAGTTGGATTTACTCCCAGAGATGAAATCAGTAATCTCACCATTTGCAATAAATCACAGATCTTAAAAATAAACGATCAAATAGAAGAAAAGAAAGCTAAATGGAAAGAACACGTTTCACGGATGAACAACTATAGACAAACTCAACAAGCAATGACATATAAACCCACAGGAAAGATAGAAGTTAGAAGTTATCAAAGATGGAAAGATTATATTTGCTCGACCGACCGAAGCGGACCTAGTTCAATCCTCGTAGCCAATGATGATTATAATAGTGATAAACCATCAGTTGGCTGGTTGTTTTATTGATTCACTAGTTAACTTAGCAATTTTATGCAATATCTTCATTACAGACTACACAAACGCTTATATTACCAACATAAGAAAGATGACAGAGTAGGATACGAGGTATCGGATAACCTCATTTCCCTTAAAGCAGTGTTGTAACTGCATTCGTTGTCCCTAAAACTGCAGCAGTCTTGTGAAATGTTAATACAGAGATATTCTATTTTCTCATACTTCATAAGATATCTCCTTCCAGGTTACGACGTAATCAAGCGTATCTGCTCTAGGCTTCTGTGTATTCAGCCTTAGCGTATCCTTCCCTTTCATCGAAGGTTTTACGTTCAGTCATATTTTTTTATGTTGCACGCTTGGAATACGTAGTACGGATGCGTAATGACTTGAAGATAAAAAATATAAAACAGTAAAATAAGCTGAAATGCCGAAGTTGTAAGAAACAGCTCAGAAGTTTGTGGAAAATACTCTTGAGTTTCGCTAAACATATTTAAGAGGAACATTTGAAGATAAATGTGTATTTTCCTCTTGCCGGAACTTCACGAGAGATAATGGCTTTGTTGACATGACAATGATCATTTTTAAAGAGTAGTAGATTAGCCGTGTATATTTGTGAAACAATTTTATTTCATCAACAAAACACTTCTTTTTATTAGTTAGTGGACAATAAGAGAAGAAGAGACTTTGGTACAGACTGCAAAGCTTGGATTGTTCAATGCAAAAGTGATATTTGTGAATAATTTCAGTTTTTTTTTCCAATATTTTATAGCCTCTTACACAGTTTTTTTCATCTATGACTTTTAACAAGGTGTTCAGTGTTTTATTTTTCTTGTAGATAAGAAAGATAGTCGTTTCTTTTAGTACTGTTAGTTTGTACATAAGTTCTTATAAAACATTTCGGACTTGTTTTATTGTCGGGACCAGAGGTCTGCATCGGACGTTTTCGCTCGAGCGCCAAGTAGTTCATAGCATAATCCGATAGGTAGCGCACATGTATGATGAGTAAATCATGCGATAAATCCTCGAACAGTATAAGCCGAGCGTTAGACATTCGTTCTTGTTACAGTGATGAACTGTGTAGTAACATCATAGATGTTTATCATTTCAAAACTTTGCAGTGTTTAACTAACAACTATAAAACTTGCTTTAACATGGAATATAAATGTTGTAGGTAAATGTTTTTTTTTTCCCCTCCACACAGGAGTGATTTTGTTTTTGCCACATCTGATAGATGTTATTGGATGTAAATGTAATTATTATAAACGGAGAACACAATCACGATAATGCAAGAATTATATCAAGTTTTCTAATAATAATAATAATAATAATAATAATAATAATAATAATAATAATAATAATAATCTCTAATAATTAGTTTATCAATCTTTGCGTCTGTAACAGTTGTGCAGCATGATTATTCGTTTTATTATATTTTCTGTGACGTTATCTCTGTACTAATATTGTTATTAATCTACTGCTATATCAATAATATTTTGTAAAACGTTTCTACATTGTCGCACTATATAGACGGAACACTGTGTAGGGATCTATCCTATTATATATGTGGTAAATCATAATTAAATAATTATTAATTAGCAATAATAACTGTATATCGAAGTTTTTCATACTATTTTATTTATAACTTCATGTTCCTGTTTTGGTACGTTCCATTAACTGTTCCATTAAACGTTTGTCAAAAACGCAGAAAATAAAGCCTTATTTTTACCGTGTGAGCAAAACATATGTGTATCTTATCTGTCGCCTTCCATACAAGATAAGACATGTCGGTGAGATGACCTTGTACTGTGCTTCTATTTATTACGAGCGTATCACGACCGATCGTATCTCACTCGAGGGTGCGACACTCGACCGAGTTCAAGCGAGCGATTTAACTCCAATGCAGCACTCTGGTCGGGACCATCACACGATGGCTACATTAATACATGTCCCATATGCTTTAATTTTATTTGACTAAACACAACTAGCCCATAATGTAAGAGTATATTTCTATGCAACAAATTCTTGGATAAAAAGATAGACTTTTTAAATGTTTAGTCTGGAAAGTTGTTCTTGAGTCACAAGATTGATTTAGATTACATCTGAAGTAGAAGTTTAATTTCTATGCATATCACCGTGCTGGACTAACAGCAAAGTGAGAGAAGATTCATCGTTAAAAACTACAAAATGTAGACTCCATTATTATATTAATTGTTTGTAATCTGTAAAGCAATTTTTTATTTAATTGTAGAAACGTGAAGTATAGCATAATGCATTGCTTAAAATTACTGTATTAGAGGACACCATAATATGGTATTATAATAATGTATTCAGCGATCATTTGCGTCCTTTATCAAATACATTCCTTAAGGCAAGGATCGGATAAATGCAGCCATACAGCAGTATCGTTTCTAAATCTTTTTTCGTGCACCTTAGATGATTTTTTATTCCTTTTTTTCAGTGTTCTAGAACATACCTGCTCAAACAGCGCTCAACGAGCGCGCGCGCTCCTTCGGTGTTGGAGAGCTGTGTTCACCGCTCGCCGAAAAGGAGAGGAAGGTACGTCAGAATGACATAGACTTGCTATAGGTAGAGGAGAGGGAAACGACCACTCAGTTATCTAGTGGAGTGCAGTGTGTAGGCCTATTCTCAGTAACTGTTTCACGTTGCTTACGTACTGCTACAGTACAGTATGGAGGAATCTAAAAGACGGAATATAACATTTAACATTTAACGATTTGCAACTCGAACTTATTGATCTTCAATGTGACCTAAGAACTAAAGATCGTTTGAATAATACTACTAACCTGGTTGAGTTTTACAAGACTAAACATTAGCAATAATATCCACGACTACACAGGCTGGCTGTGAAAATGATTGCTATGTTTGGCTCAACATATACTGTATTTGTGAGCAACTGTTTTCTATAATCAACTGTAATAAAGGCAGACATCGAACATCTGTAACTGATGTTTCATTACGATCAGTAGGCTACTGATTCTTTCAGCTGCCAACAGCATAAAACCCCGTTTTTATGTACTGATAAATCAAAATATAACAAAATGAAAGTGCACATTTAAGTAACTATAGAATTTCTATTATTTCCATAAAATAAATATTTCTTTATTAATTAATAATAGTCCAAAATAGTATTGCAAACACTGAACGGGAATTCATTTCATAAACATTCTTACTAGTACTGTATTTCCTTTTGTGTATATTTTGTACGAGATCACTCCTTCTTCCAGTCCACCCTCATACAGAGCGCAGCTAATATCTGCATTCTGCTCATGAGCTGTGAGCCGGCTCGGAGAGCGCAAACCTTGTGCAGGCCTATTTTAGAAAATGGATTTCACCAGTAATGAACCAATGCATTCGCCAATTAATTTGTATACACATGTCAACTGGCAATTTAGAAATGCTGCAATGCTCCTACAAATGTATATGTACGTATTTTCGTATTATGATTTCTTACAACCAGAAGACATTGAATATTCTACACAGAATATGTTTAACAGAGCGGATCTCTTTGATCGCAATTGTCATAATTTTCCTGTATTTTTCAGATGTTTATTTTGCAATTGGTCTTTCTAGGCCAACAGAGTTACAATATTAGACTAAATTAAACATTTATTAAAACTAATAATTATGTATAATTGAGTAGAAACATTTCGGATAACACTGACTTCACAAATTGTCCTAATATCCTTTTCGGTAGATATATATTTCCGATGACTATTACACTCTTACTACGTCATACTAGTTTTGACCAATAAAACGGTACGAAAGGACGTATTTCAACCAATCATGGCTGCTTATCGCACAATTTTATCGCATCCCTAGCATTTGTTTAATTTTATCGCGTCCCTAGCATTTGTTTAATTTTATCGCGTCCCTAGCATTTGTTTCTTTGTTTGCCAACATTTGAAACTGCGCTGGTCTGAACGTCAAAAATATATATAAAATTACAAACCACTCCAGTCGATGCACAGCAGTTTCAAATATGACTCGCATTGGCATTCAAGAACAAGAATAAATAAAAATCACTGATCATACCTATGCATCTTCTGAAATCCGATTTACAAATAAATGAAGAGCACCATTCGGAAATCCTGAATAAGTTGAATACACCATGTAGGCCTAAATCAACGAGTTCCACTTCTATTATGCACACGTCCAATATAACATCAATTGAACAACCAACCACATTCAAATTTGAAAATTGTACATTCAATAATTATTCCTTTTAAAATTATTCATTCGGAAATTCTGAATAAGTTGAATACACCATGTAGGCCTAAATCAACGAGTTCCACTTCTATTACGCACACGTCCAATATAACATCAATTGAACCACCAACCACATTCAAATTTGAAAATTGTACATTCAATAATTATTCCTTTTGAAATTATTCAGGTTTATTTTTTATGTCATCGTCGTTAATTAAAACTTTTCTAACACTTGTGTATATTAGTTAGGTTATGTTATAGCTTCTGCTCTGAGAGGATAAAAAGAACTTCTGCTATATGATATTATGGATAGTCACGTATCAGAGATTGTTTAATATTAAGATTTATTGAATAGTAATAATTACAGTGTCTGTATAAAGACACTACTGCCATCTAGCATGCATCTAGCGTAATATTTGTAATGTTGAGATGGTACAATAATACATTTGAAGACAGTTGTATTTTCGTAAGTCAATTAATATTTTATTGTATTGGAGTACTTCGTTACTTCTAATCTTTATATACTTTCTTCTAATCGTGTAATAGTCAATTAAATCCCACTCGAGTTTTGATTTTCTCTAGATAAATCAAAACGTCTAGTGAGATTACTGTTGATAAAATTATACAATAAATGTTCTTAAATATCGTCATAATTTACTGAAGTTCAGCGATTCAACTTTTTCAATGCAGTTAGACAATAATTATCATTATTATTAATCATAATGCTCATTGTTTATGCGGATGACGTCTCTATGTTACGAGAAAATTAACAAACTAATAGGAAAAACACTGGAATTTTACTTGCAGCAAGTAAAGAGATAGGTTTGAAAGTAAATTCCGAAAAGAAAGAATATATGATTATGTCTCGAGAACAGAATATTGTACGAAATGGAAGTACAAAAATTGAAGATTTATACTTTGAAGAGGTGGAAACATTCAAATATCTAGGAGCATGAGTAGCAAATATTAATGAGGGAGGGAATTAAACGCAAAATAAATATGGAATATGTGTTATTATTCGGTTGAGAAGCTTCTATCATCCAGTCTGTTCTCAAAAATTCAGTCAGAATTTCTAAAACAATTATATTACCGAGTCTTCTGTGTGGTTGTGAAACTTGGACTCTCACTTTGAGAGAGGAACAGCTGTTAAGGAGTTTTGAGAATAAGGTGCTTAAGAAAATATTTGGAGTAAGAGGGATGAAATTACAGGAAAATGGAGAAAGTTACATAACGCATGCATTTTATTCTTCACCTGACAAAATTAGGAATATTAAATCCAGATGTTTCAGATGGGCAGGGTATGTAGCACGTATGGACAAATCCAGAAATGCATAGGCCTATAGAGTGTTAAGGTCCATTCACAATGAAAATTAAACATAACCGTACCATAAACACAGAAGTTTGCGCCCAGGCTACCAAATGGTATCATTCACAATGATTCACATAAGCATTGACATAAACATTACCGTAAGACGTTAACATGAAAGTTTGCAAACTTCAAACTTACATGATTATGCTTACGTGATATGCAAACAGAACACAATCGTGGAGCGCTGACGTATACGACAGAATATGAGGAAATGGCGTCGTTGTTATGTTTCCATGGTTACCAAGTATGTTTGCAGTTATGTTTATTTTCCCATCGTGAATGATGGTATGACTTCTTGATTTTACTGTAACATTTATATTCCTAAGTTAACCCTTACGTTACGTTTAATTTTCATTGTGAATGAGCCTTAACTTTTAACTTTAGAACTGATTACCAAATAAGTTCTCAAAAGCGTGTGCATTCCGTTGAATCGGTTTAAAATATAACTTTCAAATTTAGAAGTGATTATTGCCGAAGGAGTCCTCAAAAGCGCTAGAGCAAAACCAACCTACTCCATTGAAGTAGATTGAACTCCTAGTTAGAAACGATGCGGTCTGTACGAATTATAAACTCAGAATAAACGTGTCTTTAGAGTAGGCTTTCACAACGATATGCAGTAAACAGTGATGTGTCATTCGCGGACAAACGAACGCTTTTGAACGACTCTCTCCTTTGAGCTGATGACGAACTAGCTCTCTTACTGAGAGCTGGTCGTTCGAGAGGTACTTCCAGTTTCTTCCGCTCGCGACTCGCAAACAGCACACAGGTCTATCACAACTCCCGCTCTCGAGTGACCAATGGCATCTGTAGTTCATTACAAGCTTATAGAAGGACAGAGCAGGAATGACATTCTAAAGACCATGCAATATGCCGATAGCGGACGAATGTGAAACCGGTATAATGCGACTTTCGATCAGTAGATATTGGGCAAAACATGCGTATTCTACGTGTATATGTATGTATGTACAGGGACATCACTTTATTTTTACTTCAATTTTTATTGTACCTGAGTTTTTAATGTACTTCACTCCCACCCCCTCTACTAATGAAGTTCAACCGTCCTCCACACAGATCGAAGACCGCATATACAGTTGTAGTAGCCTTACGGTCATGGTAAACAGTACGTTCCAAAAATATGTTCGCGTTTTCCAGTGACGAAAGAACTTTCAATATTGCATCATTTTCCATTTGCCTGCGTCGCATCCCGGTTTCCCCCACCTGCTTCTATTCGCCTCTCTGCAAATGCTAGTGGCTGGGCTGTCTTAGCTCTTTTCTGAGAACATTAATTTCTGTTAGGAATTGGACGTCTATGTAATATTATATAACTGTTTAAAATAACTTAAATAGAAGGGCCTCGTTAAGTAATTAACTGTCATGTGATTTCCTCCCTTTCTACGACGCTGCGACGTAACCACTTGGACGGACAGTAGATAGCATGTCTGAGTAATTTTCTCTCTTCGGATCGGGCAGAAGTGAAGATTGAATTTACAGTACGTAAGGTCTCTTTTATAGAGTAGGTACAGAATTATTTCAACATGAGTTACTAATACGAAGTACGAACCTGATAATTGGAATTACGTACAATAGTCTATAGTGCGATAATATGCAAAAAGAACTGAAGTCTGTATCGAAATGAACGGCCACCATTTTCAAAAATGTGTTGAAATATCCATATTATGATTATTTTTCAATTTAACTTCATTCTCTATATTGTACGGTAATGTGTTGTATACTATACACTGCATAATGCATACGTCCGCATGGAAAGCTCAGTTCGTGAGTAAAAACACTTATTGTTAATACTGTACTGTATTCTGATTAAACAGAAACCTAATTAAAATTATCAAGCTCAAAATCGCGATATTTCCTACTTTACGTAAATGGATGAACTACAGAGTGTAACAAAAGATTCTGGTAGAGTGAAAATTTTAGTTTTTTTTTTTTTTTTTGATGGTAAGTATCACATTTTCAGCCAAATTATTAATAAAGGATTGCATCACACCACAATCAAGTATTACCAACTCCTACACCATAAAATTTGGTCATGGTTCCTGAAAAAATGGAAACTAAACAAGAGAATAATTTTACCATACCGTTACAGAAACTTTCGTTACACTCTGTACTTTTCTTCCCTCCTATACATAGTAAAGTGATTTGTTTGTATATAACGCCAGTATCATCGAACTCCAGTCGTGGAAGGGGGTAGCAAACGGTGTTTCCGGTTCTTAATCGTTGATCCAAATGTATAGCCAGGGTAATTTTAGAAATATTAGTAAAAATAAAATGATGTCCCTGTATATATTTACACTGCAAGTGGGGAAGCACCCAGTGCCAGTGGTATACACAATATAAACAATACACAATAAAATTACAATACACAATACAATAAGCATACATAATACAATTTAACACAATAATTACAATTACTAATAAAACATAAAATACCTAATTTTACAATACAACCTATATATGTATAGGCCCTACATAAGTTTCAATAGTCTTTCACTTTACTCTCATCTCACTCACTGTAGTGGCACTATGACGCATTTCACTGACACTATAGAACACATTTCATTGACGCTATAAATTATCACTGATTGGAACTATTCACTGCACTGTAAAACCATAACTTCACTGACTCACCTTGCTTCACTGATACAACAGTTCAAATAAGATAAATAATTACACCCTTATGCATACTTATAAACAGAACTACATTTAAGCTAAACATTTCTAGTCTAAGGCCCTCTTACAAGCTATTTTTAAATAATTTACAATTCAAACTAAGGGAGTAACTCATCAGGCTAAATAAATACATGTCACCTTAAAAAATTAAATGTTAATTTTCGCCTTAATTTTAATTTGCACTTTATACACAACTTTTTAAGTTATTCTTGAATCTCCTTAAGGAAGGACAGCCCTGAAAGACCGCTGCAGGCAGGTCATTCCAATTATTTATAGTTCTATATAACGTTTATGTTGCAGGATTTTTAATTTCAGCACTTTCTTTTTAACTTCATACGATTTTACCTGTCATCCTTCTGATTCTTAATACCATTAGACTATTATTGAAACGTCGACCTGGTTGGCAAGTTGGTATAGCGCTGGTCTTCTATGCCCAAGGTTGCGGGTTCGATCTCGGGCCAGGTCGATGGCATTTAAGTGTGCTTAAATGCGATAGGCTCATGTCAGTAGATTTACTGGCATGTAAAAGAACTCCTGCGGGACAAAATTCCGGCACATCCGGCGACGCTGATATAACCTCTGCAGTTGCGAGCGTCGTTAAACAAAACATAACATTTTAAACATAACATTATTGAAACAGTATCGACATATTGTTCAGCTCGCTCAACCAGTTCTTGAACGAATTTTGAATATGTAATATTTCCGCTGTCCCAACTTCATACTGAATTGTTGTTTGACTTCAAGGAAAGATCTTGTGACGCAGTGAGAAAGCACAATAAACTCACATTTTTCAATTGAATCGCAATTACACCGTGTAAATCGCAGTATGATGTGTCGTATCTGGTTTAAGGATTACTGGGTTACGGTTAACACTAATAGATACAAGAAGATATTCACAGAATTTATAGAGCACCTTGATGATATACTACAACAAAAGCAAAAATATTTTGAGCAAGATATGGCGACCTGACATATATTCAAAGAATCAATGGAAACAATTCCCGGTTATTTTGATAACTGAATCACCTCAGCTGGTCAGTGGCTTCCACGTTCGTCCGGTCATACAAGGTTTGATTTTATCTTTCTTTTATTGGTTATTTAATGACGCTGTATCAACTAATCGGTTATTTAGCGTCAAAAGGATTGGCAATAGCGAGATGGTATTTGGCGAGATGAGGCCAAGGATTAATCATAGATTACCTGACATTCATCTTACAGTTAGCAAAATCTAAAAAAAACCTAACCAGGTAATCGAATCCACGCCTGAGCGCAACCAAGGATCGGAAGGCAAGCGCCTCAGTCGACTGGCCTACGCCTGTGGCTGGCTTAATCTTGTGGAGTCGTCTTAAAGGCACTTACTTACTTACTGCTTTTAAGGAACCCGGAGATTCACATAAGCCGGCCATTGGTCCCTATCCTGAGCAAGATTAATCCATTCTTTATCATCATATCCCACCTCCCTCAAATACGTTTTAATATTATCTTCCCATCTACGTCTCGGCCTCCCTAAAGGTCTTTTTCCCTCCGGCCTCCCAACTAACACTCTATATGCATTTCTGGATTCGCCCATACGTGCTACATGTCCTACCCATCTCAAACGTATGGATTTAATGTTCCTAATTATGTCAGGTGAAGAATACAATGCGTGTAGTTCTCTGTTGTGTAACTTTCTCCATTCTCCTGTAACTTCATCCCTCTTAGCCCCAAATATTTTCCTTAGCACCTTATTCTCAAACACCCTTAACCTATGTTCGTCTGTCAAAGTGAGAGTACAAGTTTCACAACAATAAAGAACAACCGGTAATATAACTGTTGTCAAATTAAAAATAAAGTGGTACTCAAAATAAAGGTTTTGATTAGAGAAATATAATAACAAGTTTCTACGACGCTCCGTTCTCTCAAAACTGCGTGTATAACGATACAACAGCTGTAGTCGTGACGTCACAACTCCAGGTAGTTCACAGCGATTTTTCCTTAGAGCTCACTTTATAGCGTTTCGTACAGTGAAGCAACTAGTGCAGAGTTGTCAGACAGAGACTAAACGGAGCGGATCCCTCCACTAGACTCGTTGCATGCTCCGGTGTTTCCACAGACATGAGCAAGTTCACGCTCCGATGTAACTCCACAACCGGTTTTGGAGCTTACAACTCTGACACTACTGAACTAGTGTCTTATTATTTTATAATATAAGTTTGTGTACTATTCTATCGGAAATGCCTCATTGGGGTTTTGCGTGTTCAAATAGAATAAACACAGATATTCATATATTTCCTAATCTTCAAAGATCACCGATTAGATTCCAAGCGTGGGGGAATCGAATAAATCGGCATAATTTCGAATCCACTCGATATTCCGTCGTTTGTTCTGAATACTTCACTCCAGAAGATTTTGAAATTACGTCCCGGCTTAGAAATGAACTTTTGAGTACCAAAACAAGTAGACCGGTTTAAAAAAAAGTGCAATCCCTCCTTTAAAACTGAAACCGAATGAAATTAATGGACATAATCAAAGTCAGAGAAAAACGGTGCATATGTAAGGAAGAAAATTATAAACCAAGCGATAGACTAGTCATTTACAAGTTCATGCAGCGAACTTTGTGAGACAGTATACGAAGA
Organism: Periplaneta americana; assembly: GCF_040183065.1. NCBI lineage: Eukaryota > Metazoa > Arthropoda > Insecta > Blattodea > Blattidae > Periplaneta > Periplaneta americana. Next base: position 93,318,027 of record NC_091132.1, read on the forward strand.
AGTGGGGACCAGTGTTATCCAAGAACAAACAAGTGATGATGTCAATTTAAACACACATACAAATTGCAATGAATTAGGTGTGCAATGTGGGCTGGGGTTTTGAAACTTTCAGGGGTATTTCAAACTGTGAAAGTGAGGAAGTAAAAATGATATGGATGTGACCTTTTGTGAAACAACCAGTAGCAGTAGGAGAAGCGGTTTTACCAAATATAATAATTTAAAAATAGACAAGAGTGCTATATTTTTTATTGTGGGGAATGTTTACTCTCTCTGTTTGCCTTTTATCCAATAAATATTTCAATGTGTATATTGATACAAATTTATCAGTTAAAACCTTGGATTTGTTTTAAAAACTGCATGTTGTAATAGTTTTTTGAAATTGATTACTTTTTTCTGATCGAGTTATCACTAATATTGAAACAATTATAAATGGCCAACAATATGTTTAATGGAGGTAAAGTTATTAAAACCTTATAAAGGGAAGGAATTGGTAAAAAATAAAAAAAATGATAAATAAGATAAATTTTTTTAATGTTCTGAGTGTTGGTTGCAAAATATAACAAATTGTGGTGAGTTTTTTTAAATTAAAAACAATTTCTAATTAATCAAAATACTAAATTTCCCTTCTATTAGCAGTTTGAAAGTTTCTGTACTCATTATCAGGGTCGGGGTATTCGCGACGAATTTCTTTTATTACGCACGAAGCTATGACTTTTCTGTTTCCTCTTCCGAGGTGATTCCAAGAATTAATCCAGTAAACAAACTGTAAGTTAAATAGCGTTATGTTTGTTATTTACCTCTTGTAACTCTTCCCTTTCATTATTAGACTCCGTCCTCATCATCATAACATGCCTAGCAGTATTCAACGTGTCTCTGTTTAGTACAACAGTGTAAAATGTATTATGAAATGTACTCATAATACAAATACAGGGACATCATTTTATTTTTACTTCAATTTTTATTGTACCTGAGTTTTCCAATGTACTTCACTCCCATCCCCTCTACTAGTAAACTTCAACCATTCTCCGCACAGAACCAAGGCCGCGTATGCAGTACTGAGTTAGTGAGTATAGTACGTCCCAGAAATATGTTCGTGTTTTCCAGTGACGAAAGAGCTTTCAATATTGAATCATTTTTGTCACAGGTAATGTCGTCCGTTTGCCTACGTCGCATCCCGGTTTTCTCCATCCGCTTCTGCTCGTCCCTCAAGGGCTAGTAGCTGGACTGTCTTAGGTCTTTTCTGAAAACATTAATTTCTGTAAGGAATTAGACGTCTACGTAATATTATACAACTATTCAAAATAACTTAAATAAGAGGGCCTCGTTAAGTAATTAATTGTCACATGATTTCTCTCCTTTGTACGACCCTGAGACAAAACCACTTGGACGGACAGTAGATACCATGTCTGAGTAATTTTATCTTTTCGATTCGGGTAGAAGTGAAGATTGAATTTACAATACGTACGGGACATACTCTGTTATAGAGTAGGTACAGAATTATTTCAACATGAGTAACTCGTACGAAGAACGAAACTGGTAATTGGAATTAGGTACAATAGTCTATAGTGCGATAATATGCATTAAGAACTGAAGCCTGTATCTAAATAAAAGTCTACCATTTAAGAATAGTACATTAAGCAACGAGCCTATAAAGGTAGTAAATAAGACGCAAGTATGATTGTTTATGAAACGAGTGCAAGGGAGTTTCATAATTTTCATACGAGCGTCTTAATTACCATTATAGGCAAGTTTCATACGACTTTTTATGCTCGACCATATTTCTAACTTGAAAGTATTGAAAATTAGGTCTTTTTATGGTTATGTGCGAACTGACCTGAATTATGAGATTGCGCAGACGCGAAAGTATTGTTTTTTTCCGAGGCCGAATGTCATTGACCTTGGCACAGAATAAGAATGAACATTAGTCTGATATAACCTGGAAATTGATTTAGAATTGAAAAACGAGATGACAAATTGAATTTATTTGAATATTATTTATAATTAACGCTAATTATTATAGTAACAGAACATAACCTTCAGCGACAGTATTGGATTTCAAGCCTCCGTGACTTTTCGCTAATTGTCTGTCAATTGCATATCCGAGAATAATCGATATAACGGTACAAAGCTGACCTTGATTGGCTGAAGACCAGTACTTTAATGTGTAGTTGTACTTTAATGACATGCATTAAAGGACTGCTACCAGGTGTATAATTACTACATTTCGGCATGGTCGAGCATAAAAGTTTAAATATCCATATGATTATTTTTCAAATTCACTTCCTTCCCTATATTGTACGCTAATGTACTGTAACCACAGTCTAGTATATACAGTCGCGAAGCTCAATACGTAGAAAATATGCAAACATTAGGTAGTTGCTCACCACTAGGGTCGCTAATATCGCCTCATTACAGGCAATGCAAAATAGTACCGTCACAGTCTATTGTTTCTAGCACCCTCAAAACTCAAGCTTCGTGACTGTATATAGTAGACTGTGCTGTAACAATATAATATACATGTATAATGAATACGTCGGAATGGATAGCTCAATTCGTGAGTAAAAACATTTATTTTTAATACAGTACTGTATTTTGATTAAACAAAACCTAATGAAAACTATCAAACCCAAAATCGCTAAATTTCCTAGTTTACGTAAATAGATGAACTACTTTTCTTCTCTCTTATACCTAGTAAAGTGATTTATTTGTATTTTAAGCCAGTATCATCGAACTCCTGTCGTGGAAGGGGTAGCAAACGGTGTTTGCGGTTCTTATCCGTTAATCCAAAGGTATAGCCAGGTTAATATTAGAAATGTTAGTAAAAATAAAATGATGTCCCTGTACATCAGCACTTTCCGTTACATATCTTACCATTGCACTTTCACAGCAACAGAAACACTCTTGATGAGTTTCTGAAGAAACACATTCACCGCAGAAACGCTAGTCCATGGTTCCTAGCCGGTTTGTAATCTCAATGCTTTCTTCCCCAATTCTTACAATTTCACTTTCCTGGGCTCAAATTGATACGGCCTGATTTCAGCCATGATTCGTGGAAATAACTATTTCATATAAGACAAGACACCAGTTACCAGAAACTTAACACTAATAATAGGAAGAGACTGAAGGGAAAGAAGCTTCTATTACGTTATAAAGCCCAGTTGCTGCTACTCACGGCTGGCATACTTGCAAGTGCAGTTGTGACGTCACCACTAACTCCGGGAATTTTTAAATGCCGTTCTATTAATCGTACGACGCACCGGTTTTCACAGAAACTAATCGCTATACTACTCTGTCAGAATAATTATATACCTAAAAGTGCATTTTTTAAGTTGACAGGGCCTTTAAATATAGACTTTTTCATGACAAGTCCAAAGCCTGCAACAGATGGCGGAAAACACTTCTAGGGACATCAAGAATAATGATTGTGATGTTGGCACGTGTAAAAGAAATATGAAGTGCAGCGTTGAATGTGTGTTGCAGAAAATGGCGATCGTGTTCAGTACCTGATGTGTGTGTGTTTTTTTTTTTTTTTAATTTAATAAACCCTATTTCACCCTGAGGTATATTAGGGTTATAGTTGGCATCAAAATACATATTTTATAACCATTAAACAATAGTAAAGTGATAACATAAAATAGTGGTACAGTTACAATTCACATGAATTATGTAGAAGCATGCATATTAGTGAAAGAATGGCTCCTGTTAAAGATTAATGAGATGTTTGAGGAATAATCAATATAAAAGGTATACAAGAATGTCTAACCTATTCAGAGTAAATCACGATCTTAAAAAGATAATCAATAGTAGATTAATAAAACAAAGTTTCACTTTCACTTTCAAATTAATACTTAATTTATGAACAATGAAATAGTTAAGAGTAATAAAGAGATACTACAAGCAATGATTTACGATTACAAGTTACATACATGATTCAGGAACAATTACAATAATTAAAATATAACACACGTAATGACTTACAACTAACGAATATCGAAATATTTAAGGGCAATATATAATGGTAGGGGCAATACAAAAGATTTAAAAACAAATGTAAACAGTACAGTAAAGGAATAGTAGAAAAAATGACTTAAGATTATAAATTAAACACATTATTTTTAAAGCAATAGGTAACAACAAAGGGATACTAATAACAATACACTGACTGTAGTTACAGATTAAACACATTATTTTAAAAAACAAACACGCAAAGGATTAATAGCTATTTTCAGGCATCAATCAAAGGGACCATGACTGTAATTCACATCTTCTTGACGTCATTTCGTATATTATTTTGTGTTTCAATCTATTTCAATTTATTGTTTTTCACTGTAACAACAAAATATGTTTCATAAAGCCTCAAGGTATTTCTCTATACTTATTGTATCACGGTACTCTTTGTCAATGGCAACCTGTAATGGTTATAGGAAGAAAAATATATATATAAATAAAAATAAAATAGTTATTAAACACATTATTTTAAAAGCAATAAATACCTATATTAAGAGATGACTTGAAATTTACGAATTAAATGCCAGTACCTGATGTTATGAGCACTTGTTTCACATGAAGACAATTTTACTACTTGACTTCCATTTGTTTGTGAATTGCAGGCTAGACATTGGTTCGGTTCTATTCGAATCACTCTGTGGAATGTTTTGTCAAGTATAACAGTACAGCAGCCGTGGCGAAAAGGCCATGGTGCGCCGAGCCACTGTGTAAGCTGCAACGTGCATAGCACCTATGGAGGGAGGCAGACAACCGAAGGGGAAGTTAATGTTTAGGACGTGTAACGAAGAAAGAAATTAACAAGAAAACATAGGACACATTATCACAACCTAAAATTAACTGTCTTCAGAATGTCTCTGCGACAAAGTTTCAAAATCAGGAATTATGTCACTTACTGCCAATCGTAGTTGATCACGAAGGTATTTGTCTGTCAGTCGTGATCTAAATTTGATTTTTACTATTTTCATTGTTGAAAATAATTTTTCAGAAACGTAAGTTACAGCGAGCATGGCTTCAACAGAGCAAACGAAAGAACGAAGCTTCAAATATTTCTTTTTTTCCAAAGATTTGAAAAGTTCAATATCTGTCAAGTCCTTACATCTAGCTTCCATTTAACGTCACATTGTAAATCTGCGAGTTTAAATTGAAAATCTAACCGCATTATTCGTACATCTGCTGTAAAAGAATTGACGTACAGAGATGATAATGATGATAATGATAATGATAATGATAATGATAATAATAATAATAATAATAATAATAATACTTAACTTTATAATGTTTCATCAGTAACATGTAGGCCTAGTAACTTATAATGCCGTTTTATGTTATACAACCGTTTTCGTAGTAATATTTGTGAACAAATCATACATTTAATATTTTCATCATATTGTAAGCAAAGGAATGCGTCCTCCCATCCTACTTGAAACTTTCGTTTTTTATAGAGGTACATGGTTTCGAGAGAGATATTGCGACGATACGCCACTCGCAGGTCCGAGACAAATATAAATAGAACGGAGTTTGACTCCAGTGAGTGAGAGGGTGGGGGTTGTAGGTAGGAAGCGAGAGAAAAGCACTGCGAGCCACAATGTGCTCGTGAGTCGCATTTTCGCCGCGGCTGCAGTACAGAAAGGATGCAAACACATTTCTTCAAACTATATTGTATTCCAGCGACATAGTGGTATATTTATAGACGATAGACTTTCGGTAAATATTGGCACTTGTTAATACTAATAATATCATTATTAATTATTTTAACTGATAATTACCTGAACAACGTTCTGGAATATTTAATTAAAAGAAAAACAAAAACAAAGTGTTTCAAACTTCAAAGTCTTAAGTTCTTAAGATATTAAATAGAAATGATTTGTGATTAGTAAAGTTCGGATAAAATAACTGTATTAGAATATGCATCCTTGATCCGTGCGTTTTGTTTCAAAACATTAACTAGTTATCGCGTATCCCCCAGCCGAGAGTACTGACGTATATTCAGTTCATATCGGCTGTACTGTCCATTCACTGATGTTTTAGCTACGGCAGCGATGTCAAGGTCAAGAGCACGTGGACAGTTCTGCGTGCGATCAAGCGCTCACTAGTTGCAATGCAGGCAGCAACAGAGAATAAGAAGGGGTGAGCAAAGTGAAGTCTATTGGCCTGTCACTGCAAGATGAATTAAACTGTCTTAAATAATAGATAACAAGAAATCAGAACGTGTTTTGTAGAGTGTACCTCTCTAATAAATGCAAATAATTCTAAACTAGTAGGCTACAATAAATAATAAGCATAGCTTCTCCTTAACTTATATATTTTCAGATAATAGCTAGAATATGATTAATTTTTATATGATTATCTAATAATCCAACTAGTATAAAAAACATTGTTTGCCTGTTTTAAACCTACCAATACAAAAGTGAAAGAAATTACAGGACATTGTGCATACGGAAAATGAAATAATAGGATTGCAACAAATAATAAACATAGTATATTTTTGATCTTAGATGTTTTAGATAATGACGCCTTTCTAATTAAATGCTATGTAGCTGTTACACACTTAATAATGTATTATTATATGAACAGCACTTTTATAGAAACAAATTTAAATTCCTGACTTCTCGTCTAATACTGAAATGTTTCTTCTTATTTTACCCGACACCAACCTTCTTATGCCCGGCGAAATTATGTTTCCTGCAGCATGACGAAGCATAGCACGCATATTATCTTAGATAATCTTGGTATTAGTCTTGGTTTTGTGAGGTTCACAAGTGAGGAAAATTGTTCACATACGTGCTTACTGCCGAATATAGAAATAATTTGCGCCGCAAATATTTGTACCCTGGATATATTACCAGGCAAAGCGAACTTCCAACTTGACTATGTTCATGCAATTCAAAGAACATGGAGAGAACTTTTCCTCGGCTTAACCAAAGGACATCACAATGGTAAGGACCATTGTCAAACTGAAAATATACGGACGACATATCTTCACAATTTTTTAGACAGAATTCATAACGAGTCTACGCTATTAGCATCCATACTTTTGTATTTTATTCTGTAACCTTAAATACCATGCAGAGAGGAAGAACCTCTACAGTATGTCTTAAACATATATTTATTACTATTTAATGTCAATAAAACAACAAAATTTCAATACATCATTATGTACATGAATTAATAATTTCAGGCGTTTCACATTGCTGCTCTTCGTAACTAAATGTTTTCCATACATCAGACAAAGAACATTTTCGTCTCGTTCACTCATAAAAAGTTAGGAGTCTAGTCAGCCTAAAACTTACTGAACGACTTCTTCCTCAATGTGTAATGTACAACCCTTGAGTTCATCAGTGACTTGTACCTGCGTGCTCTGAACAGCTCATATGGGCGATGAGGCACGCTTGCGCTCTCGTTGACATCACTGAGCTATGGGGTGGTGAGCGCTCTTCCCAGTATAATAATAATACTAATAATAATAGTTTTATTTTCCCTGGCAGAGTTAAGGCCATCGGGCCTTCACTTCCACTCAACTAGGATCAAGTCACATAGAGAAAAATAGCCTACATACCGGTATACAAATATTAACTTAAAAGTAATAATAAACATAATAAAGTAAAAAAAGAGAGATTGAATACACAATCAGAATTACTTTAAAATAATAATAATAATAATAATACAAAAATATATATAATAAAAAAAGAGACTGAATACATAACCACAAACAGAAAAATACATTCTAGTATACAAGTATTAACTTAAAAAAAAAGAATTAATACATATGAATATAATCTCACAACTAAAGGAATAGTACTATTAGTATGATCAGCACAGCACGTGTTACATTGAGACAATGACAATTACCTAGATATTAGTGTTAATGGAAAAATAAAGTAATGACTGTGTAAAATAATAATAATAATAATAATAATAATAATAATAATAATAATAATAATAATAATAATAATAACAGTAATGATAATAATGCATAAAAATTATACCTAAAAAAACTAATTCTGTGCATTTAAAATATTTCTAAACAACCTAATTTTAAACAACTGAGGACTAAGATTACCCCTGATTTCCAGCGGCAGCGAATTCCATGAGCGGGCCATGGCTATTGAAAAAGAACTTGAGTACAGAGATGTCTGATAACGTGGTATTGATAGCAACAGATTGTGCTGTGACCGTGTGTTACGATTATGATGTGAAGCTAGGAGAGTAAACCGAGAGGCAAGGTAGTTGGGTGTGGAATCATGTATAATTCGATATAGCAGGCAAAGAGAATGTACTAAACGTCGATCTTGCAAGCGGAGCCAGGAGAGTCGTAGAAAATATTACGATATATGATCATGTCGACGGATATTGAAAATAAATTGGACGCAGACATTATATACACGGTGAAGTTTTTGAGAAAGTTCAGCACTTAAGTCGCTATATAAAACATCACAATAGTCAAAGTGAGGCATTACAAGGGTCTGTACTAGAATTTGAGTTTAGTAGGAAGGAAATTTTTCAGGCGTTTCAAATAATGCATGATAGAGAAAACTTTTCTACAGATATATCTGATTTGCGTATTCCAGTTCATATTAGAGTGGAAATAGATGCCGAGGTTTTTTTACAGTAGCACTGAAAGGAATTATTTTGTTGTCGAGAGAGACAGGCTGAAGGGTGTTCATATTAATAGAGGATAAAAGCCTTTGCTGCCCCAAGAGAATGGCTTGGGTTTTATCTGGATTGATGTTTAGCCCAAATTTTCTTTCCCAATTATTAATTGACAAAATATCGTCAGTGAGGCTCGACAAAAGTTCATTAACAGTATCAGGCCGAGAGTGTATATATACTTGAAGGTCGTCCGCATACAAATTACATTAGCAGTGCTCCAGAACTGAAGAAATGTCATTAATATATAGAGTGAAAAGCAGAGGACCTAGTACAGTCCATCCATGTGACTGCACTCTCAGAAAGATGCATTTGTCTTAGCTTTGAAATCAATATGTAAATGTTGACAGTGTCAAAAGCTCGGCTGAAGTCAATTAGTGTCAATACAGTAATTTCACGTCTTCTCTATAGCTTCACGAATGTCTTCAGAGATCTTGAGTAGAGCAGTAGTAGTACTATGGTGATTTATAAAACCTGATTGACAGGTGTCCAATAGATTGTGTGTACCAAGGTAAGCAGTCAGCTGTTTGTAAACAATGCGTTCTAGGGCCTTTGACAGTGTGGGAAGAATGCTGATTGGTCTATAGTCATTTGCAGTCATTGGTTTGGCGGTTTTAGGGAGTGGATGAACGAGGGGGTATTTCCATTGTTGTGGGTAGGTAGAGGTGATGAGGGAAGCGTTGAAAATGTGAGACAAGGTAGAGAGAATTATTTTTTTTATTTTATTTTGGTAGGTTATTTTACGACGCTTTATCAACATCTTAGGTTATTTAGCGTCTGAATGAGATGAAGGTGATAATGCTGGTGAAATGAGTCTGGGGTCCAGCACCGAAAGTTACCCAGCATTTGCTCATATTGGGTTGAGGGAAAACCCCGGAAAAAACCTCAACCAGGTAACTTGCCCCGACCGGGAATCGAACCCGGGCCAAATGCGCTGACCGTTACTCCACAGGTGTGGACAGGGAGAATTATATCTAAAATCAAATTTAACATCAAAATATTATTGCGATCTGTGCCTTGAGCTTTAGTTTTAATCCTTTGTAGTGCTATTTTTACGTCTAGATCAGTGACATTAGTGAAATAAAATTTGTCGCGGTCTGGGATAGGAGCAGTTGAAAGTTTGCTGTTTCAGGTCAATATTGGGATGTGAAGTGGAAGCGGATGTAAAATGGTCATTTAGTACATCTAGAGGAATGTTGATGGGATTGTCGACCTAGTTGGCGAGTTGGTATAGCGCTGGCCTTCTATGCCCAAGTTGCGGGTTCGATCCCGGGCCAGGTCGATGGCATTTACAGTAAGTGTGCTTAAATGCGACAGGCTCATATCAGTAGATTTACTGGCATGTAAAAGATCTCCTGCGGGACAAAATTCCGGCACATCCGGCGACGCTGATATAAACTCTGGAGTTGCGAGCGTCATTAAATAAACCATAACATTTAACATTTGATGGGATCCGTTGGCGTCTTATTCTGTCCTATTCCCATTTGTCGTAAGTTGTTCCATAGTCCACGTGCATTTGTGGACGGCTCGATTAGGCTATGGGTATGTCGGAGTTTGGAGTTGGCGTCTTATTCTGTCCTATTCCCATTTGTCGTAAGTTGTTCCATAGTCCACGTGCATTTGTGGACGGCTCGATTAGGCTATGGGTATGTCGGAGTTTGGAGTTACGTATCATTTATGTGGTTTGATTTCTAAATTGCTTTTATATTTGCCAGTTTTCATCAGTTTCATCAGTAGGTAGAGTTTTAGTTAGTGGAAGGGAGTAGTGTTTACTTAGTCCGGAGAAAGTCAAGGTCGGAACAAACGACAACTAGTTAATGTTTGTAAACAAAATGCACGGTCTATCTAGATACAGCGACTTTATCAGAACCTTAGTGATTGTAGGGCTGCAAAAAGTATTGGCTATAGGTTACGCTGCATTGTACGTACAGCTCTGTGTTTACAAAATGCTTATGTGCACGCACGACTAGTTACTGCAGCGGCTGCGTGTACATTTCGCTCCGTATGAATGAACTTATAATACAATTTACATTTACAGGATTACCTAGGCCTACTAATGTTCGGAATAAATATTACATTTATAAAAAACATCATTATCATCAATAAAGTCAAACACAATTTCTCCGTGTTCTGAATTCAATTATCTATTCTTTATTGGATTTTGTTTCGACATTCTGATACATCCTCACGTCACTTAAACGGCTGTTAAGGCAGTTATTACACTGCATACAATAATATCTGTAGCACTATTATGATATTCACCCCAATTGGAACTACACTTACTGATTAAAACACAAGTATTTTCCCACACAATTATGATAATGAAATAACGATTATTTTGACGTTAAATATGTGAAACTGCTAAATGTGAAAGCTCATAAATCTTTGTCCAGAATACACAGGGATAGTGCAAAAGGTTATGACTCGCTGTTTCGAAATAAATATAACATTCAATATAAAAGCCGCCAGTTCTTTAATGACACCATTTATTTTATCCCACACATGTACGGCACTTTTTATTGATTAATTTATATCGCGTAATTTGGAATGCGGCACTGGGAGTGCATCGGATTCGAATAAAATTTTAGTATCGCTTGCATTGACCCGACAACTCTAATATTGGAAGTGAGCCAAATTAATTTAGAAACCAAAACGAATTCACCGATGGAAATGGATGTTTCCAAATTTGCTTTATTTGAATGCTGCATTTATCGCTTTCTTAATCTACAACAGTTATTTGAAGATGCTGAGAAGAAAACGAGGTGTCGAAGAAGTGCAAACACTCGTAGGGAAATGCAAATATAAGAAGAAAGTTTACCATACACCTTCTTCTTCCACCAAAATCTCACACAATCTAATTGAACCTTAATTCTGACATAGGCCTGTACAAAAGATTCCATGAAAATAGAGGAACCCGCTTTATCAGTTTAAGAGGAATCAGAAAAATGTGATTTCTCTGAAAGTATATCTGAAGTTATTATTTTAACAATAAATAGGCATCTTTTAATTAATTAGTAATACAAATTAAATAGTAAACATAAAATACATTCATATTCCCTATAATAAATACATATTGTTATTGATAATATGTATTATAGCGGTATAAAAAGAAGAACCATTTGACGTAACTTGGAAAAGGAAATGTTTTGTGAAAGTATTTCTATATAAAATTACAATATTACCGGTACTTCAGAATGAAATTGTGGAATGAATTCAGGTTATCCATGAAGAATGACTGGCAAGTCATCAGGGCATATGTACTGTACAGTGGGGACATAATTGTCGAGTGGGTGAAAATGTTTCAAGATCTGTAGTGCGGTTGATAAGAGGCTATAGTTTCATTTCCTTCTGAGCATAGATACGAGTAGGCCTATGTATTATTTAATCAGAAGCTGTATTTTAAATACTTTTCTCAAGCTATAATTCTGTGAATTTCTTGAAGCTCAGTCCCAACAGTGAAATTTCAACAATGACAAAAAGGTATAAAGAAAGGAAAAAAATATGTGTTTTTTTGGTAGGAAATACATTCCAGAAGGTTTAGTTGTTTTTTCTCAAATTATTTACACTTTTTTAGTAAATAAAGTTATTATGCATACTCAACCTAGAATGATTTGGAAGAGTATGGAGAGCTATTACCGCAATTCACGCCAAGATAGAAGTTGAACAGTTCGATGCAAGGTAGTAAACAAATGTCGAATATGTATGATGTACACTGATACATTGCCTAATCACTAGGGCTGAAGAAAATTATTGATATCAGGGTAGTGAATCATTTATATATACATCGTTGCCCGGTGTCTCTACTGCCTGAAGGAGCAGAGGGAGTGAACGTCCAACTCTCCTCAATAGTAGACCTGCTTAACATCTAATCATAGGGCCTGTACACACATTTTCAAATGACGATACTGAACAAAGTGCGTTGAGAAGTCATATCGTCGCTGCTCCTCTAACATCAGCTATTTGTTTTTTGTTTTCCACTTATAATTGCCTTGATTTTCAAAAGCCACTTTAGGAATAAATTCAATCATTACGTGATAAATGATGAAATTTTACCGAAAGCAGCTTTGAAAATCCACGTAATTGAAACTGATAATGTATTTTCTACTGCAAAATCTTCTTAATAACAAATAGTTGATTTTGGAGGCGCGGCGACGATATATGCGTTAAAGATTTAATTGATGCAAATTATGTAAAGTAAATTAATTTTACTAGAAGAAGTCAGTATATAACAATAAAAATAAAAATAACGGACAGTCAAAAGTTATGAAAAATACAAAAGAATCAATTTATTTTAATATAACATTTGAAGTTAAAGACCACATATACACTTAGCTGAGGCTTTCGGAAGGCACGAAGATGCAGCTCATGCTTACCATAAGAGTAAAAAAGCCACAAACCGGCCCTCCTATTGGGAAATATCTGGCATCGCTACTTATTATAGTAAATTTATATGCGTTGTCGACTACAGATTTGTTGCTAAAGTTACGGAGAGTGCATACATTACAATATGCTGTCGTACATGACACTAAATTGTTAGAAAGTGCATCTAAACTTCGAAAAGATAGTACCTACTGCATCTCAGGTTATATTTAGGACTGTTAGCATTGATACCATAATCGACGCCAGTACCGGAAGAGTGGTTTCCATCTCTCTATGGAAATAAATAAGTTGATATTAGTACACTGCTCCGTCGATTTAGCAGAAAGTCAATGTCCACCTACTTAGATACCGTATAACCAGAGGAGCAAGTCCCCTGCAATCGGTAAACATAATCTTTTTTTAGAGCAGTGGTGTTCAATCTATGGTATGCGTACAGCAGAAGCAGCAGCAGTAGTAGTAGTAGTAGTAGTAGCAGTAGCAGTAGATTTATTTCTACTGGCAGAGTTGAAGCCATAAAACTTTCTCTTCCACCTCACCAGTATTAGAACAATTTCAATACAATAGCAGAAATACAGAAACAAAATACAATTAATAATAATAATAATAATAATAATAATAATAATAATAATAATAATAATAAAACGAAAACAGTTTAGTTACATGTAGGCCTAATTCTAAAAATCAAACAAATTATAGTAATGTGAATCGAATTGTTAAAATAATAAAGAAAATTTATATGTTGAAAATAAAAATCATATACTAAAAAAAATTATATTTTAGGAGAGCTCACAGTCTAAGCAGTCTATTTGACAACCAGGTTTTGAAATTAGTAAATGTCTGACAGCCCCTTAAGATATGAGGTAGGGAGTTCCAATGACGAGAAATTGGAATGGTGAATGATGAAGAAAATCGGGAAGTGTTATGATGAGATATACTCTATGTACTGCTGATGTGAGATAGAGTATTTAGGTTATGGTTGGAGCATAAATACACAATATGGACAGTAAACAATCGATCATACAGGAGTGAGTGAGTGAGTGAGTGAGTGAGTGAGTGAGTGAGTGAGTGAGTGAGTGAGTGAGCGAGCAAAGACAAAATAAATATTACCTTACTCTCTCCAGCAATATCCTTAACTTTTGTGCAGTTTTAAAGGTGCTGAATAATGCTTACTTTGTCAGAAATACTCAGACTTGAAAGTGTTTCTGACACGATGCCTTACCGGTTTGAGGGGGCTTGGATTCTCGTCACAACAGACCATGATGTACTAGTTCTGCTTTCTTTAGGCTCAGACGCATTCTACGACGGAGAAGTGTATCTATAATTATTTAAATTTTGAAACTTCATGAACATTGAAAATTTCATTGCTTTAGATGTTACTGTCATTCTCTCATAATTTTAGCTATTGGAATAATATATACAACAGGAAGCCACATTTGAATAGAATTTATAAATAATAAAATTTTACACTTTACTTGAGGAGTAAACAGTATTAAAATCACACACCACTTACACAATGCTTTTTTTCCGTTTGTTTAGTCAAATGTTCGAAGACAGGTCTGAACCTCACAGGTGATACTAACATGGCATCACTTTTGAGGCAACTAGGGCAGAAGATATAAGATGAATCTTTTAATTAGAAATCACTATCACGAGATCTAATGTCCACGCTTATAGTGTAAAGAATTAAAATTTCAGACTTGACTTTCTTATAATAATTTAACTTACAGTACTAAAGTCCGTATTACTCAAAGAGAAACAATAATCCTATTCGATGAGATATATTATAAACTGCGTTCCATTCTTAATCACTTTAAAATAACACTGATATGGTGAAGTATCGTACGTACAACATCGACATCAAAATGTCTTACATCGAAAAATATCGATAAGTGTGCTGTAGCAGTAACATCGCAACGTCCTTACTTGTGTTGAAAGATAATCTGTAATTCAGAAAAGCATAAAAAAACCGAATTCTCAATCACATTGAAGAACAATGTATAGTGGGACCATCGGATCTGTGCCCCCGAAAGATATGCGAACTGAACCCTAATTCCTTCTCAGCTTCGGTAATAAATTTCTCTCCCTGCATTCCTATCTATCTCTCTTTCTCTCTCCCATTACTCACAATTTTGAGCCTTCTTGCGGGACAGTTTATTAGCACTTGCAGTCCAGTGTTGTCAATTCAACATGATCACTGTACCAAGAAGTGGCGAAAGAAATATTATTAAGCAAGTACTTAATAGCATTTTGCGATGAAGAGAAACAAACACGTTAATATATCTTTCCTATAAATGAGGCAACGAAAAGAGCTGTATACTTTGTAAAGATGTGTGCTTTTCATCGGCATGTCTTATCCGCTGTAATAATAAAATTGTAAATGTGAAATCTCATTCACTGGAAGTGGTAGACTCAATTTCAACAGAATACCAACAACAACCTAGTGTTGGTGCTTCAACAAAAATTATTCGCGATAATTCTATGGAGCCTGTTGTTCTGACAGAAAAATTGACAACAAAAATATGAAACAGCTTTTAATATCACATTTGAAGGTTGAAAATGATTCACTGTAAAGTACCAATTAATATAATTCGTCGTAAATTGTTTATGAACGACGATGCTTCTTTGTTTTTATCGAGTTACAAAAAAATTTTTGCGTATGCGATTTACAAATAAATGGACTGGATGTGGAGGACTCATTCTATGGTTTGTACACAACCGGAAATTGAACCTATCTGATTTTTACTTATAACGTTATCTTAAAACCTTCCATTATCATTATCCTAACAAACTGTTGAATGATTCTGTCAATGACTTTGTTCCTACACATGGAAATGTTTATTTCTTGAAGCTATCTATACCGAGATGTTTACAGGGCTTGCAAAAAGGCGAAGGGAGTTTCTTTTAAACACTTCTTACAAAAGTAAACTTCTTGTAGTTAGAATACTAAAGCAATGTTAATTTGGTACAAAGGCGATTACTGACATAAATTTATATAATCATTTAAATTATTATACATCGGTCAATGAAGAGGATCGCTAATGTTATGAAGTAAATCTTTATACAGATATAGAGTGAACTGAAAGTAGTATCATAAATTTCAGGGGTTTATTCTTTGAGAAATTTCAAACAAAGTTCTATACAATTTAATTGTATCTTTTTTGCTTCGTTTTCGAGATAAAAATGGATTTATATGAAATATTTCAAAGCGTGCTCTGGGAAAGCCTTTGGTTTAAATCCCATAATGCTCAGTTAATTTAAGAGAGCAGTGTAGCATGATAATAAATTATTGAAATAGTTTAGTTTTGTCCTTTGAATGTGCAAAAATTTAGTCCGAAGGAATGTAACATTGTAAAATCACATTGCACAACGAAAAGTTACATTCGTTAGGATCAAATTTCTGCACATTTAAATGACAAAAATTAAATTTCTTTTAAGAATTCATTATCATATTTCACTCCTCTCTTAAATTTACTGAGTATATTGGAATTTAAACCAATGGCTTTCCCAAAACACGCTATGAAATGTTTCATATTATAAAACAATTTTTTATCTCGAAAAAGAAGCAAAAACGAAGAAAACTGCATTAAACCTTTTTCTTTGAAATATCACGAAGAATAATCCCACAAAAGTAATGACATTACCTACGATTCAGTCTGTATAGGTTATACGGCCCTATAGAGAGTGGAAGGGGACCGATGCACCAGCGAATAGGGATTACAAAGCGTGGATACTGAGCGAATTTGCCTGTTTTGTTTCTCTGTGTGCCGGCGTTTATTTCCACGTTCAAGCGCTAGAGGTTAGTGTAATCGAGCACACGCTAAGGTAATAATTAGACTTCGTTGAATTGCCATACGCAGCGTGCAATCAGGTTGCCGATGTACGGTAGTATAGAGGAGGTGAGCGACCGCCCGGTCTCGTAGTATAAGCAGTTCATGTGAAGAGTTGTGACCGGTCCAAATAATAGAGCAGCTACAGCTAATGTATACCTATGTAAGCACTTGTTTTTGCATTACTGTGATTGGAATAGTCAAAGCTTAACATTTGTTCTGTGCAAACAAGAATTGAATCAAACATACTACAATGAGAGTGTTGCTGTTCCAAATAATTGCCCCTGGAATACCCTTACCCCCGCAGCCAGTCTTGACCCGTTGAAAAACGTGATTGGATGGTGTTAATTAGTATTCAGAATATTACGGCAAAATAATGGAGGTAATTGATGCATTAGATAGCACAGACAGTTCCGCTGTTGCAGCTGTAAAATCATTGCCTTCTGAACAGCTATTGGAAGATATTCTGTTTATTGATTCTAATTTTAAAATCGTGTCAAAGCATCACCCTGTTAGAATCGTCTAAACTACAACTCTCAAAAGCCCTTAATATAGTGGATAAAGTATCACAAATCGTTATCCAAGACATCACTAATTTCAGAAAAAGTGAAATGTAAGTTGAGAAACATTATTGCTAAAAATTCTGCCTATTCACAACTTCGTACTATAAATGATGTATTATCATGTCACGACAAGACGTGTGAAGTTGGTGTGCTAAAAAGTAGTGACTTCCCGTTCTTTAAATATGCACCTATTACATCGTGTGATGTTGAACGTACATTTTCGCAAAATAAAAACTGTTTAAGTGACCATCGGAAGAGGTTACTTTGCAGTCTCTCAAAATATACGTAACTCTTCACTGCAATGCACACATTCAAGGATGATGTGAGTATATTACATTAAATTGTAAGGTTTAATATATCTCACTACAAAATAATTGTGTATTTACATGTTTAGACATTTGCTACTTCAATGATCATTCATTATATTTCTTGAATACAGGATACAGGTTTTATTGTAACCGCAGTATACTGCTCAGTGTTTACATCAGAGGCATACTCGATCCGTTGCACGTCCCCTTCTCATACAGTCTATACCGCGAGCGTAGTAAACCTAACGATTCTCGTGGCAATTCCACGAAGTCTAGTAATAATTGAATATAAGAGTTGAGAGACAGGATCCAAACATTGCCTACCTTAATGCATAATCCTGTAACGCTTTGCTTAAAATAAATTCACGTTAACAGCTTTTCCTTATTTCTCAGTGACAAACTAGTTGTATTAATAATAATTTTTTTATGTTTTATATATACTAAATTATAATATAAACTAATATAATGCATTGTGAAATTATGTATCAAATTCGTTTAATATTTCTATGGAATATAATATAGGTATATTGTTTTACTTCTTATAGGAGTTTTGTTTTTCAATTTTCAGCGCTATAAAATCATTACATGTTTTAATTGTTGTTGGGGTCAATATCTCAACTCTTATTATAAAGGAAAAGGAACTCTAAATAGAGTCTACACATTACAGTTAATGACGGATTTATCATCTCATCGGTTCAATTTATTTTATTTCAGTGCATAATTTACCTAGATGTATTAATTACATGTGTTATATTTCCTCTGTGTCGACTGCTATCTGGTGTTATGTCAGTGCCAACTCCAGGGAGAAAGCAGAATCTCACGCTCAATCTGGTTTGAAGGTCATTGAAATCAGCCCTGCTACATCAAAGGTACCGACGCGAAGTGTCCATACTATATAATTATCAATTCGCTGGATGCACCAACATTTAACATTTTTACATGTTAAATATAACAAAAATTTTATTACACTTTTCCTTCGAAGAAACACCGTTAAGCAAGGAAGAAATAGTCTTTACCCAATGTTTGCAGCACTCTATTTCGATAATAGCCCGAAAGAAATAGCTGATTGCTATACAAGCAGATACGTAAAAATTACCTGAATATTTAATATCTTGAATATTTTTCAAATGAAACCGTTTAGACATCAACTTAAATTGAATAACTGCGAAAATCGTTAGGAAAAATCTTGCAACCCAGGACACTGTCGCGCATCACAGAATGAGTGCAGCAGAGGGAGAGGGGAAGGTAAAGAGTACACGCCGCGCTTGCTAGAGTAGCCGTGCTGTTGCCAAGTGCTTCATAGAAACATAACGATTTCCTCTATAATGGTGAATGCTAGAGAAGAAACTTATTGAGAACTTTGAAGTCTCTTCTCATGATCTGTTATCAGTTTCATTTTGGTGTAGAGGTTACCATCACTCTGTATATATTTCGACACACACAAACAAATTTGTCATTCTTTAAACAATGAAACCAATTTATTGTATCCCTGTTATATGTAATCGTTAAATTGTAGCTTTTACAATAATTGGAAATGAGAAAGAAGGAGAAACACAGACTGGAGGAAGAAATGGTAAGGGTGAGGAGGATGGAGAAGAGGAGCTTATGAGCTTATGTGTACAATATATGATGATTACACGCTATATTTATAATTTGTGTGCACAATTTCCCTTACAGTGTGTTTCTCGAATTGCTTTATTTTTTTTAATCATATCCGAAAATGTTGTACCATATTATGTTTTCCATTACTTCATAACAACCATTACTTTTAAGTTTAGCACAATTAATATTGAGTTCAACCAGTAACAATACACTCATTGTAACACAGAATTTGCTATTGAATTGAACTCAATTATCAGAATCTCTATTGTACCCGTCCTTTTTACTAGCACAATCGGATATAAAATCTTTCTAGTGTTTCTATTACTGTTTTAATTCATTACATACAGTTTATGATTATGTCTAAATTAACAGAATTATTTCCCATAGTAATTAAATTTGTTGCGGTTCTTATTAGAAACTAATCCCATGTGGTTGTGGCTTCGAACAACAAACCCAAATAGTGAAATGTAGTAATTTACTGTACGATCAATGTGTCTTCTTGTGTGTTGTGATCGTGTTCTAACAAAGCCGATATTATTGAGTTCAAATGTGGCCGAAGACGATAGATTTTAAGGGAAATTAAGACAACGAACATGAATTCCTTAGAAACGGAAGTAAAGCGCGTGTCGTACATTAGCGTAAAGCTGGGTCCACACTATATAACAAAACACGTTATATAACAAAGTTATATAACTTATTGTAGAAACGGGAAGAAAATGTTATATAACATGAAATTTGTTTTTGTTATATAGCAAGTTATATGTTATCCATCGGGTGTCGGTAAAGATCAAAGGATGTTATAAAACATCGTTATATAACATGTTAGCGCACCATGTAACTTGTTATAAAACACACCCGCTGCATAAAACGGTACGAGCCAAGTCTTGCTGGAATCATCACGTCATGTGTTTTGCATTATTGCGTAATATCTTGTACGCATTCTCTGTGTGCTTGGCGTGATTGTTCAACAGTGTTTTGAAGTCAACTTGGCATAATGAAGTGGAACAAGACTTCAACTTGTGAGTTAATAGGGATATCCTGAACTAGCACCAACAGATAGCGCACGTGTACTTTAAGGGATGCGATTTGCTTGTGCATTTGTTATCCAATATATAAACATTGAGGATTTACGTAATGTATTAGTATATTAAATACTTTTAAAAACAACTCAAAATGCCAAATTTTTGTTGTGTTCCTATATGTTAAAACCAGGGAAAGCTTTCTGCCTTCAATTAGGTCCCGAAAGATTCTGAATATATGCTTTCAACCTAAAAAAAATAACTAATTAAATTACGCCTATTAAACGAAAAGAACTACTTCAAATAAGGAATTGATAGCTACAGTTTCATTTTGGAAGAGGGCAAAAAAAAAAAAATAAATAATAATAATAATAATAATAATAATAATAATAATAATAATAATAATAATAACAATAACAACATATGCAGCCTCGACAGCAAGATATGTTAGCTTAGACTGTATGCAGTACAAGTTGACTTCATTTTACAATGGAATTATACTAGGCCCATAGTGAACTCTCGATGAACTGGGAACTAGGACGATCCGCAGTGAAAAAAATATATAGACCCATAAATAATATAGTCTGTGTAGACTAACTTATTGAAACCATGTTTTAACTTCAAATTTTCAAAGTCATTATACATAGTATTTAAACTTGCATGTGTTTAACCTACAAATCACACGAATAATCGTGATACTACTGCGATCATATTATATCATCCTATTCAAAATTGCATTTGTTCTTTCTACAACCAGAGAATAAAGTACGAGGAATTCAAGCCCCATAGTCCCTTTCCTATATAAAAAAACATTGGTGGCTGCATATCCTGTTTATCACGTATGGTAGGCCTAACTACTTACAATACTTATGGATAAAGAGGCAATATTCACCTTCGACAAAGATCCTTCTTTTTTTTTATTCGTGCACCTTGTTCTCAAAGTTCTCATTTAAGTTCACGAGCATTCAATTTACTCCTATCTATATTCTACATACTGTAGACTTCCCCATCCATCTCTTCAGGGGAATAGCCCAGTATTATACAAGTTTACGCCATAATTTATTGTAAATTAAATTAGATTATGAGGTAAGATAATACTGAATTACATTAAATTATAATAGATTGTACAAAATAATTATAAATATAATTTTTACAAGCACAGAAATCCAACAAACGGGAGAACGCAATGTAGTGTAGCATTTGACACAATATAGCCCGGTGCCGCATGGAACTCTCCTGCCATCTAACGGTAAAACTTCGCATATGATATCCCTATTTGGCTGTTCAGAGAAAAACGGGCATTAGGGGATCCGACTAATATGAACTACAGGGTTGTTTCCGATCTCTGATAACGAATTTGAATGACGTCATGTGCGTCAATAATCACACCGACAGCAGGATTGCGGCGAGAGGTGACAGACCAGTAGTGAGTGATTTCATAATCAGAGTGCACGGTGTATCACAGTAGCAATGCCCAAGAAAATCGAGCAATTCTGGGAGGGGTACATAACAACATTTCCGATGGCAAGTACAGTTACGTGAAAATCATAGGAGCCTGCAAAAAACGTGGTTTCGTTATTTCAAAGAAAGGCATCTTGTGTGTACATAATAAGACTGGCAAAGCTCGGATGGGATTAATTCCAGAGTGGAAAAAGCAAGCAAATCAACCCCAGTCACAAGTCGCCGCACTCTACGAAATGATACAAATTAATTCGATTTGAGCTTAACCAATCTTATTAAGTACATAGGAGATGCCTTTCTTAGAAATAACGAAACCTCGTTTATTGCAGGCGTCTTTTATTTTCACTTAACTGTACTTGGCATTGGAAAGGGTCGTAATGTATCCTCACCCAAAAAGACTCGATTTTCTTGAGAATTTCTGATGTGAGTCGCCGTGCACTCTGACTATGAGATCACTCACTACTGGTCTGTCACCTCGCGCCACAGTTCAGCTGTCGTGTGACTCCTGACGCACATAATGTCATTCAAATTCGTTATCAGAGGTCGGAAACAACCCGTACAAAGACAAATAAAAAACAAAGTTTTTTATTCTTCCATCAGATCGAAGTTCCCCCTGCCAAGGAATGTCCATCATCTTTCTTAAGATCTGCTTAAAGGTTATTCTACTGTATCGTTTTGTAGCTTGTAATGATGGTCGCACTCAAAATTTCCATTTACAAGGCCTACTACTTCCTGGCAGAATCACACAAGCAACAAGAACTACATCCTCTACACTCGACGCCATTTTCAAATGTGAAATTTAATTTATCGAGTTATATAATTTGTTACAAAAATGTAATTTTGATACCAACACAAATATAACATATAGCAAGTTAAAGAAACATGTTGCGTATTAAGTTTGTCCTATAACGTGTTTTGTTATATAGTGTGGGCCCAGCTTTACTTAAGAACATCATGTCCCTGAGTGAGAGGACTTCATTCCAAACTTTATTTCTTACAAACGTGAAACTGTAATTCATCCTCGTGTATTGTCCTATAATTGAAGTAACTAATTCCTGAGTAACTTTCGGCGTTGGACTTCGGACTCATTTCGCCATTATTAATTCACATAATCATCATTCATACCATAGCCATGGTTAGGTTCACGGTGCGTGCTGTACTTTTACAAGAGCGCGGTCGTTCGGCTACCAATCATAAGTTTCATTTCTATATACCAAACACAGAAATATTATATATATATATACATATATATATATATATATATATATATATATACATATATACAGGGTGTTTCAAAAATACGGGGCATAATTTCAGGTATGTATTTCCCACATGTAGACAATCAAAATAGTTGATTACAACGTGTGTCCGGAAATGCTTTATTTCCGAGTTATGGCCTTCACAACATTGAAATTCACCGGAACGTTTTTCTTTCCGCAGGTCGTTGCCGTCAAAGGAGACATTAAGAGGGCACTCTGACATTTCATTCTGAGGCGAAGGTTACATTCAGTGTTGTGTAGGCGTTAGACTGTGCGACATGTATTCAAATCAAGAGCTGGCAGAGATACACTTCATGTACGGTAAGGCGGACGGCAATGCTGCGCTGGCTCGTCGTTTGTACCAGGAGAGGTACCCACAGCGACAATGTCCAGATCGGAACACATTTGTACGTCTCCATTACAGTCTGTGCGAGTATGGAAAATTTAACTCTCCTGGTTTGGGAAGGAGACGATCAAGATCTACAACTCCAGAAGTACAGGAGGAGATTCTGGAGGCTGTGAACATGACTCCTTCTATCAGCACACGAAGGGTAGCGTTGCAAGTCAATGTTCCTCATACGACTGTCTGGAGACTGTTGAAACAGTATCAACTGTATCCTTATCATTTGCAACGTGTACAGGCCCTGTCACCAGCAGATTACCCTGCACGAGTTAGGTTATGTCAGTGTTTCTTGCAGCAGTGTGGTGTAAATCCGAATTTTCCTGCCTTAGTATTATTTACAGATGAAGAACAGTTCACACGAGATGGCATAACAAATTTCCACAATAAGCATGTATGGGCGTATGAAAACCCACATGCAACTGTTCCATCTCATCACCAGGTGCGGTTCTCCCTCAACATGTGGGCCGGTATCATTGGTGATCGATTAGTTGGACACCATGTACTTGTAAACAGACTTACGGGGCAGGCGTACACAAACTTCCTGGAAAACACCATATCTCATGTTTTAGAAGACACTCCACTGATCAATCGTCAACACATTCACTTCTTGCATGATGGCACTCCTGCACACTTCAGTCGTACGGCTCGCCGGTACTTGGATCGATGGATAGGTAGAGGTGGCCCAATTGCTTGGCCTCCACGCTCACCTGATCTGAACGCTCTCGATTTCTACTTGTGGGGCCATTTAAAATCATTGGTTTATTCGTCTCCGGTGCCTGATTTGGAATGCCTTCGGAATCGAATTGTGGCATGTTCTGAGGACATACGCAATACTCCTGGAGTTTGGGTCGTGTTCGCAGGTCAATGAGACATCGATGTGAGGTCTGTATTCAAGCAGGAGATGGACATTTTGAACATCTTCTGTAATGACAACGACCTGCGGAAAGAAAAACGTTCCGGTGAATTTCAATGTTGTGAAGGCCATAACTCGGAAATGAAGCATTTCAGGACACATGTTGTAATGAACTATTTTGATTGTCTATATGTGGGAAATACATACCTGAAATTATGCCCCGTATTTTTGAAACACTCTGTATATACATACATACAATTTTGCCGACCATGTAACACAAGCTGTAGAGAACCTAGTTAGGAACTGAAAGTTAATATTTCAGGAGAAAAATTCGCTCCGGCGCCGGGGATCGAACCCGGGTACTTGGTTCTACGTACCAAGCTCTCTGGTCACTGAGCTACGCCGAATTCAATCCACAGTACCGGACCGAACCCCTCTCCTCCAATGTTTCCCTTTGTGGCCTGACTCCAAGTTAGGTATATATGTTGACGTATGTGTCCATTGTCAACTGCCATTATACTAGGAGCGCACTCAGCTGAGTGAATTGTTTTGGCCGGGATTCCGCAGTTCCGTGCACAGTAATCTGTACAAATATATGCAATGCAGCCATGTGAATATTATAGATTTATTAATTTGTCCTACAGAATAATATCTGTAGGCTAAATTAATAAATCTATAATAGGAACTGATAGGACCGGAATTCGATCCCGTGTCTTGATGGGAATTTCTCTCTACGAAAATTCCAGAACGCCCCGAGGTTCTATCAAATTGAGTACCCTGTCTCTCGTGGGGGTGAAAGGCGGTCGGAACATGGTGCCGACCACGCCACCCCATTCTAGTACAGAGGACAAGAAAGTATGGGGCTCTACCTCCGTGGGTCCCCCAAGTGTCTTCGTGACATGTGAAAGAGCAACGATTACCTCTACATTTTTTTTTACTCTTGCTCAGAGGAGGGACACAAAGGCTTGCCCTCTAGCCTAAGGCTTATTGTGCTTACCACTCCTATTCTGTGACCCCTCAGGACTGATGAGTAATTCGAGGAACTACTATAACATTATTTTCTTGAAGATATCTTAATGTAACGTGCATTAGTTTATTTTATACTACTACTGCTACTACCACCACCACCACCACCACCACTATTAATATTATTTTATTTTTATATTTTTATTACTATTATCATTATTACTTTTTATATTTTTATTATAATTATTATTATAAACTTAAATTAAAATTAAAACTCTAAGGATTAGAGAAATTATGGAAGTTGAGAAGAATGTTACTGAAATAATTGAAGAAAGGAGATAAAAAGGGTATGGCCGCGTGAAGAGGATGAAAAATTGAAGAATACCGAAGATGGTACTAGAGTAAACTTTGGAGGGCAAAAGAAAAAGAGGAAAATCAAGAGAACAATGGATTGATTACATTAGAAATGAGTATGACTGGAAGATATCTTATTGAAGATGATGTTGAAGATAGGCATTTGTGAAGGGGGTCAAGGATAACTATTGTATTGCACAAAAATTATTATTAATCTTCTTCCAAAGATTATACTATAATTAAACTTTGTTCCCACTTCAAAACCATTTCTCTTAGATTTCCATTGATCACATCCTTTTCCCTTTTCTGTTATCAGCCTATTATTATTATTATTATTATTATTATTATTATTATTATTATTATTATTATTATTTGTGTGCTACACAAAAAAAGAGATTACTGATTAGGTTCTCAAATGGAATTAACATCAGATCAAACCGACTCAGGAACAACACTGGGCATGGCATACATACTCATTCTATATAGAAGGATTCAGGAAGGAACACTGATTGTGACGTATAAAATTTTAATATCACAATGTTTCGAATAATGCTGTGGTGTTCGGGTAAAGGGGAATATGTTTTTTTTTTTTTTTTTTTTTTTTTGCAAATGGAGTCTTGTTTCTCACGATAATACACAAGCTAAATTCTACAAGTGGACATGCAAAAACCAAAAGAATATTAGTATTTTATGTGCTTCATCTGTGTTGAAAATTATTTGCAATAAGGGTTCGATGTTTAATTTTCATTTAATTGAAATCTCATTTTTATTACTTATCTCCCTTTACCCAAACACCACAGAATGGATCTTCGGGTGAAAAATGTGGAGGGGATTATTTTACGCTTAGATAAATTTAATGTTCAAAGCGTTGTCATATACATAGGAGGAATAAAAATACAAACCAAACTCCTCCATGCTACATTATTGTTTTCTTCTCATAGATCATCCCTGGGAAGGAAACAGATCTCCACTTCACTACTATAAATCGAACCAGGATCCATTGCTTTGTAGTCGGGGTGACTCCAATCACATAGGAGGACTACAAACAACCCGAAATCATAACAAATTGTGTGTTCATGATATTGAATGTTGGCAGCACTGCTTATCGATCCAATAGGTGCGCTGTGATATAATGTTACTATGGCGATGATTCAGTGGAACATTCGCTGATCCGCTGAAGCTGAGTCACGATAATGAGATACACGTGGAGTAAAATAGCAGGAGGAAAGCAATTCCCGAACGACACGAAGTCCCGTTCATATCGGTAATGACGACTCATTGTAAAAGCGACCCCTGTATTTTAACTGAGCGTTATATACGAGCAACTTTGCTGGATTTGTCTCTGCATGTGGTACATATTGGTTCTTGAAAAGCGGTACAAAATATAGGATATATTCCAGGAAAATTTTATCCAGATCCAAACTCTATCGCTGTTACAACGGTTTGAAGCTTGGAATTTATTAATAATGTTTTAACTTGTAGCAGTACATGATTTGTTTTAACATGATATACTAAAACTCTGTTGTTGATTATGTATAATTATTGTTTCCTTGAATTTCTTATTTGAAAGGAACGAGTTCCTTCATAGTAAAGCATTCTATTTCTGAATTTATATTTAAGGGAGAGATTTTTTTCAAAGTTCGGAATATTAAACGTTAGGGTGCTATGCACAGACATTTCGCTAGCCCGCGCTACGAGCGTGCTAAACTAGCCTCGGCTATCGACTGATTACTTGTACAGGATTCATATCATATCACATCGCTAACACTGGTTTATGAATACGAATAACGTTAGTTCGCTGATCATCCACCGGAAGCCCGCGCTAAGAATGTCTATGAATATGGCCTGTATGATTTGGATTACTATTTTTGGAATTTAATAAAATCCTTTTCACAAGGATGATCTTCCGGTAGTGGCTAATTTTAACGGAACTTATTACAGCAAATATAGCCAAGTCATAACATGACCACATACTCGTAATGTTTATATGCTTACTCACTCACTTACTTACTGGCTTTTAAGGAACCCGGAGGTTCATTGCCGCCCTCACATAAGCCCGCCATTGGTCCCTATCCTGAACAAGATTAATCCAGTCTCTACCATCATATCCCACCTCCCTCAAATCCATTTTAATATTATCTTCCCATCTACGTCTCGGCCTCCCTAAAGGTCTTTTTCCCTCCGGTCCCCCAACTAACACTCTATATGCATTTCTGTATTCGCCCATATGTGTCCCATGCCCTGCCCATCTCAAACGTCTGGATTTAATGTTCCTAATTATGTCAGGTGAAGAATATAATACGTCCAGCTCTGCTTTGTGTAACTTTCTCCATTCTCCTGTAACTTCACCCCTTTTAGCCCCAAATATCTTCCTAAGCACCTTATTCTCAAACACCCTTTACCTATATTCCTCTCTCAAAATGAGAGTCCAAGTTTCACAACCATACAGAACAACCGGTAATATAACTGTTTTGATAAATTTTAACTTTCAGATTTTTTGACAACAGACTGGATGATAAAATCTTCTCAACCGAATAATAACAGGCATTTCCCATATTTATTCTGTGTTTAATTTCCTCCCGAGTATCACTCATATTTGTTGCTGTTGCTCCAAGATATTTGAACGTAATGGTTATATAGATTCCGAAATGATTTTTAAAATAATTTATGGTTTTAAAAGCAAACTTTATGCAACATATATTAAAATAATGCATAGAAATATACCAAGGTTCTTTGAAAAGTTATGGACTCACTATATTCTTGAGAGTAAGAAGTTAGAGGAGATATATATAGTAGAACTCCTTTTTTCCTCTTAACAGGGGATTTATGTAAAATGAGAAGGAAAGGCTAAAATAACTATTATTAACATGTGTGTTCCACAGCATTTAATCATATTTATAATAAATTTTATATTATATTTCATTATAATACTTTCGTGCTATTCAAGTGATGAGGCACGAATGTTTTTCTATTTGTTTGGAGCTGAAGCACACAAACTTTGGATTGAAAATTTCTTATTTCTTTCCCACATAATGAGCTCGCCTCCCAACTCCAGTATCTCCGAGCCTAGTTGCCTCATGTGTGATTCTTTGTTGTTGTCACTCCTGTGGTCCAGACCTGTTTTCTGACTGCTGACTAATCAACAACAACGAAGTATTTGAAAAACCATCTTTTTTGTCATATGCGATAGTGATATTAGAGGATTAGCCTCGACATTTCTATTATTTTCACTTTCTGTCCTATAGTTACCTTTTTTACGTTTAGTCGCTATTATTACGATGCATAAACAGCACAAACTAACAAAAAAAAAAAAACTTGGAAACGGGATCGACACAATTCGCGAGAACAAAGCAAACAAAGCAACCACTCTGTGAAACAACGCAAATAAAGGCCTTAAAGAATGATAAATAAATAGGGCCCGTTCACACGGAAATTTCTCAAACGGACATTTATTTAAATCGATTTTATAGACGCGTCGAAACTCGCATGAAAATATGTCGGTCGTCTTTCTGGAATGGCACCCTATTAATAGACCGCACTTACAGTGGTACAACGCGGAGTAAACGGAGAAAGAGGAAGGATAAATGTATCCAAAGTGACCTTGAGTTGAGGAGGGTGACGTCATCTACAGATATGGTGATTGGACGAAATTGAGGGTCCAATTGGAGGATCGCTTCACAGGCGAGGTAGTGTAACTCGATAATTCGAAAAGGTACAACTACCGCAGTGGTGTCGAACGATTCGCAACAACCACGTTAAAATATCAATTGAGCAATAATCAGCAGTCGGTGAGTAAAATATTGGAAATATTCTTAAATGAAATTCAATGAAGAGAGAAAATTTTAAATTTCCAGGCATGAGCAGTGCAAATCGGAGCGGGCGTATAAGCAGCGGACTACTATAACAACCGACATGTTTATTCTTAATGCATACGACTACTCCCAGGAGTCCCAGCACAGCGCAGATATACAGATTTTTCGACTTTTCAGACTATCTGGAAAGACGAGATGTTGATGTCACTGCTAACGTTTATCTTAACAGCATTCGAAGACCTCGGTGAAAAAACCGATCAAGTCCATAGGCTAAATGTAAATTTTACGAGAGATTAAAAACATTTTCCACAAAAATTCGATGTGCATTAATTTAAAACTGATTTTTTACGCGATAATGCAGGAAATTAATAGGTTCTTCATGTGGTTACCAATATTCTTGTTAGTTTTCTTTCGTCCATAATTTTTTTTAATGGTGGACTTTAATGTTTCTTGTCCCGAAAATAAAACAGATTTTTTGTCATGTTTGAACTAAATTTATTTACTGTTTGAAAACAAATCTACGAAACTTACTATAGTCAGGTGAGATCCCGTTGAGGGGGTAATGCATATTATATATATGACTTATTATATATTTTCCAACAATTATTACTGTACTATATTTTAAAGCTTAAGGTGCAGTCAATAAGAGTAAGTTTCTAATAGTTTTTTAACTTTGTTATTTAACAATGCCATATCAACTACTGGGTTACTTAGCGTCGATGAAATGGGTGATAGCGAGATGGTACTTTGCGAGATGAGGCAGAGGATTCGCCACAGATTATCTGTCATTTGCCTTACGGTTGGGAAAAACCTCCGAAAAACCCAAACAGGTAATCAGCCCGAGAATGAATGGAACACGCGCCTGGTGAAACTCTAGATCACCAAGAAAACGCGCTACTACTATCTGATTTTGGGGTACCAATGTTGTAGTTAAAATTGGTACTGAAATATAGGACTGTAGAGAAAGAATATTGACCTACCTTCCATCTAGCGTGAAGATCTGTCTGTTTTTGACGTAAAACAGTGAAGTCCTTTTCAACTGTAGAGACTTTATTAAAAGTTAGACTTGACGGATTCTTGTACAGAAGTGTGCAGCATATATTTATCTATGCAGTGCATACTAAATGTCAATTTTGAAAAACATGGAATTGACTGGTTTTTCCAATCTTCAATTAATCTATCAGGGACGTATTCAGCCATAAAACATGCAGCTATGTCTCTTATACAGCCTACCCCGTTTTTTTTTTTCCTTCCTCGACGTTTTTCTTTTTTCCTGTTCTGCTCCGCATGCAGAACATAACATAATATTTTTATTTGGTTATTTAACTACGATGCATCAACTATTGGGTTATTTAACGTTGATATAATTGGTGATATCAAGATGGTAGACTATTTGGAAAGTTTAGGCCGAGGATTCGCCATAGATTATCTGACATTCGCCTTATAGTTTGGGAAACCTCGGAAAAAACCCAACCAGGTAATAAGCCCAAGAGGGGGTCGAACCTATTCCCAAGCAAAATTCCGGATGAGCAGACAAATGCGTTACCGAAAGAGCTACGCCGGTAGCTTGCATTAACATAATAACATCTCATTTCTTCTGTACAACATATAGTCATAGGAACTTCAATGGTTGCATTATCTGAACACGATTTTGTGCACAAGCTTCACACAGGGCACAGAAGTTATAATATATTGCGATGAAGTAGTTTGTCTTTTCTTTCCACACTAGTGATTTAAGTCACGATATATCGAGAACAAATTATTGATGTAGTGAAAACTCTAACAGGTTTTTGTCATAAAATCCT
This sequence comes from Periplaneta americana, assembly GCF_040183065.1. Classification (NCBI taxonomy): domain Eukaryota; kingdom Metazoa; phylum Arthropoda; class Insecta; order Blattodea; family Blattidae; genus Periplaneta; species Periplaneta americana. The sequence continues at coordinate 93,349,294 of NC_091132.1, forward strand.
AGTAAGTATTTTCGACGGAAAGAAACGGTCTGCAAAATACCTTGCAAAGAACGAAAGCCGTATTTTGCGTAGAATGTTGTACAGCTGTAACCCTTTCTGGAGCAGGCATGGGTAGGTCACGAGAGTATGGACACAAACAGTAATTATAGTTTAGCACTCTCTCCACAGGGCAGGACCATTAACTTTCGCTTTAATAAAGCTACTGGGAGAGAAAAACCTAAAAACATGTTATAAAGTCCGTAATACGGAAATATGAATCCTGTTGTAGCACTTCTACATGGACGTTGGTAGGACGGCCTTTCCATAGTACTTACGTCACCTTTGATACTGCATGTTTCAAAATCAGATGCATTATTTCTTCTTTACTTTTATTTTATTATTATACAATGTGTGAAGAGTAACCTTTGTGATGTTGCAACAATGTTAATAAGGTTATTGATGTTTAATAGAGCATCGTCTCGATGCGAAATAACCTAAAAGGCGATACAGTGTCGTTAAATAATAATGAAATAAAAATAAGACACGTAAGCGTTTATGGCAATTTGTCTTTGCAAAATGGTCGAAAATGGTGATTACCTGAGAGCACTTGGACTTATTTCGCTTTGTAAAGAGAAAGTGTAATTAATTATATCATAATTATATTAAATACATTTGTGTGGTAATATACACTACTGTATTACAGGGAAAATGCAAGTCAGAGAAATCGGGAATGTGGTTTCGGGAATTTTGTATTCTTGATAATGGAAATAAAAGAAATCGCAAAAATGTATGTTGGGAATCTGAATAATGCATTTTGGGGAATGCGGATTCGGAAAAATGTCCGAGAATCCGAATAAAGATATCTGAAGTTTTATCTCGATTTCTAACTGTAGTGCTCACGGCAACTCACTTTGTTTATTAAATTAGGAATTATTTCTTTAATTTGTATAATTCTTTATCCCTTATCATAGCAGTATTATTCACCCACATGACATATAATTAGATTTATTATAACTAGGGCCATGATTTATATGCGCAAACAAAATCCGAAATATGCATAATGAAACAAAAAATATGTGAAAACATGCCAAATCCAATTCTTATAGGGTTTACTATCTTTTAAAAAATGTGAATGGTATGTCTGGTAGGTAAATTAGTTTTCCTTGACTTTTATATTCATTATACACTTCATTTCTTTGTCTAGTCGACCTGGGTAGCGTAGTAGGTATAGCGCTGGCATTCTGAGCTCGAGGTTGCGGCTTCGATCCCGGCCCAGGCCGATGGCATTTCAGTGTAGGTACTTAAATGCGACTGGCTCATTCCAGTAGGTTTACTGGCATGTAAAAGAACTCCTGCGGGACAAAATTCCGGCACACCGGCGATGCTGATATAACTTCGGCAATTGCGAGCGTCGTTAAGTAAACCGTAATTTAATTTGTTTGTATAAATTTCTTTTTATGTTGAAAAACACAACCAAGAACGTTTCAAGTTCTCTGTTGTCATAGTTTGCAATCAACAAGAATATCTTTGACTGCTGAAAATGATCGTTCAACATCACATGAGGGTGCTGGACAAAAGTTTAGTGTGCAGATAGTGAGATTGTAAGATCTAGGTTCAAGCAATCCGCCCTTTCTTGGCATAAGACCTTTACTAGAGCACAGTACTGTGCGTGGGAAACGTGTTCTGTTAAGGATTGTACTACTTTAAACAATTTTATAGCAGGCGTCACGAATGAACACACTTGCACAAACTGCACACAATATACAACATAACCTCGCACTTGACATTCGGACTGCTGGCGTGCCAAATGAAAAAAGGCTAAATAAAAAACATAAATGATGGTTAGGAGACGTTAGAATCACGTAGGCAGGGATGTTTTGGAATGCTTCTTGCTGTGCAGTAGTTCAATGGAACAAAAGCAGAGCGTGGTTGTTTTGGTTATTCCACACTTACCCTTCATAAGCAATTGAGTGCAATCAATCAAAAAAATATTGTGCACTGCCAACAAAACTATCCAGATACTTGTTTATTAACATTTTTGCAAAATACGCTACTTTGGTGATTTATGCAACAAAATTCTAAGAATATGCTACAATATATTATATGGAATAGTTCATTATAATGTAGGCAGAAATGCCTGAAACATAAAATAAATATGCAGGATTAATTTTCCATATTCGCTATTACAGATGTTCAAAACATGTATAAAAATGCGTTTGCATGACTTTCAAATGGCCAGTAAAAATGTGCATTAGGCCTATCATACGAATCCTGGCCATAATTATAACATTAACATTTTTAATAAACTATTACTACTACCACTACCACTACCACTACTACTATTATTATTATTACTAGTTATGATTTGGCAAACCTGGAAAATATTCAAAGGAAATTTATTTCGTTATGTTCGTACAGATTCCTGCTTAATAACTCCGGGTATAACTATGATAAAAAATGCGAACACTTTAAATGTCGAAGCCTGTATGCCAGACGTCATGATCTCGATTACTTATTCTTATGTAAGGTCCTTAAAGGTGACATTAATTGTCAATCTTTCTTAAACAGTGTCAGCCTTCGTATTCCTATGGCGGACATGAAACATCACAAACTCTTCTATATTAGGAATTCTAAATCTTCCTCGCCTGTCTCCAGATGTATTAAACATACTAACTTATATGTAGGCGATTTCGGTCCATTCAATGTATAGAAGTATTAGAACATTGCAATGTCTTTGCTAATATTATTTGCATAATCCTTATACACAAATTGGTAGTAAGAATCAACTCCTTTCCCTAATATTTTATAGTATTAATTCTTGTAAATTAATTATTGTAATCTATGTTCTTTATTTTGTTATTAACTCAAGTATTTAATTTGTACCATAATTGTTCATTTTAATGTATTAATTGTGTCACTGTGCTGGGCTTTTATTACCCAATGGCTGTTGTCCAACACATAAATATCAATAAATAAATAAATAACTATTATTATTATTATTATTATTATTATTATTATTAATTTTATTCTGCCCTGTTATTTTCACTTTTCATTAGCACGTTAATAATTTTATTATTTTATTTATTTATTGTTATTTATGTGCTGGACAACAGCCATTGGCGAATAAAAGTCCAGCACAGTGATACAATTAATACATTAAAATGAACACATATGGTACAAATTAACTAAATAATTAAGATAACAACAAAATAAAGAACAAAGGTTACAGTGATTAATTTATAACACTCAATACTATTACATTTTATGGAAAGGAGTCAATTCTTACAGAGATAAGAGAGAAATATTTAGAACTTCTAATATAGAAGAATTTGTGATGTCTCATGTCTTCATAGGAATACGAAAGCTGACATTGTATAAGAAAGATTGACAATTAATGTCCCTTTTAAGAACTCACATTAGAATAAGTAATCGAGATCATGACGTCTAGCATACAAACCGACATTTAAAGTACTGGCCTTTTTGCTCATAATTATATCCGGAGTTATTAGGCAGAAATCTATACAAACATATTGATATAAATTTCCTTTTAATATTTTCAATTTTTGCCCAATCAGTAGTTGTAATCGAGTTCCAAACTATAGATGCATATTAGAGTTTTGATCTCACTAAAGCATAGTATAGTATTAAAAAAGAGTCCGATGTTAAGAAAGTATATGTAATTGACCCTATTATTCCTAACATTCTTATTGCATAGTTATGAAAATGTAATCAATGTGGTTGTTAAAATATAATTTATCGTCAATTAATACACCAAGGAACAATAATAATAATAATAATAATAATAATAATAATAATAATAATACTAATAATAACAACAATAATAATAACAATAATAATAATCATAATAATAATAGGATCATTCCATATCAAATCAACAAGGCGCTCAACCCGACCGACTCAGATTTCTTTCAAATTTTGAGGGTTTGTTTTACCTGCCGCGCTAACTAAAACTGCCGAGTTTCACATGTCCTGTGCTTTTCGTTTTCTGTCAGTGGCGTTTCAAACATGAAGAAAAATCATATTTTTGTAAGCACGCCGCTTCAATTAAAATTATATATCTCAACAACGTCTCCAGATAAATTTACAAAAATTGGGTGATACATTCTTAAAATGTGATAGTTTTTATTGCTTATATTGTTTTCTGCATGTATTCAATTACACTAAAAAAAACATGGTGAAACAATTTTCATATATTCATATTTAAAAATGCGGGGTTCTATTTTAAGGAAAAAAATATATAATACGGCTCAATTAGTGATATAATGAACTGATAAGTTTCAACTTGGAATCATCATAGGTTGCAAAGATAAAAATTATTATGTCACTGCAAGCGTAAGCTAACCGTATAAGTCGCGATAATTATGTCCCACACATTCGTTGTATTTAATTATATTTGATCATATTCTTGAATGTCGCTATGTAATTTAACATGCATTACATAATTCGAATTTTTTTAATTATTACCTGAAATAAATTATTGTCACATGGATTTTGTTAAACCTGAAGTTCTGTAAGAAATGCTACCTTTCATTGCTGAGATGAAATAGCCTGATCATCTTCCCAGACAGAGTGCTGCGTTGATTCAGCTGCATTTTAAAACTGCTTAGCAAGTATAATACCCATCCTAAACAGCAAGACTGTATGGAATTTGTGTTCCAGGCACTGCGGTGGATTTTGCAAATCGAAGAGCAAGCATTTTTTTCCTCTTCAGTATAGCTTTTTCAGTCACATAAACGGTATTAATGTTTGGGAGATGATCCGTTGTCCAGTCGTACAATTCCCTAGGTGTAGTTATTTGTTTATCGGATGGTCTCTGCAAACTAGCACAAACCGCAAACCTTTTAAGTGTCCCACCTACAACGTCGCATGCTCTTTTGCCATGCGATATGCAAAAATAATGCAATTCTGTTGGAAATCCAAAATCTTCTTCATGTAATGTGAGGTTCAGGAAATTGTTTCGTATTTTTATACTGAGCAGAGAATCCTTCGGAGAAATACATAATTTTTGTGGTGAATTACAGATGTTTGTTTTAATGACTCCATTAGATATTTTTGAAACAGATGTACAGCTGTAGTGTCATATTTCGGGCAGTGTGAAATTATTACCAGATTTTTAATAGAGACTGTATCGGATGACGATTCGTTATAATATATTACGAAAGTATGAATGGTTGTCTGCACATTAGTCCTATGATATGACTGAATTTCATCTTGGATTACGAAATAATAGTTTTCAGCGAACTCGCATAACATAACAAGCTGGCATGGCTGTAGAAATGATTTCATATCACGTAGAAACTTACTTTGTTCATATGATATAAATGAATGAGTCAGTAAATCACCAAGTTTCTCCAAGAGATAGTCGAAAAATTTGTCTGTGGGTTTCATTATGGTCTCAAGCGTTGATCGGTCAGTCGTTGTCCACTGCTTGTAGGTCACTGATTCACTGAAGTTTTATACGAAACATTTCTCTAAACCCTCTCTTATTGTGAATGGTTCAGGACATTCTGTACATTTCCTGAACAAGCAATTTATATGAGGAGGATTGCACACCATAGTGGCCAAGAAATGTTAAGTTGGAAGGCATAAAGAAAAATTTTCTTGAAATCCACGTAGACCTGAAACTTTAATAAATTGCTTCCGGCATAAGTTTTACAGTCTGATAAGGACACAAGCACAGACAGTATAGTTCCACTAACTCCAGCTAGAATACAATTTCTTGGTCAGGGTTAGAATTTTTAAACACTGCATGTAATTAATTGCTGCTCATGTGATTTACTCCCTGATTCTTTAATCACAACAAATATTTCTTACCAGGCATCATTCTGCTTATCTCGTCAGAACAACAGAATTCTTTAACTTTACCGGCAACAGCCGCGAGCAAGGGTTTTCCAAATTTCGGATTTGGTGAACACAAAATTCCCTTTCCCTTTGCCAGGACTTTTGCTTTCCGAATTATGTATTGGAAAGCTGAAAGAAACTCATTTTATAATATTTAGGTAGTAGTGTTAAAATGTAGATTTTCTCACTTTTACCTGAATTTTGAAACTTTTCCTGCAACTGAGACAAAATTTCATAATCAGAACGGTCCTGGTTCCTCGGCGTCTTTAATATCGAAGACTTTATCTTTTACAATATTTTCAAATTTCTGTCTCTTATATTTCTCTTGTTGTAGACTTTCTTGTTTAATAAGGAACATACCTTGGCCAAAAAGACTTGTATTTAATGAACTTACATTTGCTGTAGAGTCGACGTATTCTTCATTACTAGAGTCATTCTGAGGATTCTGCGTAATAGCATCATATTATATTTTTATTTCTTTGCGACACATAGCGCACGCCTTTTGTTCCTGTTTAAATCAGGAAATACATTAAGCATCCACGATATAACACTTCTTAAATTTATCCTCTAATTACAATGCCCTGATTTCTCGAAGGGATTGCAGCAAACATAGGCCTATAACTTAAAACGCGACTCCATTACATCGCACAAAACTGCCACATACTACAAAAACTAACGACACTGCACTTGAAACAGTTCGCACGTTTTGTATAAATTGAAGACTGTATAAACTGCCACTCATGACGGCCTGATAGATCTATGACGCAGCTTATCAGACAAGTAGGAACTCGTGCGCATGCAGTGTTGGTGTAAGACGGGTTTAAGTGCTACAAACCAATACATTAATATATTTTTTTACTGATATTCCTGAAACGTTTCCAAAATGAAACTTACACCAAGAGGAGAATACTCTTACCTCTGTAACATACATTTTTCGCGAAATAATTTATGTCCCGCATTTATAGATATTCAATGTTAAATTGCGTTTCACGTGACTATTCAATAAATAATTCATTACTTTGATGCAAACCTATTTTTATTGAAACGTATGATCCATTAGCTTTAAAATAAGGCCAAGTTTAAAAGTCTACCTCAATTAGAAGAGAAGTTATGAATTATTTTTGTTGACATAGTACGCGACATTTTTACATTTTTTCTCGTATTGACAGAATTGCTCTATGGATATCGTGCATTATTGACGGCTAAAATTTTACATAATTAATTAACTTAAGATTCTTTACCATCCCACCAAATTTAATGAAAATCTGAGGTGGTCGGGTTGAAAAGTCCACTTTTTTGTGTTGATTTGACATGGAATGGCCCAATAATAATAATAATAATAATAATAATAATAATAATAATAATCATCATCATCATCATAATAATAATATCATCATCATCATCATCATCATCATCATCATCAGTATGAAGTTGTAGCCTTGGTCTGTTCCGCAGAGTTATAGCCCAATTGTCATCTGGGTTTTCCTACGTTCGTTCTTCCTTTCGGTTTGTATAATATTACGAAATAAGGTAACTTAATCTTTCAGCATCAACTCTTATGTCGTCCTAGTATGTTATTAATATTGAATATGTGTAGCTGATTCGTATATAGTTATTTCAAAGCTTACTATATCCTGAGCAGCCTTACAAGTTTCTTAAGAACATCATTTTTCCGCACTTTGTAATTGGCTTGCCCCCCTTTTTTTTTTACAACCGAACAGACGCATCGGCACGGCATTACTTTGTAGAACATACAAGTAATAGGGACCAGATTAGTTTACTTCCTGGCTTTTATTTAATTTCTTTTAATTGTATTGTACATGATTTAATATTTTGTAAGTTTATTGTCAATGCCATCATTAATATTTTATTATTGAACTTTTCACCAAAGGTGTAAGAAGTTAGAAATCTGTTGGAGTTTGGTGTTGCTGTAACAATAATTTATCATACTGAGTTTTTCGCACAAAATTCCATTGCTGGTGATTTCACTGAAGAAATATTACAGATAATAAAAATAACATATAAGTGAATATTTGAATGAATTAGGGGAGGTAATAGGTAGTTAAGTAGATCGATAGAGATAATGGAAATAGGTGAGGAGTATGGCTGGGGAGGCTAGCTAGGGTAATAAAGTATAATATGTAGAAATTTACTGAGATCTGAAAATGAAATGTACACAAGACACAGACACAGTACCGAACATATTGGTAAATGGTGTAATATGTTTTAGTAACAAGTATTATTAGAAACAGTCTGTGTCCGATATAAGTGTACTGAAAATCAAGAAGAGTCGTAAAAGTGTCAATTTTGATTGATTTAATTGGTCGAAAGTTAAATCGTAATAGCGTCTACAAAAGGTATAACTGTAATGCATGTAATTGTGGCACCGGATACAAATTGTGAGGTCCACATTATATTGATGTAAACGTTGAAATCAAATATATATCCTATATCATTATTATTATACTTCGTGGAATTGCCACGAGAATCGTAAGGTTTACTGCGCACGCGGTATAGACTGTATGAGAAGGGGGCGTGCAACGGATGGAGTATGCCTATGATGTAAACACTGAGCAATATACTGCGGTTACAATAAAACCTGTATCCTACATTCAAGAAATATATTGAATGATCACTGAAGTAAGAAATGTCTAAACATGTAAATACACAATTATTTTGTGGTGAGATATATTAACTCTTACAATTTAATGTAATATACTCACATCATCCTTGAATATGTGCATTGCAGTAAAGAGCTACGTACAGTTACCCTTAAAAAGAATGAGACGATTCTTGGTTGTCGGAAGTTAAAGTTCTACAGCGCGGTTCACTCGATATCGACGTATAACGATAAGTACCATGACAAATAGAACAAGAATTGTTACAAGGACCACAACAAGGACAAGGATCAGTTTAAGGATCACGAAGAAGACAGCCATCTAAGGCCACGATTTCACAACATAGCTCGGGTAACAAAATATCATTGCTTCTCTGTACCGAATGGCAAATGCCTGCTATCGGATCTAGGCCCTACATTCTGGACTGCTGCTGTCACTGTCTTGTCTCGGTAGCTCATATAGTAGCATGTCGGTTCCACCATATAGCCGAAATGTTTCGTGTTCGATCCCAGGTAAAACTCTTTTTTTATTGAGGTGTAATTAATTTGTTCAGAGTTCCTCGACTGTATAATTTGTCGAAAAATATGGAGAAATGAGGGATGACGATAATACTTTAGTGTAGACAATGACTATTTAGCGTGATATAGAATTATTGAAATAAGGGGCATCTTGCACAGTAAGAGTTAATAAATCAACCCTAAATTAAATATTTAAATAACAGGATATAACAGAAAGTCCAATTATTGTTGCGAAACTAATCAAATTAAATCAAATTATGTTAATTAAACAAATCCCAAGTTATGACACCAGATTGCTACAGATAAATTCTATGTTATTAACATAAGCATTGAATAGGTCCGTGCTTATGCGTTGGACGACAAAACCAAACATCGAAAGTTTGAATGTTGCCGCGGAATGTAACTTCATGCTTTTTATAATGTAAATCAGACTTCTAACTACAATCATTCATATTCCTTACATTATTTATTAATATTTATAGCCAACATTGAATTTGTAAGGAAAAGACTTTAGAAATCTCATATGGAATTTGTGATCTGTAGTGACATAAACATAGATTATCTCTCCTTGAAACTGGAGCCATTTTCCCACCTGCATACAAGCTGAAGTAACACAGCCATTGATAAATGTTTTGTACACAGAATTAGACTGAATTCCTATTCGACAGAACCTATAATCAATGGCTTGTCTGAACATGATAAATAAATCCTAAGTGTTTCCAGTGTCTCTGAACAATTTCAAAATATTAATTTAAAAACTAAAAAAGGGTCGTAAATGCTGTATCTAGTGACTATTTACATTTATGTCTACAAAATGAATCTTGGAAAAAAGTATATGATACTGGTACTACTGATATTAAGAGTAAATGTATTGCATTTTTCACTTTAATTTCAGAATCACTTTAGTGGATGTTCTCCACTCAATATTGTGAAAAAATTCAAAAATAAAAACATGTAGATAACGCAGGGACTTAAAAATCTCATGTATTAAAAAGAAGAATCTATATGTAATGAGATGCAATGTAATGATCCTCATGTTCTCAAATACTACAAGAAGTAAGGTGTAATTTATAAAAAATTATTAAAGAGGGAAATAGAATACATTCGAATAGAAAAGTAGAACATTCAGATAATGTAATTAAAGCTATTCGAAATAATATTGAAGTTAAACTTGTAGATATTCTAAGAAAGAAAATATTTTTTCATTAAAACCAGTGATTATAAACTAGAGGACCCCAAATCTATTGCAAATTCTTTTAATGTCTTATAGTATATAGTACAGAAATATTATTGACAGCTTAAACATTCAAGATTTTGCAAAAGATACTGCAATTGGTTATTTAAGAGGTGCATTTAATAATTAGTATTAATATATGTAATTAGTCAATAACTGCAACAGTGCTTTTTCATTCAATCATAACATAAATAAAATTGAATTAACATTAAATTAAACACTATTGGAAACACGTAGGTAAAATAGTTAAAATCAACTGAAGGGGTGAGAATGAAATAATCCAAAGCCACGCTTTTAACAAAAATTGTTCTGTGCGAGTGCATTCTTACACATATGGGAAAGCTACTAATAAAATATTGTAATAACTACTCAACAAATGACATAGCCTAAGGACTCTAAACCTTTTTAAAAGTTTGTCTGTGTGGCTTAGGAATATTTTTTAATTTCATTTTAATTGTTAGTTTTTAATATATATGCATTTACATTGTATGTGTGTGTATGTATAAATGCATTCATTAGATTAACGTTTACAATATTATAAGTTGTAATTTTGTATTGTCTGTGATCATTAACACTTAAAACTCTATTTCAACGTTATTTAAACAAAAAAAAATCGTTGTGTGGACTAGGAATCGAACTCGCACTCTTCTACACGAGACGCAGAAGTCTTACAGTCTGAGCTATGGAAACGACACGAAAGCTTGCCTTTCTGTGCGGAGTGTCGATCTAGTCATGAAGGTCCATTGTCGATTTAACGACACGATTTATGTATATATTTATCTTTTATTTACGTAATATTATCATATTTTTGCAGTTTTTGAAGTGAATTTCGGAACGATGCTAGTAACAAACCAAATAGCCTGAATTAAAGTAACTCAATATTCGTTATCTTGTGTATCAGTGCTCTGGTCTCCGATCATGCGCAGTGTCTTACATCTGAAACTTAGGAATATTCAATCGTCTCATCCTTTTCTAGGGAAACTGTACATTTAGAGCGACTGCAAAGTGAACCTCCTCCGATGGTCACTTAAAAAGTTTTTATATTGGGAAAATGTATATTCGACATCACACGATGTAATAGGTGCATATTTAAAGAACGGAAATTCACTACTTTTTAGTACAACAACTTCAGACGTCTTGTCGTGACTTGATAGTACATCATTTGTAATACGAAATTGTGAATAGGCAGAATTTTTAGCAATAATGTTTCTCAATTTAAATTTCAATTTTTCTGAAATTAGTGAATTGTTATTTTGGATAATGGTTTGTGATACGTTATCCATTATATTAAGGGCTTTGAGAGTGTAGTTTAGACGATCCTAACAGGGTGATGCTTTTGGACACGATTTTAAAATCAGAATCAATGAACAGAATATCTTCCAATAGCTGTTCAGAAGGCAATGATTTTACAGCTGCAACAGCGGAACTGTCTGTGCTATCCAATGCATCAATTGCCTCCATTATTTTGCCGTAATGTTCTGCATAATAATTAACAGCATCCAACCACGTTTACCAAACGGATCAATGGCGGGTTGCTTCAATCTCGGTTACGACTTTACCGCCGTAAAATTAGTAACTTACCATGGTTAAGTAGAATTTCTGTTACACCAAGCTCGTTAAAGGGTTTTTGGACATTTAACCGGGTTTAAAAGTTTACCGGTCGTTGGCGAGCGTTTAAGAAGCTAACAGCAGCATTGCAAAAGGCTTTTAAATACGGTTATCAGCCGACCTCTTAATTTTTGTGTATGCAGACTGCGATATATATCACGTCCTCCTAGATACCTACATTGCTGATTGCATGCATTTGCATCCAGAAGCTGTGATTAGACTAATCGTCGATATGAATTTAGCACTTCATCTTGTGTATTTGCAATATCTGGAAAACGAAGATAGAAGAGTGATAGATAGGGTCGATCCATTTCAAGATTTAGATGAATCTCGATTTTTAAAAGAAATTCGATTACGAAAAGATACAGGTGCCATTAGAAAAAAACAGCTCAAAGAATTTCAAGAAATGCGTAACTGATCATTATTGACCGAAACAACAGATGGTAGCACAAAAAGAAAGAAAAAAAACGCCGTTTCCACTATTTCGTTGTCTTAGTAAGTCTACATTAGTAATTTCAGTATACGGATACCTCACTGACAACAATTGAAGCAACGATTATCTGTGTTTGTCTATTGAACATCATCATACTTACAAAAAGGCACTTTTCAGTGGCAATAATTTATTTTTTGTGCACAACATTGGAATTTTGAAGTAAAGGGAAAGGAAGGTATCCGTGTTATGAAATTTATCCAAACCCAGCACCTAAATACATAACTAAAAAGTAGGTAGGCCTATAGCTGTGATTTCGACTATTTGTAGGCCTACAATATGCACTATACTAATCGTACCTGTGTATTGTAACTGGAAAGTTATAACATCAATTCTACAATCCTACAGGAAAATAAATACATAGTTACATACAAATAAATATAAGTTAATAGGAACATAACCGAATTCATCTGCAATTTTTCGCCAAGTTGCGTTCTTTTCTTTTAGTGAAACGCCGTCCGTCTTATTTTCTATTAAATCTGTATATTTCTCTACAGGCTCGATGAGCATTTCCACTTCATATTTACTGAAGTTCGGTGCTCTTACTCGATTTCATTCCATAATAGGGACTAAATTTAACGAAATTGTAACAAAACGAAAGAGCTGAGGCTTAAGATCCATTCACAATGAAAATTAAACATAACCGTAACATAAACACAGAAGTTTGCGGCCAGGTTATCAAATGGGATCATTCACAATGATTCACATAAACACGCATTAACATTGCGAACTCGAAACTTTCATGCTTATGCAAACAGTACACAATCGTGGAGCGCTGAAGTATACGACAGAAGATGAGGAAATGGCGTCGTTGTTATGTTTCCATGGTTACAAAGTATCTTTGAGGTTATGTTTATGTCCCCATCATGAATGATGTGATTTTATGACAGATATCTGTGGATTTTACCGTAAAATTTACATTCTTATGTTAACGTTTAGGTTATGTTTAATTTTCATTGTGAATGGGCCTTTACTGTTTACACAAATTCGGCAGACAAAAGAATAAAGCCTTCAATCACTGCCACCAGAATACTACGTTTCAATTGCTGCGAATACGAATAACAGCAAGATAACCACCCGCCAAGTAACTATGGTAAAGAAATCTAGATAAGTAATGGTACAACAGATTTTCTCCTTAAACGTGATAACGATATTACCACGGTTAGCTATTAAAGCATTTTAAACAAGATTGAAGCAACCGGGCACAAGACTGGCTGCGGGGGTAAGGGTATTCCTGGGGCAATTGTTTGGAACAGCAACACTCTCAATGTAGCATGTTTGATTGAATTCTTGTCTGCACTGAACAAATGTTAAGCTTTGACTATTCCAACCACAGTAATGTAAAAACAAGTGCTTACATAGGTATACATTAGCTGTAGCTGCTCTATCTATTTGGACCGGTCACAACTCTTAACATAAACTGCTGCTACTACGAGACCAGGAGGTCGCCCACCTACTCTATACAACCGTACATCGGCAACCTGATTGCATGGTGCATGTGGCAATTCAACGTAGTCTAATTATTATATAAGTGAATAATTATTTAAAATTCTTAAACAAACAAATAATATGAAAGAGCATGCCTTGAAAAAAAAAAGGAATATTTTAATATATGCACAGCTGTTAGTACAAGTATTACAGTCTTTTCTGGAATGTCTACTTCAATTTTCTTTCGATGAAAACACGAGAATATATGATCTCGAGCACGATATGACCATGACATTGAACTGTTACGCGACGTACTATACAATGAGCGTATTGATCTATCGTGACTTCTCGTTTGGAATATTTTATAAAGGCTAAGACTGTAAATTTATGATGTCGCTTATATAACAAAAACTTGTTTTCCTGCCACCACACACAGTGAAGTAACAAATTGTATTGCCTGCACATTATGATCACTCACTGTTACTACTTCACCCTAAAGAAATGCACGTTGCACCTCAATAAGTTCTATGAGATCTGAAATTAACAAACTTCTGTTATTTTAATTCCAGTACTGCCAGTTATAGCCGCATCAGTAATCCACCCAGTCTTAAATTATCATAAACCTGAACTGTCATTTGGAAAAAGAAAACTATGAGAAACTAAGCTCTGTTGCACTTAGACAATTTCCATTCGACGATTATGCGTAATTTGTAGTGAACGAGCAAATGAAAATTTGAAACTGTACCCTCTGACTTTGTAATCTAGCTTTCATTGATAAAAATAAAACTTACCAAGGATGCATGACTCACGTGTTTAAAATAATATGCAATATAGGCTATTATAGAGAATGATAAAATATAGGTACTAAGGAACAGATTAATTTTTCATCTCATGCATTTAATGATTATTTTATACAATCTGTGAAGTTGTTTTTGAGTAATAATATATCTACTGTTACACCTGAAAGTTTTCTTGCAACTGCTGGTAAAATAGATACTATATTTGAGTGGTATCGTGTTGATCATATACAAATGCTTTAGATAGGCCCGGTTTCTTCAACCTCTGTTAAAATACACCTAACATAGCCTTAATTAACTGAAAGTTAAAACTATAAATTGCTGTTAAAATATTGCGTTTCTTCAACTTTACATTTCACATTTTAACATTATTTTAGTTAACTCTCTGTTAGGACTAGAGATTCTAGAGTTTAACCATAACCAATTATAGGCTCAGTTCTGTTTTCAGAACTCTGACAACTGCGATTCTCGCCTGTTTCCGTTGTTTGATTCAGAGAGGATAGAAGTCTTTATATTCGCTCAGGTTTGATTTATGTTTCTTTACGTCGTCTGTACCACAGTAGCGTGGAGCGGCGTACTGGTATTACTGTTGTGAAATGAAAAACGCTGGAACAAAAAGAAATCGTGGGACTAATTTCTATTTGTTCGAGAGAAGCCTTCTGCTGGAAATAATTTCGCAGTATAAACCAATTATTGAGAATAAACAAATGAAAAGTGAGGCTTGGCAGAATATAGCCTATATCTTTGTGTGAATTTCTATTCTGTGAAATCACTGAAATTATCCGCTTTGTTTACATATTCATGGATATCATTTTCTAAGTAATCAAGATATACAAGTTCAGCATCTAACGCACAAGTCATATTGAATACTTCTATGCTAACAGAGAGTTAAATGAATTAGCTGATTTAAATTGGGCAGTTAAATTAACATGGGTTTTAACTGCCATTTAGTACTAACAGAAGTTGAAGAAAGGCTTTAATTGTTAAGTTTACAGTTAAAATGGAATAACACATTGTTATAATTTAACAAAGGTTGAAGAAACCGGGCCTTAGTTATGAAATTATGTAATTCGAAAAGTCAAGTTTTTTGGTTTTAGTAAAAACTAGTGAAATACATTATTGTATATTTTATAGGCCTACTTGATCCTATAGTAGCCCTATATGTATTGAATCAATGTTTGCAGCAGGGTTGTTTTCCGGATTGGTTAAAAGTTATAAAGACTATACCTGTTTATACAAGGATAGTAACAAGACACAGAAAATTACAGACCAATCTCATTGGTACCCTTATTTTACAAAAAAAAATTTAATTAGTAATTTTAAATCAATTGGCCACGTACTTTGAAAGTAATAATTTATTACACAAATCAATTTGGTTTTCGATCCGGTCGATCTACAACTCAAGTTGTAGCTACAATGGTTAAATGAATATTACAAGTTTTGAAGATAAAAAAAATGGTACTATCCCAGTTTTATGTGATCTCACTAAAGACTGTTTGTCTCATGACATTATCTTAAAGAAACTAGCTTTCTATGGCATTAGTGGTAAGAAGTTTAAATTGATTGAAATGTATTTAAAAATAGGAAGCAGATAGTTCAGTGTATTTGAAGTAATACTTCTTTTAAATATGTAACAAGTGTGTACCTCAAGGTTCCATTCTCGGAGCTTTTCTTTTTATTATACCTGTAAATGATTTACCCATTTGTATGCCTAATTGTGTGATTATGCATGCTGATGATGCTAAGGGTTTTCAAACCATTAATAACGTAAATTTGGATAATACTACTATTATGAATAATCTAACGAATTGGTTCAGTGCAAATAGATTACGTTTAAATTTAAGTAAGACCCAGCCTATATGTTTTAGTTTCAAAAGAGATGTTGAACCTTCTACTGTAGTGAAATTACTGGGTTTCCATATTGACAGTAAGTTCTTCTTTCGTTATCCTTTTAATTTATGTACTTGTATTGTATTTCAGTTCATTGATGGTGTTAGTTATTTCTATAGACCCTATTTGTTTAGGGTTTCCCTCAAATAATAATCGCAAACGCGTTAAGACCTGGGGATCGTGCCGGCCATAACCCTGTACAAATAATTCTGTAATCAAAAACCTCCCTTATAGCCTCGAAAGAAGCACCTTCAGTATGGGCTATGGCTGAATCTTGTTGAAAATATATGCATGTTGTCTCTCGTTAGCAGATAATTGTTGAAAAACTGTGCGAGTATTTGCGTACAACATCTCTCTGAATTTACATTATCTTCGAAAAATATCGGTCCTATTACTCGATTTGCTGACACGACATACCACACACCAATTTTTTCATCGCGCAGAGGAACTTCATGAATTAATCGTGGCTTTCCTGTGCACCAGAATCTATTGTTCTGTGAACATACATAACCACGTAAATGAAACCATGCCTCATCAGAGAAAATGATTAAATGTGGATCAACAATGCCGTCAACAATGTTTTGTAAAACCGAATTGACTTTCGTTGTCATGCGGCCGTAATTCTTGGACTACAGTAACTGTGTAAGATTTCAATTTCAAAAGTTTAGTAGCCGTATAGGCTGAATTTTTTGATACGCCTACGTCTTGTGCAACACACGTAAAGATTTAACAGGAGAACGTTAAAGTGATGCACCAATATCATCAAGTTTTATTTGTGTTAGAACTCATTCGTTTTGCCCTACGAATGTTAGAGTTCAGCGATTCCGTTTCTCTTAATCTAATGACAAGATTTCGAACTGTAAGCTATCTCTATTTGAAGGTAGATTATCGGGAAATTTCTACAAATTGCCTACACAGCTGCCTGCATGTATCTGTTTCGACTTAAGTTTCGTACATAAATATTCGCTTTTGTAGAGTAAACTTTTCAGCCTGCATTTCAATTAACTATACAACAAATTTAATGCACAACACACACGCACACACACACACGCGCACACACACACACACACACACACACACACACACACTTCAAACGTATTTAAAAGAACTACACAAACACACACGTCTTCTAACACTAACATCTCACATTGTACTAAGCTGTGACAACAACCGGTGACATACAGGCACGCTCAGCCTTGAAGCATGAAGCAATCAACGCAAATCTAGCTGGACAAAATTCATAACTTCTCTGCATTCCAACGGATTGTTATAAAACTTTGCACAGACCTTATAGATAGCACTTATTCTTTGTGTACAAACTCTGACTAAGATCGTGTAAGAGGAACTAT
Source organism: Periplaneta americana (assembly GCF_040183065.1). Lineage (NCBI taxonomy): Eukaryota > Metazoa > Arthropoda > Insecta > Blattodea > Blattidae > Periplaneta > Periplaneta americana. The sequence continues at coordinate 93,367,067 of NC_091132.1, forward strand.
CTCTTTATACGAGGTGCTTTTAGACAAAAATAGTAACTTCTCTCCTATGTAACAGATTTTTATGAACAATTGTACGGAAGTTACAGGTAGAATTTTTTTTTTGTGTACAAACTTTATTTATAGTTTCAAAAGAGGAAATACCCCTTTACAGGGGATGAATTTACACAAGATTAATTTCTCTCCTACATAACAGATTTTATGAAACTTTGTACAGGAGTTACAGGTAGCATATATTTTTATGTATAAATTCTGATTACATCTATATGCTACCTGTAGGCCTAGTAGTTGTACAAAGTTGCATAAAAATATATTATATAGGAGAGAACTTATTAATTTTTTCTAAATGCACCACTATAAAGAGGCAATTCCTCTTATAAAACATAATCTGACTTTGTAGACAAAATTATATTCCACCTGAAGCTGCTATATAGAGTTTCATAAAAATCTGTTAGATAGGAGAGAATTTATTAATTATAGTTAAATGCATCCCTAAAAGGAATAGTTACGTTTATGGAACCGTAAATATATTTTGTGCATAAAAAATATATGCTACCTGTAACGTCCGTACAATGTATTATAAAAATCTTTTAGATAGGAGAGAAGTTATTAATTCTGTCTAAATGCACCCGCTATAAAGGGGTAGTTTTTCTTGTGCAAACGTAATCTAAATTTGTACACAAATCATATGTGCCACCTGTAAGTCATGCACAAAGTTTCATAACAATGCGTTAGACTGGAGAGAATTATTAATTTTGTCCAGTTAATGATTTGCGTTCTGATTCACTTTCCGTTTGTTAAGGTTAGATAAAAATGTGTCCAATGTATTTTTAAATTCATATTCCATATCATGTGAACAATATTGTAGGCCTAAAACACTCTGACAGTGATTAAAAACTTCCTTAGTCAATTATTATTTTCTGCTGTTAAGCCAAACATGGAATAGTTACCGTACGCCCCACCACTGAAAAAAAATTAATTGCTGATAAATGCGCAAGAACGCGCAAACTTTAAAACGAGGATTCAACACTCTAAATGATGCTGTATTAAATGGTGAAAGAATTGTTGTAACCGGACGTGACCGGTTGTACTAAAACTCACATTATATTTGGAGAACTTTAAAAATATAAGTTTTTCGATTGTAATATTTAAACTCTACTGTAAGAAGGAAAATACTTTGTAAACTTGTAAATGAAGTTACATTAGTAAGAACATTCCTATTATGAACAAATTCCATGTTTCACAACACAATAAATCACTAACAATTGGCTCTTTTTCAACCACATAGTAAGCCTCTCTCTCTACGAGTGAACCGGAGCTAGAAGTGTTAGGAAGAACTCAAAGTTTATACCCTTCTAAATATAGTTTTCCGCTGATAAATCGGTAAAAGCTATTACTCACAACATTCTTCAAATGTTAAAGAACACGAATTCATATTCACCTATGCTTAACTAAGCAAGTCGAAATTTGATTTTTGTCCACCTAGATCGGGAAAATTGCACACTGTGCAGCGGTTGGGATCTTTCCGCGTTCTTCGGATGAAGCGTGACTCGACCGCACTGTACTTCTTCATTTTCAGTTAAGGTTATTATGCCCATTATTATTTTCATCTATATACAAATCTCTCTAAGATCTTTCTGTCTATTCATCACTATAAACATAATAACTGTCATTTCTTGAAGAAATTCACACCGGCATACCTCAGACAGTAAGAACGTTTCCATACTAATCCGGACCTGTGTATGTTATAGCTGTTTAGGTTCCATGCCTGCTTGGGCTGACTACCTGGTAGGGTTTTTCCGATACGTTATCCCTACTCTGAGGCAATTGTCAAGTAATCACATAGCGAATCCTCGACTTCATCTCACCAAATAACATCTCAGTATTCTCAATTCCATCGACACTAAATAACCTAGTAGACATTCATAATATACATTAGCATCGTTTTAATAATCTACTATAAAGCTGCAGTCCGTCTCAACTCAAATTAACAAGCCATATATTTTGCGGTCTTCCTGCATTTCTTTTTCGATTTGGGCTATGACGAAGTAACTGTTTTTGAATGGACATATAACTCATTATTTTTAGTTTCTACGGTTGCATTCTGAAAATCAGTGGTTGGCATTTCTTGACTCGCGGATCAACGTCGTAATACACAAGCAGGGCGGAGGGAAAAGGCATGATCTTCCTCTCCTCACTTGATTGTTAAAGGTTAATTAGTTTGTGTATTCACCCCTCTTATCTTCCCCTTAGCTGTGTATTGCGGGCTGCATTTTATATGACGTAATCTGGGAAAAAGGACTAAGAGTAGATGGATTACAGTCCAGAAAAAAATGCTAATAAGTAATTAATGAAAGAAATATACCTGCGGATTCCTTAAAAGCCATTTGTAAGTAAGTAAATATTTAATATTTAAATATGAAAGAGGGAAAAGGGGGACAGTCTGGTTAGGAGAGTGAACATAAGAGGATTGATAGGGAAGGATAGATAGCATAGATATAAAGTCCACCGTAACTGTGCACTGTAAAGTTTGATTTGACGAATAAATATCATGTCCTATATCACATAATCTTTGCCGACCACTGATATAAATGTACGCATACCATTTATACACTCTGCCACCTGAAGTCAAGGGCTGCCGAATCTTGAAATCTTTCAAATCCAAGTTAGAAAATTATCTTATGACGAGTTGCCAAATTAACTCAGGCCCTACTGTTATGATAAGGGTCAAGTGTATTGCATGTTACCACGTATTCAGTACAATTTTATATATATTCTAGTGATATTTAAGTTATTTTATCTTTTTGTTTTCATATTTCCCGATAATGGTATATCTATAATGTGATAACTTGAGCTATATGAAATGATATCTAAAAATATTGTGTTCATTGTATGCTTTGCTCTTCATTATTATTATTATTATTATTATTATATTACTATTATTATCATCATCATTATTATTATTATTATTATTATTATTATTATTATTATTATTATTATTATTACTATTGGCTTATATTATTTATACTTCGCATATCTCAATTATTTTAACCTATTGTTCACATTTTATTGTGGATTTTCCTTTCTTTTTATGTTATATATTACACCGGGGACAGAACAACTAGAGGCTTCAGTGACGTCACTACAGAAGAACCCACACACAGCAGAATTGTTCGTTGCACTACAAACTGAAAACGTTGACCATCTACTTTCACTGATCCAGCTGCGCTCTCACAATACAATAACGTCTATTCAGAAAATGTTTTTCAGCTGAATGGTACCGTACCTGCTAGTGCGGGAGGAGGGGGTGGTCGCACAGTAAAAGTAACCGTCTCCAAGCTTCTAGATGTTCTGTCCCCAGTATACGTCTGATTTCCACTGACTTGTTTATAATATATTCAGTTTTGTGTGTAAAATTGTAGTGTGCTTTACTTTGTAAATTTGTAGTGCTTGTTGTCTAGCAGTATTACTCCTGGTTGAGTATTAGAGAAGGCCGTATGGTCTTAATTAATAATAATAATAATAATAATAATAATAATAATAATAATAATTTATTTTAGCTGGCAGAGTTAAGGCCGTAAGGCCTTCTCTTCCACACAACCAGCAAAAAGTGTATATACATATGCATGAACTTAAAAAGAATTCAACAATTTGATTTAGATGAGAGTTACATGTATACAAGAGTTATTTACGAATTAAACAACAAAATACTATGAACTATTAATTAAACATTGAAATAAACTGGGTAGCAGAATTAAACTAAAATACATAGAATGTTAATATATTTCAAATTATATTAGATAATAGAAAGAGATTATTATGAGACAATTTTGAAAATGCAGCACAATCAGGATGATGTCTAAAAAAAAAAAGCAACAGTGTAGTCAGTAATATTTTAAATCAGTATGATTGGAGTGAAATGCTAATAAGGTTATCTTTTAAGCTGTTCTTAAAGGTGTTTGTTGTCTTGCAGCCCCTAATACTTTGTGACAAGGAATTCCATTGACGCGAGGTGGATATTGTAAAAGATGAGGAATAACAAGATGTTCTATGAAGAGGTATATTTAGCGTGCCATAGATAAGTGATCTGGTATTTACGTCGTGGTTAGAGTATAGATAAGAGAAACGAGACGAAAGGTAATTTGGTGTTGAGGTGTGCAGAATTCGAAAGAGTAAAGACAAAGAGTGTAAAGTTCTGCGTTCTTTAAGTCGGAGCCACGAGAGACTTGCGAAGGACGGTGATATGTGATCATATCGTCGGATGTTGCACACGTATCTGATGCACATATTCTGAGCTCGCTGTAACTTGACTGACAGTTCAGAACTTAGATCACTTAACAATTAATTCTGCCAGGTTAAATATACCATCATTATTATTATTATTATTATTATTATTATTATTATTATTATTATTATTATTATATGTTTACAATTGAATGTTCCACTCTAATTTATTATTATGTTTCTTCTGTGTTCCCTAATATACATCTAGAATAATCATGTAAGCTGTTTTCATTAATTTACCTGAGAAGCATTTAAAATTATCACAATACTATTTTAAAGAACGCATCCGGAAGATGAACTTTTTAGTACTGATATTGATGCATTGCATATCTACCCTTATGTCATTTTATTGCTTTATAGCGCGTACTTGGAGAGCATTTACTCGTTACAGTGACATCGCGTGGGTAAAATCTAGAATGTTCACACCGAAGTTCGACAACAAGTGGTAAAACAACTGGAAAATTAAAGTATGTTAACATAATGATAAGATAAAGGTACAAGTATTTGCACAGTCAACGTCACTCTCGTGTTATCTGTATTACTAAAATGATATTGCAGAGCCATCAGTTATATTTTATTTATGTCTACAATATAGGGAAATATAATAGTTTTCACTCTATTTCTGTGTCCAGTAAGAGGACAGGTTACTTGGAAGAAATGATTTATATCGTACTTTCTAGTCCTTCTTCAAATACATTAAATATTTGTAGGTCACTGAAAGATATTTGAGAAATTAGCAGATACCGAGTATGAAATATTATGGAAAGAAGATCATACATTTTTCCATTGGAAATGTATATAACGCTTATATAAAAACTCATGATAATCCTACTATTCTCTTGCCAGCTAGAGTTTGAAGTAGACATAAACAAAACTGAAATGCATTACTCCGTGTTCGCACATGCTACCCAGCTGATTGTAGGCCTACAACAGACAACATTTCAACACGAGAGAGAAACATCTTCATTACACTAAGAACCCAACTCGTAATATGCTCACAGAGGATTAATAAGAAAAACAAATGATTTTAATAAAATAAGTACGTAATTAATATTACTATTCTTTAAATTCTACTTATGTCACTGTGTTATCAGCTGTGCTATATGAAGCAGGAGGTCACTTGACCTTGGGAGTTCCGCGCTCAAACGCGTTCCTGTAATCCTAGATCATATATACCCCAGATAGGTCGGCCTTATAGGTTTTGACGTTAACAACTTTTGTCAAGTTTACTACGATGCCATCTAGTTGTTACATAAGGAGTCACGTCATAATTCCCTTTTGAATTGCATTAGCGACTGTACTGCCATCTCGTGTTCGTTTACGGCGGACGGGTGGCGATCCTGGCGGTTGTTCTCTTCAAAGTGCAAACGATTTTAACATACCGATGACCTATCTGTTACATAATAGCCTATATGACCTAGGCTATAATGTAATGTACGTTACAATAATGTTGTCATGAAATATCTAAGATCAATAATATAAAGATATTACATTATGTCATAAGAAAGTGTTCTTGTAAACATTTTTAATATAGTCGTATTCCAAATTACGAGTATACCACTATTATTATTATTATTATTATTATTATTATTATTATTATTATAGCTTGGAGGTGTTATGCGTATAGCAGCCAATCAGGAACTATTATGCCATGTGCATTTATATGCATCTACTTCAACTATTAGCTGAAAAGAGAGTAGGAAAGATAACATTTACGCAATTGAAATAGATATGAATGCAGGACAAAAGTTTACTGCGATTTTAAATATCTTAAAGAGTTTATTTTTAAAAAGTAGTCCAATATGAAAACTTTTTAACTACCAAGTTAGTATAGTAAATTTATATTAGAACTCTTAGTGGTACGAAAATGGATCTCTAGCAAGGAAATATACCGTCGATGAGCAAGGACTTCTTTCTTAAATTGTGACAAAGGTGTATATGTTATTTCTCGAGGGTAATATGTTATTGCTTTTAATACCCTGAGGAATATATAATAGGAAAACAGAAAGAAGTCGTAAAATATAAGTCCAAATCATATGTCTCTCCAAGGGATTTCCTTCGTGTCAGTGAGTGCGCCATTGTCTTGGGTTAAAGCCTGTTTGTGAAATAAAACATATAAACACTACCATAACCGCAGTTTACGAATAAGACAGGTGAAGATAAAGGAAGAAGAGAAGCTTCCTGGTAAAACACAATGAGATATTTTAATGTCATAAGCTTATATTATTGTAATGAAAAAAATGTGACTATGAATAATCTTAAATATAATTTTCTGGAATATGAAGCTCCGTATCGACTAGAATATTAGCTTCGTAAAACATTAAATTATCACTTATTTATAAAACATTGTAGCTTTGAAAGGAGCTTGAACTGTAATTTCAGAGTTGAGACCAAAAAAAAATTAACTTCGTGAAAAATCTAATAATTAATACAATTTATTTATTTCATTAAACGAATATCAGTTTAATTAACGAAAGTAATTTTAGAACTCTGCAGTGCTTGGGAAAAGTGATATAAGTCAGTTTCCACAAACCTTTTTTGATAATTTATTGACAACTTACACTGGTGTATGTCGATTTGATTTTTTTCTGTATGAATTATTGTAATGGGAGGAATACCTATGTATTTTTTTTTTCCAAGCGAGCAGATGTTCCGTAAGTTGTCAATAAATTATCAAAAAAGGTTTGTGGAAACTGACTTGTGTCACTTTTCCCGAGTACTACAGAACTAATTTATGATTTTATGTTAAGAATTTAGACTTCGTAATTGAGGAAGCCTTTGTACTAAGTTTCATAACATTACACAATTTTATTATATATAATACAATTAAAACCATTATACAGGGACATCACTTTATTTTTACTTGCATTTTTATTGTATCTGCGTTTCTCAAAGTACTTGACTCCCACACCTTTCACCAATGTCCTTGCTCCCGTCAGCCACACAAACTTACGGCCGCTGTTGCATTCGAAGTCTGCTAGCAGTGACGTAAACAGTACCGAGTATAGTGTGTTTCAGAAATATGGTTGCGTTTTCCATACAAGGAAGAGCCTATATTATTGAAGCTTATTTCCAGGGGCAGGTATTTATGGAGATTAATTTTATCTTTTGTGTTTTTAATATTGGTGTCGGCAGAGATTGTTGGAGATTGATTTGTACTCTTGTTGGATATTAATGGAAATTTTGGAAAATACAATTATTTCGAAATTAGAGTATTAACTCAGTATGAATATTACTTTCCAAATAATTAATATTAAATGTTCGTTGGATTCTGGTAAAGGTGCGGTATAGCCGATAGACAATATTTGTTGGATTGAGACTGTATTGAACACATTAATTAAAAACGAAAAAAAAAACTTGCAGCTCTCAAATTAATAATTTCAAATTATTAGTGAAATGTTGAATTCCCGTCTTTTGAGTTAACTAATGCAACCGGAACACCTGGAATACCATGCAATGTAGCCTACTTGAATGTGCAATAAATTCAAATGAAAACAAATGGCCGAAAATAGAACTCAGAATATGAAATTCGCCATAAAACGACACAATAATAATAATTCGCGAATGTGTTCACATTTCGCTATTAGAACTCTATTTCGCGATTTGTCGTGATTGTTTTATCCACATATTATTAATCAGAATCACTTAATTCGTAAAGATTAGTAAAAATCTATTGTATATCTATTATGTCATGATTTCTCGATCTCCGTAAATACCCGCCCCTGCTTATTTCGCACAGGTACGGTGTGTAGCATGACTGAATAACTTTATCTATGTGGACTGAGCAGAAGTGAAGATTAGAGTTACCGAAAGTACGGTAATATGCTGAATAAAGTAGCCATTATATAATGAATAAAATCGCCTGAAGAGTTGAGTTTGTGAAAAAAAATGTTACTACTCTACTGTATTTTGATAAAATACCGTAAAAGTAATGATCAAACTGAAAATCCTAATATCGTATTTCCCTGTAAAATAAATGGATACACTACTTTTCTCTCCTCCTATAGCTAGGCCTAGTAAAATGATTTGTTTACATATTGCACTAGTAACACCAAACTGCTGTAATGGAAAAGAGTAACAGTGTTTCCGAGTATAGCCAGGTTAATGTTAAAAATGTGGGTAAAAATAAAATGATGTCCCTGTAGTATGAAAGAGGGCAAATTAATTCCAGATTTTTGCGTCATGTACTTTTGTGAAACAGCGAGTTGTCATAAAAATTATTTGCGCAAGACAGAAATTGACTAATGAGTTATATAACAGACAAAATATGACGGTTGTAATGTTTGTGCTAGTACTTATATATTAAAGACCTAATGCCGTTAAAATGTATGTCTTGTAACGAACAAGCTCAAGAAACTATGCATGACGTGTGGGCAGTTTCATGGTGCAGCATTGCAAGACTCGTTGCAATTTATGGCCCTCATTTCAGGAGACAAACTCTCATTGCAAGCACGCCATCTGTCACCACAGCCGAGGAATATTTGTACCTCGTGACAAGAAAATACTTACGGGTGAGGCAATCTGTTTCAGTTCCTACCAGTATTCCATAACCTCAAGGAGTGTCATTTGAAAATCCTTATATATATTGTTCGATTACATACTTTAAGTGTTTCCTGAAAACTGGTTAACTTTCCTTGTTTACGATAAATGCTTAAAGTGTAAAAACTTTTCCATTAATTTAATACTCCTTAAATATATTACTGTAAATATTAACTTGATATTACTGTTATACTATTAATATTATTATTATTATTATTATTATTATTATTATTAATATTATTATTATGGTTACTACTACTACTAACTTATGGCTCTTAAGGAACCCGCAGGTTCATTGCCGCCCTCACATAAGCCCGTTATCGGTCTTATCCTGTGCAAGATTAATTCAGTCTCTATCATCATATCCCACCTCCTTCAAATCAATTTTTATATTATCCTCCCATCTACGTCTCGGCATCCCCAAAGGTATATTCCCTCCGAACTTTGAACTAAGACTCTATATGAATTTTGAATTCGCCCACATCAAAATCTGGATTTAATGTTCCTAATTATGTCAGGTAAAGAATAAAATGCGTGCAATTCTGTGTTGTGTGACTTTCTCCATTCTTTTGTAACTTCATCCCTCTTACCCTCAAATATTTTTCTAAGAACCTTATTCTCAAACACCTTTAACCTCTGTTCCTCAAAGTGAGAGTCCAAGTTTCACAACCATAAAGAACAAGCGGTAATATAACTGTTTTATAAATTCTAACTTTCAGATTTTTACAGCAGACTAAACGACGAAAGCTTCTCAAACGAATAATAACAGGCATTTACCATATTTATTCTGCGTTTAATTTCCTCCCGAGAGTCATTTATATGTGTTACTGTTGCTCCAAGATATTTTGCATTTTTCCACCTCCTCGAAGGATAAATTTCCAATTTTTATATTTTCATTTCGTACAATATTCATATGTTTTGTCTATTCGGGATTTACTTCCAACCTATTGCTTTATTTGCTTCAAGTAAAAGTTCCGTGTTTTATCTAATCATTTGTGGATTTTCTAACACATTCACGTCAACAGCATAGACAAGGAGCTGATTGCCCCGTTCAATTCCTAAGCCTCTCTTTTGTCCTGAACTTTCGTAATGGCATATTCTTTAGCGAAGTTAAAAATTGAAAGTCATTATTATTATTATTATTATTATTATTATTATTATTATTATTATTATTTAGATCAGTGCCCCAAGTGCCAAACTTGAAAATAATGACCCTTAAAATCTTCGAAATTATTTCGCAGAAATACTCAGGTGAACAGAAGTGTTTTCAAAATTACTAAGTATCATCATTGTCCATGGTCGTAGCGTCGTAGTCTAAGGTAAAGTGTCTGGACTCGTGTTGCGGAATGAGCGATAGTTGGAGGTTGGAGTTCTCGCGGGGAAGAAATTTTCTTATGAAATTTCGGCCGATGTATGGAACCAGTGCACACCCAGCATAGTGATGAATTTGGGGAGCTACTATAGGTAGCGAAGTCCGGTTTCGTGAATCAGTTATAACGGCTATGAGGTCATAAAGCGGATCACACTTCACCCCATTCTGGTTGGATGATCGTTCACCTCTGCTGAGACATTTAGTTTTATAGTCCGCAACCAGCTGGTTGACCTTGGCTCTTCATGGAATGTCGCGCCACGGACGGGGGTTATCATCACCGCCCCACTATTGTGATATAAACCGTAACTCACGAAGTGTTTAAAAATTTGGTAACTGTTTGGAGTAAGAGAATGAAAAAAGAATGATGCTGAAACTGATCAGAAAGAGAAAAAGGAATTGGTTTGGTCACTGGCTGAAAAGAAACTGCCTACTGAAGGATGCACTGGAAGGGTTGGTGAACGGAAGAAGAGTTCGGGAGTTCGGAGCAGAAGAAGATATCAGATATTGGACGACATTAAGATATATGGATCATATGCGGAGATTAAGAGGAAAGCAGAAAATAGGAAAGATTGGAGAACGCTGGATTTGCAGCGAAAGACCTGACATTTAGCAGAACACTATGCATGTAGGTTTGGAGTATTAACAATTTGCAGACAATTCAAATTTAATTATGCAAAGCAATTAAAAATAATTGACACATAACCACCTTTCAGATTTAAAAAAAGAATACAATTGTGAGCTGACATGATATCTAACAAATAAATTAATTTGTGAGTTTTGCAAAATTATTCGCTCATAAAAAAATTACCATAATAATTCTTTTGTGGTTCACGTCATGTGGACTTTGTCCCTCTTCTACGGAAACGTCTCTGACCTGCCGAAGTTTGGCCTACTGGGTGCCTTATTGCACCTTTTTACGCCAAAATGAAACCTGAACAACATTTTGCTCCCTCAACTAATTCTTTTTCTACCGATTCTATGGAAAATACCTCTTAAATTTGCCCTATTTTACTCTCAATGTGTAATTCTAGCAATCATCTTGAAATATTTTACAAAAATATACATGGACTTAATACTAAGTTGATTAAATTTTTCAAAATGTAGTAAGTAATAATGTCATCATTATCTGTCTCACTGAAACATGATTATCAGATTCAATTGCTAATTAAAAATTATTTCCTAATAATTATACTGTGTTTCGTGCTAATAGGAAGTTTGAGGACACCAATAAAAATAGAGGTGGTGATGTCTTAACAATAATTAGCAACCAGATACCTTTTACATATCGACGACATGACTTAGAAATTATTAGTTAATGTGTTTGGACTGAAATTAAAATGGCTGATGGTTGTAATTTATTAATTGTAAACCAATACTTCTTCCCTGACCCTCATCATAAACGATTAAAATCTTATCTAAATTTTATAGAAAAAATCTTAATACCCATATTTTTCGAATAATATATTAATTCTTGGAGATTTCAATGCACCTGGTATGGATTGGTCATCTGGTTGTAATGTCAATGATGTTAATTATTACTCTAAAATTAAGTCTCAAGATTTATATTCCTCTTCTTACCTTCTGGGACTAAATCAAATAAATTCTACTACAAATAGTAAAAATCATCTTGATCTAGTTTTTACTAATGTCGATAATAGTAAAGATAAACTGGCCAATCACTCTCTAGTTATGGAAGATACTTATCACCCATCTATCTCTATTGACCTGCAAGTAAATTTATCGTTACCTGTACATTGTCAAATGAGTTCGTATTTTATTATTCTCAAGGTGATTACCTGAATCTCTATTGACTTTTCTATAATTTCGAATGGAGACTACTGATGTAAATGCTGGCACTAATTCCTTGACTCTATTATTAACAATGGTATATCTTTTGCTGTCCCTGTCACAGTTATTAAAAAACTCGAACTAGCCTAAATGGTTTTCAAACACCCTACGTCAATTTATTAAGAAAAATAATAAAGCACACAGAGATTTAAAAATGTCATAAAACTGATCATAATTATCAATTTTTTCTAAATTTAAAGAACGAACCAAATAAATTCTGGAAATATGTGGAATTGTTTCGAAAATGCAATACCATTCCCACTGAATTAATGATAAATGAGGATCACATTACTGATCAGAATGAAATTGTTAATGCTTTTGCCTGTCAATTTAAATCTATTCAAAATAATCCTAAGTCTATAATTTCTTTACAAATGACTATAATACACTCAGGGACAAAAAAACCGGACACTTCTATATTTGCTTGTATTTTGTTGCCAATTATTTCAAAATGAAACAAAAACCCATTTAAACAAAATAATGTTTCATTTAGCACCTTATACGACAACATTTGAAAAAAAAATCTCTAATGAGAAAATTTACAAAAAATTACAAAGGGCGTATAACTATGGCATCGTTTGGTCTGTTTTTTCATTTTATGGTGCTTAAAAACTTTAAAAACTCTTTTTAGTAACGGGTATTACCCCCTCTGGCTTGAATAACTGCATCCATACGTCTTGGCATGCTCTCAATTTGGTTAGCAATGTCTTCTTGAGGAATAAGTTCCCATTCTTCGCCAAGTGCTCGCCTCAACTATTGTAACGATTCTGGTCTGGGTCGTCTATTCTGAACACGCCGTCCCAGCATGTCCCACACGTGTTCAATTGGGTTCATGTCTGGACTCCTTGCTGGCTATGGAAGAACATGGATTCCCACTTCTTGGAGATAATCTCCGACCGCATGGGCAATATGCGGCCGTGCATTATCATGCATTAAAACAAAATTATCGCCTACAAATTGGCCAAATGGCACAATATGATCAGCCAAACATTCATTTATATACCTATCAGCTGTTAGTCTTCCATTTTGAACATAAACCAACTCTGTACGAGCATCCGTACACACTCCTGCCCAAACCATCACTCCACCACCTCCATACGGCACATTTTCGGAAATGCAACACTGTGAAAATCGTTCTCCCCTCCTTCTCCAAACTCTTTCACGTCCATCAGGTGAGTATAGATTGAAACGGGACTCATCGGTGAACAGAACACAGCTTCACTGTTCATTTCTCCAATCCCTGTGATCATTTGCAAAACGCAGCCGTTCAACTCGATGCATCCTGAGAAGTCTGGGACCAGTTGCAGGTCTACTTGATATCAGTCCACTTGCTTTCAACCTCCTTCTAACTGTTTTGGCCGAAATTGGGCGTCCATGCATGTTAACAAATTGCTAGGCTACACTAGTAGCTGGCAGGTCGCGCTCCCTAAGAACTCTCAACACCATATGCCTGTCTTATTTTGGATTTGTAGCTCTTAGACGACCCGAACTTGGTCTTCTGGTATATTCTAGGGTCTCTCTATACCGTTTTATGGCATCATGGGTTGTGCTTCTAGCCATATTCATAACATTTGCAATGTAACGTACACTGCGTCCATCATCGTAAAGGGCTACAGCTCGAACCACATCTTCAGGTCGCATCTTGTTTTAAGACAAATGTTACAACCCCACTTAAACTCAGAAAATGTAAAAATAAAGAAATAACGAATGATAACGATAATGAAGCACAAAATGGTTGAGACAAAATTGTTATAGCTGAGACTCCGAAAGCAAAACTGGAATATTTGGTTGTAATGGCTTGTTTATAAAACAAAAAACAATCAACAATGTATACACGTCTCCATAACAACAGATGGCTACCATAATATTGTATGACAAGATAATGTTTTGCAAAATACCAGAAAATATTAAAGTGTCCGGTTATTTTTGTCCCTGAGTGTAGTACTGACTTCTTATCTATAACAAAATTTACAATTGAAGACGTTACTAATGCCATTAAAAAGCTTAAGCCAAATAAATCCAAAGGCTCTGACGGCATTCCTAATTTTATAATTAAGGTTTGCTCTAATATTATAATACCTGTTTTAACTTTTATATACAGGGACATCACTTTATTTTTAGCAATATTTTTAACATTAACCTGGCTATACTCGGAAACACTGTTACCCCCTTCCATTACAGGAGTTTGGTGTTACTAGTGCAATATGTAAACAAATCATTTTACTAGCTATAGGAGGAGAGTAAAGTAGTGTATCCACTTATGTTACAGGGAAATGCGATATTACGATTTTCAGTTTGTTTATTACTTTTAAGGTATTTTATCAAAATACAGTAGAGTAGTAACAGTTTTTTTTCACAAACTCAACTCTTCAGGCGGTTCTATTCAATATATAATGGCTACTTTATTCAGCATATTACCGTACTTTGGGTAACTCTAATTTTACGTCTGCTCAGTCCACACAGATAAAGTTATTCAGTCATGTTACACACCGTATCTGTACGAAATAAGCAGGGCCAGGTGTTTATGGAGATTACGAAAATCACGACATAATAGATATACAATAGATTTTTACTAATCTTTACGAATTAAGTGATAAAATAATCACGACCAATCGCGAAATAGAGTTCTAATAGCGAAATATGAACACATTCGCGAATTATTATTGTGTCGTTTTATAGCGAATTTCATATTCTGAGTTCTTTTTTCGGACTATTTTTTCTTTTGAATTTGTTATAATATCGAAGTAGGCTACATTGCATGGTATTCCAGGTGTTCTGATTACATTAGTGAACAAAAAAGACGGAGAATTCAACATTTCACTAATAATTTGAAAGTGTTAATTTGAGGGCTGCAAGATTGTTTTCGTGTTTAATGCATGTGTGTTAAATACAGTCTCAATTCAACAAATATTGTCTATTGGCCATATTGCACCTTTACCAGAATCCAACGAACCTTTAATATTAATTATTTGGAAAGTAATATTCATACTGAGTTAATACTCCAATTTCAAAATAATTGTATTTTTCAAAATTTCCATTAATACCCGCCAAGAGTACAAATTAATCTCCAGCAATCTCCGCCGACACCAATATTAAAAAACACAAATGATAAAGTTAATCTCCATAAATACCTGCCCCTGGAAATAAGCTTCAATAATATAGGCTCCTTCTTCTATAGAAAACGCAACCATATTTCTGAAACACACTATACCCTGTACTCTTTACTTCACTGCTAGCAGACTTCGAATGCAACAGCGGCCGTAAGTTTGTGTGGCTGACGGGAGCAGGAACATTAGTGAAAGGGATTGGAGTCAAGTACATTCAGAAACGCAGGTACAATAAAAATGCAAGTAAAAATAAAGTGGTGTCCCTGTATAACTTGAGTTTAGAAACAGGAATATATCCTTCACTTTGAAAAGAAGCATCCTTATTCCTGTTTTTAAGAGTGGGAATAAAAATGTTGCTAGTAGTAATAGACCCATTTCTATTTTAAAAAATTTCCCACAAATTTTCGAAACAATTATCCCTAAACACATTTCTTTTTATGTTAAAATTAAAATAAATTCAGCCAAACATAGAATGAACAGTCCGCAATGTGGATATACAAAGATTAACCACGGTAGAAATGAAATTTATCAGACGTATAGCAGGCTACTCCAGAACAGAGAAACTCTGAGATTATCAAAGAATTACAAATTGAGCTAATCATAGAATACACACAAAACTATAGAACAAATTGTAAATCTCATGTAATAAAAATGAATCCTACCAGAATACCTCGTCAGATTCTAAATTATCAACCACCGGGCAAGGGATCCTTAGATCGATCCTACAAATGTTGAATAGAGACCTTAACGGATCCCTAGGTCTAAAACATTCAAGGATGAAGATGATGATGATGATTATTATTATTATTATTATTATTATTATTATTGTTATTATTATTATTACAATGGGTTGAAAATTCATGATACTCGTTAGATTATATCAAATCAGATTTGAGTGAAGTGGAGAACATTTCAAAGAGCTTTTTGTTTGTTTGTTTTTTTTTTTACAAAACAAAAATACAATATTAGTTCTTCCCTGAAGGAGTAAAAACTCGTGCTCAGGAGATATCTAAACACAAAGATAAACACAAACAAAGATAGGCCTAATTATTTGACACAAACTGGGTCAAGAAAGAAAAAAATTACAGGAATAAATTAACTTTAAAAATACAATTTTATTTTAACAATTGAAATCATACAAATACATATACATATTAAATCAATATATATTCTTTAAAAATTAAATTCCGAACGCTATTTTTGAAATTTCTGATACTAAAATTTTCCAAATTTGTGTATTTATCAATTATTTTATTGTATAACCTTGGACCAAACCAGGTACCATGGCTCAGAGCTGTGCTTGTGAAACACTTTGGTTCCTCTAGTCGAATAGAATCGGATCTTTTTTGTTCTATATTTACGATGATATAATTTGAATTTATTACGATTTTTATGTATGAAGATTAATAAGCCAATGTAATAAATCTGTTTAATTTTCAAAACATTAAAATCAGTGAACAAAAGCTCGGATGAGTAATCAATTGGTTTATTAAGGCATATTTTAATAATTCTTTTCTGAATAAGTATTAGTGGAGTGAGATACATTTCGAAACCTCCTACATCCCTTATCAAAAATATTATATTACTATATATTTCTCCTTTCATGTCGGCCATCCCCTGTTCTGAATGACGTGAACAAGTTTCCTAATTGGATCTTTAGATAGTCACTTAATTTCGTGGAACGAAACTTGAAGCGTCAATATCTAGCAAAAGGGAGTGAGTTCCAGACACATGAATTTATTGTATCCTTGTTTCTTTAAACTCACTCATCGTATTGCAATTTCCACTCTCCGATAGCGAAACCCAAAATACCATGCATTTAAAAATTATTTATTAATTATTTAGTGACTTATTGAAAGAAATAATTCACATTTTAGTAATGTGAGTAATTGTGACGAAAAATGTTGGAAGAGTGTTAGTTAAAATTTAAATATTCGTAGCAAAGACGTACTTCACAGGACTTAAGAGAGTTCAAAGCAAAAGTATATTCATAAGAATAAGTCCGTGCTAACTAAAAATTTGCTAAAAATTCGTATTCCTTCCACAACAGTTGAATTTTTGTTACACTAAAGACATAAAAGAAAACTTTAACTTTGATTTGTATGCAAAGTCTGGCGTTGGTGTAACCTACACTAATTAACACCGTTCACATTGATATTCCCAACCTGTTCAATCCTGCACGTAATTAAAGCAGTCACTGGAAACGCCGCGAAATTAGAGGTCTAGCAGCAATATGTACAGTACACGGGCTTTGGGAGGATAATTTAAATTGAGTTGTATTCGCCTGTAATATAATTAGTCTGCGCCGTGTTGGGGTATTCTCCCCTGTCGCTATCAAAAGGCCATTGGTGGTTAACTCTGTGCAGTTGAAAATAAAGTAGATAAAAATGGCAATATTGCACTCACGTTCAGGTACAGAAATAATGGACATTGCAAGGGAATATCGCAACTACGGAGTTTTTTTTTTCGTGATCAGAAATTAAAACTCAAATCAAAATTCTTTATATTTGGTTTTAGTACAAACTGAAGTGTCACTAATTTCTTAATTAAATTGCATGACATTATTAGACCTAAGATAAATTATTACAGGGTCATTAACTATGAGTATACCGATCCTGGAGCATGCGGGTCACGGACCCACGAGAAAAGGCAAGTTAGTAATTGCAGATATGGGAATGGTAGGCTATATCTTAGTCTGGGCATGAGTATGTCAAATAGGAGTTCTTTGCAGTTCACAGAAATTCTACATTCGAGACTAGAATAGGGGAAGACCGTGTATATTGGACCACCTAAGTTTGAATGGCCGTAACTCACTTATCATATTGAGAAAAATGTCCCTGAATTTTTTATGATGGTAGATTGCCATAATAAATCCCTAAATAAAATATGACTTCACTAATTTTAATTCTAATACTTCAAAAATAAAATTTAATCAAAATTTCGAAGTCGTGTAACTTGAGCCAGGGTCGTGTAATATGAACCAGAGGATCGTGTAACTTGGACCAGGCATATTAAACACATTTAACTCCTATAATGTTGTTTATTCAAACAAAAATTTGTGTCAAGCAATTATTTCACATACAACAGTAATAAAATAGTTAATCTGTAATTGTTGCACATTCTTCGTGGGCCCATTTTCCACACCGATTGCACTGAATCCAGTCTTTGTTCTCACTTTCACCACAAATAACACAGCTTGTTTTGGATGTCACCTTAACTTTCAAATCAAATAATTTTCTCTTCTTTGCGGCCTTCCCATCTGATTGTTGCTGCAGAGCATTCTTGTGTGGCGTAGCCGTCAGCACCACGCCAGATGCATTGTATCTCGTTCCGGATTTTCTCTGTCCAGATTTGGAAGACGAAGGCAAAGGGCTTATTTCCTTCAGTGATACATATTCTGTGAGACCAGAAAGTAGCTCCACATTGTCTCCCATCTTTTTCTCTGCTGATGCTGCTGTTGTTGCTCCTTCCACTTCTTCTGCTGCCCGAGATGCTGATGCTGATGGCTCACCATTCAAAGGCCGATCGGTCACCAAAAAAGGCGCGAAATCAGCCTCTGAAAACACATTTCGGTCGACAGGCCAAAGACCAGTGTGCCTAAAGCCATTCATTGCAATCTGCATATTTGCTGCTCTGGGGAATGTCACTCCTACCAGTGAGGGAATGTGCTGGATATTCAGCCGCTGTCCTGGAAGTTCCCTCATCTTCGTTGATATGGCAGCTGACATGAATGTATTCAGAGGTTTGAAGAACGACACATCCAGTGGTTGGAGATGGTGCGTGCAGTGTGACGGTAGAGATAACATTATCACACCGTACTGACGGCAGATCTCAATCGCTTTCAGCGATTGCGTATGGCTACTGTGACCATCTAAAATCAACAGTACTTTCTCCTGAGGGCTGGGTTTGACAGTTCTAATGAAGTGTCTAATCCATTCACAGAATGTGTCAGAATCCATCCATCCCTTATCCTGACAGCGGAAGTTGGTGTTAGGAGGCGCTCCAAATGTGAGAGACTCCATCATTTTTTTCTTAGCGTAAATCAGCATAGGAGGTACAAAGAAGCCACTCGCACTCATGGCATACACTCCTGTCACATTCTGACCTCGCTCACAAGAAGAAATGGCTCCAACCTGAGGTTTTCCCCTCTGTGCCAAAATCTTCTCTTGGCGTTGAACGACATTGTGGGATGTCTCGTCCATGTTGAATATTCTGGCAGCAGTTAATTTGTGTTGGTCGACAAGGTGTTCCAATGTGTCAAAGAACTTGCCGACGACAACCCTGTTGAATCCTGAAGCCCTGGCAAGTGATGTGGCTTCTGGCTGCCTAAGGCTAAGTTCGGGATGGCGCTTCATAAAGCCGGAAAACCATTCTTTGCCGGCAGACTTCGTTTCCCTGTTGAACCAAGTGGCCAGTTTATTCTTCTCTGCAATCTCGTATGCTAATTTCATAACACTTCTTCGTGTCAATCTGAAATTAAAGAATAAGCAGATTAAGTATTAGGCCTATATTAAGTTTGATTGAATTAAGTTGTAGGTCTATAGTAGGCCCTAATATACATTTTGCTGTAATGTATTTACCCATAGAACATTTTTTCTAGCTGCAGAAGATGTGTCACAAGATCATTTTCCACCTCTTGTGGCAAGTCAAGTGGGTGACCGGGCTGGCTAATTTTAGCGTCCTTCCTTTTGTTGTATGTTTTAAGTGTGGCACTAGGTATATTATATCTTCGTGCAGCCTCATTGACGCCAACCCCTTCCGATATTGCAACTAAAGCGAGTTGCAGATTTTCTTCTTTCCACTTCCCATACACTCCCTTCGCTTTTCTTGCCTGTCTTGTAGTCATCTGTAAAGTAATGGCGAAAGCAGAATTTGTTAAAAAGTTGTAATTGTCGACCCACCAAATGAAACGAAGTCTTATTACAGAATTTAAGAAATAAAATATTGAAATAAACTAAAGTAATGTTTTATAATATTATTATTTATATAATATTATATAAATAATATTTTAATTATATGTCCTTACAAAATTTTCATCCACTGACCTCTGATTTTTGGAAATTCACACTAGTGAAGACATAATGGACAATTTTATCTTCTAAATTTGTTATATTATAAGGGTAGGTACATTTTAGCATTGGCTCAAGTTATACGCTTTGTGATGGTTCAATTTACACGCATTGTAAAAGAAACACTTAAAAATTATTTACGTAAAAACTATTTTACAAACATTGATATAAATTTCACTCAACTTACCTCCAACACTGGTATTTCTTCGTATGTATAAGTCAGTCTTGTATTTCTAAACGTCTTCGCACAACACGCTGTCAAACTAATGTGAAAAGATTTGAAGAATTTGGGGACAGAATGTTCGACACCATTATGACCGCGTCAAGCCAACCCTGCATAATGAGATTTATGGACAGTTGCCTACCATGTAGAAGGTTCAAAGCGCTGTATAAAGTACCTTGCAAACTATCCTGGAAATAGTGATTGCATCATTGGATCAAGTTACACACTGGTCCAAGTTACACGGACTTCCCCTACATTAGTTGGTTATTTAACTACGCGTTATTTCGCGTTGATAACGAGATGGTATTTGACGAGATCAGACCCAGAATTCGTAATCTCATTACCTCATATTCGCCATACAGTTTGAAAAACCTCAGAAAATCTGTCAAGCAATCAGCACAAATGGCAACCGAATCTACGCCGAAACCCAATCTCTGATTAGTAGGTAAACGCGCTACCACCTCAAGCTGCGCAGTTGGCTCTTGAAGCCAGGGAAGAGCTGTGGAACAGAAGGTGTTTCAAAGCTATTACAATTAGGCTAATATTTCTGAAAAAAAATATATCTGGAAATAATAAGAGCTGTATGTTTCCTCACTATTTTCGGCAGTAGTTACGTGAACAATGATATGAGCCGATTATTATTTTTTTAAATTATTAATAAGTTAATACTTGCTTCCTGGTATGTATTCTTCTGTATCTGCTTTGATCCTGGTTGAGTGGAAGAGAAGGCCTGATGGCCTTAACTCTGCCAGGGAAATAACCGTTATTATTAGTATTATTATGAGTAGTCTGAAGGGATGTATAATTAATAGCTTTGAAACTAATAGGCCTAAAGAATTGTACAAGAGAAAAAGGAACAATTATATTTCAGAAATATTTTTAGTTATTTATTCATTCATTTAGTTATTTATTAAGTACTTATTTACATATTTACTTATTTATTATTTACTCACTGAGTTATTTACCTATTACTTATTCATTCATTTATTTTCTTTTTAAACATTTATTTATTTACTTTTTATTCATTTATTAATTTATTTACTACATATTTATTTATTTATTTATTTGCTTAGTATTTTCATTCATTTATTTACTTAATCCCTCAGTCATTTACTCATTCATTTACTCATTTATTTACTCATTTTTAGTCACTTATATAATCTTTTGTTCATCTATTTACTCATTTATTCATTTACTTACTTATTCACTCATTCATTTACTCATTTATTCATCCATTTAATTATTTACTTGCTCAGTTACTCAATTATTTAGTATTTTATATAACCTCTTATTAATCTATTTACTCATTTATTTTCTTATTATTTCTTTACTTATTTATTCATTTACTCATATATTTATTTACTTATTCATTTACCTATTTACTTATTCATTTACCTATTTACTTATTCATTCATACATTTACTTATTATGTATGTATCTATTTGTTTGTTTATTTATTTATTTATTTATTTCTACGTACTTACTTACCTTTTTATTTACCTATATATTTACTTTTATTTACCTATGTATTAATTTTTCATTTAATTTTTACTTATTTACTTTTCATTTACTTGTTTACTTACTTTCTTTTTTCTTTATTTATTTAGTTGCTTATTTCCTTGTATACTTGTATATTTATTTATGTATCTATTTATTTACCCAATGAAATCGCTCACAGCAACTTTTAACAAAATCCTTCAACCGAGGAACTGCTAGAACAATGGAAAATAAGCATACTACTACTACTACTACTACTACTACTACTACTACTACTACTACTACTACTACTACTACTACTACTACTACTACTACTACTACTACTACTACTACTACTACTACTACTACTACTACTACTACTACTACTACTACTACTACTACTACTACTACTACTACTACTACTACTACTACTACTACTACTACTACTACTACTACTACTACTACTACTACTACTACTACTACTACTACTACTACTACTACTACTACTACTACTACTACTACTACTACTACTACTACTACTACTACTACTACTACTACTACTACTACTACTACTACTACTACTACTACTACTACTACTACTACTACTACTACTACTACTACTACTACTACTACTACTACTACTACTACTACTACTACTACTACTACTACTACTACTACTACTACTACTACTACTACTACTACTACTACTACTACTACTACTACTACTACTACTACTACTACTACTACTACTACTACTACTACTACTACTACTACTACTACTACTACTACTACTACTACTACTACTACTACTACTACTACTACTACTACTACTACTACTACTACTACTACTACTACTACTACTACTACTACTACTACTACTACTACTACTACTACTACTACTACTACTACTACTACTACTACTACTACTACTACTACTACTACTACTACTACTACTACTACTACTACTACTACTACTACTACTACTACTACTACTACTACTACTACTACTACTACTACTACTACTACTACTACTACTACTACTACTACTACTACTACTACTACTACTACTACTACTACTACTACTACTACTACTACTACTACTACTACTACTACTACTACTACTACTACTACTACTACTACTACTACTACTACTACTACTACTACTACTACTACTACTACTACTACTACTACTACTACTACTACTACTACTACTACTACTACTACTACTACTACTACTACTACTACTACTACTACTACTACTACTACTACTACTACTACTACTACTACTACTACTACTACTACTACTACTACTACTACTACTACTACTACTACTACTACTACTACTACTACTACTACTACTACTACTACTACTACTACTACTACTACTACTACTACTACTACTACTACTACTACTACTACTACTACTACTACTACTACTACTACTACTACTACTACTACTACTACTACTACTACTACTACTACTACTACTACTACTACTACTACTACTACTACTACTACTACTACTACTACTACTACTACTACTACTACTACTACTACTACTACTACTACTACTACTACTACTACTACTACTACTACTACTACTACTACTACTACTACTACTACTACTACTACTACTACTACTACTACTACTACTACTACTACTACTACTACTACTACTACTACTACTACTACTACTACTACTACTACTACTACTACTACTACTACTACTACTACTACTACTACTACTACTACTACTACTACTACTACTACTACTACTACTACTACTACTACTACTACTACTACTACTACTACTACTACTACTACTACTACTACTACTACTACTACTACTACTACTACTACTACTACTACTACTACTACTACTACTACTACTACTACTACTACTACTACTACTACTACTACTACTACTACTACTACTACTACTACTACTACTACTACTACTACTACTACTACTACTACTACTACTACTACTACTACTACTACTACTACTACTACTACTACTACTACTACTACTACTACTACTACTACTACTACTACTACTACTACTACTACTACTACTACTACTACTACTACTACTACTACTACTACTACTACTACTACTACTACTACTACTACTACTACTACTACTACTACTACTACTACTACTACTACTACTACTACTACTACTACTACTACTACTACTACTACTACTACTACTACTACTACTACTACTACTACTACTACTACTACTACTACTACTACTACTACTACTACTACTACTACTACTACTACTACTACTACTACTACTACTACTACTACTACTACTACTACTACTACTACTACTACTACTACTACTACTACTACTACTACTACTACTACTACTACTACTACTACTACTACTACTACTACTACTACTACTACTACTACTACTACTACTACTACTACTACTACTACTACTACTACTACTACTACTACTACTACTACTACTACTACTACTACTACTACTACTACTACTACTACTACTACTACTACTACTACTACTACTACTACTACTACTACTACTACTACTACTACTACTACTACTACTACTACTACTACTACTACTACTACTACTACTACTACTACTACTACTACTACTACTACTACTACTACTACTACTACTACTACTACTACTACTACTACTACTACTACTACTACTACTACTACTACTACTACTACTACTACTACTACTACTACTACTACTACTACTACTACTACTACTACTACTACTACTACTACTACTACTACTACTACTACTACTACTACTACTACTACTACTACTACTACTACTACTACTACTACTACTACTACTACTACTACTACTACTACTACTACTACTACTACTACTACTACTACTACTACTACTACTACTACTACTACTACTACTACTACTACTACTACTACTACTACTACTACTACTACTACTACTACTACTACTACTACTACTACTACTACTACTACTACTACTACTACTACTACTACTACTACTACTACTACTACTACTACTACTACTACTACTACTACTACTACTACTACTACTACTACTACTACTACTACTACTACTACTACTACTACTACTACTACTACTACTACTACTACTACTACTACTACTACTACTACTACTACTACTACTACTACTACTACTACTACTACTACTACTACTACTACTACTACTACTACTACTACTACTACTACTACTACTACTACTACTACTACTACTACTACTACTACTACTACTACTACTACTACTACTACTACTACTACTACTACTACTACTACTACTACTACTACTACTACTACTACTACTACTACTACTACTACTACTACTACTACTACTACTACTACTACTACTACTACTACTACTACTACTACTACTACTACTACTACTACTACTACTACTACTACTACTACTACTACTACTACTACTACTACTACTACTACTACTACTACTACTACTACTACTACTACTACTACTACTACTACTACTACTACTACTACTACTACTACTACTACTACTACTACTACTACTACTACTACTACTACTACTACTACTACTACTACTACTACTACTACTACTACTACTACTACTACTACACAAAAACGGCGCCAAGTATATCTGAAAAATTATAGACCCATCAGTCTAATGTCAAATCCATACAAACTTTTCTAGAAAATAATGAGAAGAATAACAAGGACTTCAGACGAGTGTCAACCTCCCGATATAACAGTCTTCCGCGCAGACTCAGTAGGGTAGACCATCCATAGAAGTGAATCAAATCATTGAAAAATCAGAGGAATTTAACATATCCCTTTACCTAGCATTCATAGATTACACGAAGGTATATGACGCGGTAGAACACACAAGTGTAATTCAGGCAATAGAAAGACAAGGAGACGAATCATAATATACCCGGATACTCGCTCAACTCTACAGCGATTCGCACGCCAAAGCAGTCATAGAACGAGAGGGACAAACATTTAAAATCGAGAGTGGAATGCGTCAAGGAGACCCAATCTCCCCGAAGTTATTTACAAGCTTGCTGGAAGAGATATTCCGAGAACTGTACTGCGGAAAGAAATACGGACTCACAATTATTGGATATAGGATAACAAACATAAGGTTCGATTATTTTGAGAATAATGATGGATTGATATTATTGTTAGTGAGTGTTATTGGTAGCAAAAGTAACAAAAATAAGATGAGAGAAATAAAATATATTAAGGGAAGAAATATACTTGTTTTGCAATCCATGATACATACCTAATTATAAACTAGAGAAAACTGTCATATAAAGTGTCTAATCTGGATTTGAAATTTCATTATTAAAAGTAGTGAATTCTGGAGCAAATAACATTATAAAATTACACAGTAGTGGGCCATAATTGAAGGGTTCAAAACCATAGTGGGCCAAGCGCCATTTAT
Organism: Periplaneta americana; assembly: GCF_040183065.1. Taxonomy (NCBI): domain Eukaryota; kingdom Metazoa; phylum Arthropoda; class Insecta; order Blattodea; family Blattidae; genus Periplaneta; species Periplaneta americana. The sequence continues at coordinate 93,393,441 of NC_091132.1, forward strand.
TAAAAACGGAGAAAGCAAGGGTTAAAGTTAAGTGAATACCATAGTGTAATGAATATTGACATAGGCCTATTATTTAGTTCTATTATGCTTATTTCATATTACTTGGTATATGTTTCCATTGAATTATGATAATAACTTAGTTTTAACTCTTTGTTTTCTACGTTTTTAATATATGGCGCTTGGCCCACTATGGTCATGAACCCTTCAATTTGTACTATGTAGTGAACTAACCTCTGGAAAAAGAACTAAGGAAGAGACTAGTGAAGTAGTTTGTGTGTAGTGTGGCATTGTATGGAGCAGAAACATAGAAATTACAACGAAGTGAAGAGAAGCGACTAAAAGTATTTGAAATGTGGACATGGAGAAGGAGTCTGTGAAATGGATGAACAGAATAAGAAATGAAGCTGTGTCGAAAAGAATAGATGAAGAATGAATGAACCTGAAACTGATCAGGAAGAGAAAAAGGAACTGATTGGGTCGCTGCCTCACAAGAAACTGTCTACTGAAGAATATACTGAAAAGAATGGTGAACGGGAGAAGAATTCGAGGGAGAAGATGATATCAAATGATAGAATACATTGAAATATATGCATCATATGCGGATACTAAGAGAAAGACAGAAAATAGGAAAGATTGGAGAATGCTGGGTTTGCAGTGAAAGACCTGCCCTTGGGCAGAAGGCTATGAATGAATGAATGAATGAATGAATGTAGTGAACTAGCAGATGTGAACCGAAATATAGGTTTAACTTCTGTATTTTAATCGCGTTGGTCAACTAAAAATTTCATTCGAATTTTATGATAGAATTTCAATAAAGAGTAAGGCCTATTTATAAATTTGTTGAATGCTAAAAATATTTGATATCCGAAGGAAGCGGCCCCAGGTTCGAATCCCGGTGTGGGAAATGGAAGAAATTTATCTTCCGTTAACGGGACTGGGTGTTTGTCCGTTGTCTTGTGATTGTGTTGTGATGTTTTTGCGGTGGTCCTGTATCATGCGGATCCCATAACCAGTGAGACCTACATTTTTTAAATGTCTGGTGTAGGATCTGATGATTCTCCCTCCCCTACCTACGTCTTTTCAAACAAATTCTGATGTTAAGTTATGCCTAGGCCTATATTGTGTTACGTTTTCATTCATAAAATGCGATCTTTACTTGTACAATGACAAATAAAAGTCCTAAGAAGTAATTTGAGAACAGGAAGATGTTTAAGCATTATTAATCTGTTTATATACAGGGTAATTCACGAGGATTTACTGCCACTTATAGAGCTCATTTCCGAAGACATTTTAGGCAAAAAATAACTTGCAAACATGTGTCCTAATCTCAATATTTTCAGAGTTACAGTAATTTGAAGTTGTTAGTAAAACACCTTTTTCCCTTAGTTTTAAAGGTAAAATAATATTACAAATAGAGAATGAACTATTCAGAAGTATCATTTCTTTAATTGGCTAGAATTCTGAAGCTAAAAATGTGTTGTTAATTGCTTTGTACATTACCACCATTTAATTCCAGAAAAATTTGTTCCGGCACCGCGAATCGAACCCGGGACCTCTCAGCTCTACGCGCTGAGTGCTACGCACCGTGGATTGTGTCCCGGCATAGCTCAGTTGGAAAGAGTACTCAGCGCGTAGAGCTGAGAGGTCCCGGGTTCGATTCCCGGTGCTGGAACGAATTTTTCTCGAATTAAATGGTGATAATACACATTGGCTACTTCATAGTAGTCGTGTAATATTCAATGAGGATGGCGAGACCTCATATATAAAGAATATGTGATGCTTTGTACAGATTTTGTTTTTTCAATTTTATAACTAAAAATTATACAATTTCTTGCACTTATCACAAAAATTGATAAAAATCATACGACTTCAGGAACTCGATTCTTTACAGTTTAATTAAGCATCCTAACGTGCAGTCTTGAAGAATTTACAAGAGTGGCGTGATTTGTAACAATTGTGATAAATGCTCAAGAAAAATGTAATTTTGTAGTTATAAATGTGAAAAAAATCTGTACGAAGCAACTACGGAATTCACAACACATTTTTAGCATCAGAATACTAGCCAATTAAAGAAATTATGCTTCTGAATAGTTCATTCTTTATCTGTGATATTATTTTACCCTTAAAACTAAAGAATAATGGCATTTTACAAACAATTTCAAATTAGTATAACTCTGAAAATATTGAGAATAGGACACATGTTTACATGAGATGTTTTGCTCAGAATGTCTTCGGAAATGAGCTCCTTAAGTGACGGTAAATTCTCGTGAATCACCCTGTATAAAATTCCAGAAACCTGACAACTAAGAGTTATTTTAAAACTGTTTAAAATCCCAAGGAACACTCTCAAAACTCATCTTATTTTTACTCTATAGAAACGGAGTGTATTTGTTTCAGATAAAGTATCCAATATAATTTTCTTCTTGAGACATCGGTATTGTTTCAATCTAAAAGTTGAGATCTTTGTCTTGTTTAGTGTTTAACATTGAGAAGAAGGAAATGTGAGCTATTTATAGCCCGTGTGTGAGAATGATGAGGTGTGCATTAACTGACACGTCAGCGTCTCCGAGGCGATGTGACGGAAGGAATCCAAACGCAGACGGCGCGGTTAAGAAAATAGCAGGGCTTCGTGGGATAGTTTATGAGACGGAAAGATCTCGCAGACTGTCCCCCCTGCTTGAATAGAGCCCAAGTTCTGGGGGCCAATCACATACTCTTCTTCTCGCAATGGAACCTACTTCGACGTCTCATCGCTATGAATTCACACCAAGTATAATGTAAGACTGGCATATGAAACATTGACATATGGTATTATATTATATATAAATATTTAAATAGAAACAAGCTATTTTCCGTAATGATAGAGACTACTCTGAAAAATAAGTCAACGCTATAAAATCCATAACTTACATCACAAGTCTAAAGACGCAATGATAAAACAAATAGAATTAGAATGGAAGAAGTTTCAACAAAAGCGTTACAGAAGACTCCAGTATTTTATCTACATTCTAAAATATGCCTTTACTCAAAAGTACAGATAAGTTTCTGTAATAAATCAGTAAACCTGTTGTTAATAATTCTCACCGAAAATAAAATCGGATATTTAATTTAAAATTGAATGAAATTAAGTCACAAAAAGTATTTTTGTATTGTTTCATTACGATTTACTTACTGACAAATGGCTTTTAAGGAACCCGAGGTTCATTGCCGCCCTCACATAAAACCGCTGTCGGTCCCTATCCTCTACCATCATATCTCACCTCCTTCAAATCCATTTTTGTATAATCCTCCCATCTACGTCTCGGTCTCTCTCAAGGTATCTTTTCCTCCGGCCTCCCAACTAACACTCTATAAGCATTTCTGAATTCAACCATTCCTGCTACATGTCCTGCCCATCTCAAACGTCTGGATTTAATGTTCCTAATAATTATTATGTCACGTGAAGAAAACAATGCGTGCAGTTCTGCGTTGTGTAACTTTCTCCATTCTCCTGTAACTTCATCCCTCTTAGCCCCAAATATTTTCCTAAACACCTTATTCTCAAACACCCTTAACCTATGTTCCTCTCTCAAAGTGAGAGTTCAAATTTCACAACCATACAGAACAACCGGTAATATAACTGTTTTATAAATTCTAACTTTCAGCTTTTTTTTTGAGAACAGACTGGATGACAAAGGCTTTTCAACCGAATAACAACAGGCATTTCCCATATTTATTCTGCGTTTAATTTCATCCAGAGTATTATTTATGTTTGTTATTGTTGCTCCAAGACATTTGAACTTTTCAAAGAATACGTTTCCAATTCTTATATTTCCATTTCTTATTATGTTCTGGTAACAAGTCATAATCATATACTTTGTCATTACAATTTACTTCGCAGCATTAATTTCGAAATGTTTTAAAAAGGAAGTAAAGTATTTAGAGAACTAGTAATTCGTCTTGCTTCCGGATGTCATTTATGGTTAAAAGGTCAAATTAAAATTTTAAGTCAATCACTTATAACCAGAATAAGGAAGTTGATATCAAAACTGTTAAGTTGTGTGAGCTTGGACTGTATCTCTACCGAATGAAAAGTAATAGCGCATCTCTCAATATCAGTGAACCAGAACGACAAATATGTACAACCGGATGGTAACGAAACATGTGCTCCAATCGTCCACTGCCTTAGAACAAAATAATAATAAACGAATAATATAAAAGAAATAATAATTTTTAATTATAAATTTCGTAATTCCCAAATTAAAGTAATTTAACCACATATATAAAAATAATATACAAAATATACAATTATGATTATAGCCTCATTATAACAAATAACAATGGAAATTTCACTTTATCAAAAGAAGTGCTCCTTTTATGTTCAGAAAAAGAAAAAGAATGTTTGTACTCTGAAAATATTCATTCTACGTCACAAAACGTTACTGGAGAAAATCTGAAATATGATATAGTATATCTCATTATCATCAGGTGAACAACAATTTTGCGAAGCTAATAGTGTATCTCTATGCGGCACATAATATTAAACTCATAATTGTTTTCAAGAAAATATTTCGTTTCTATTGTAATTACAGCTAGAAAGTTCGTATCGTAATTTCGATGTTGAACTTGGACTGTAACGCAACCGAATTCATAGCAGCATGGGAAGTCAACATTTAACGAAGAATAATCCGGGAAAAAATAAACGTGTTACACACTCATGTTTGGATAATTATTTAATAATAGAGGAGTATATTTTTGGAAATCATGCATAATATTAATATTACGTACATAATAGAATAATAACAGAATAGCTCACTTAGTTCAGAAGCTAAAATATTAATATAAATTAACAATATTCTTGAAACTATTCACGACTGTACACAGCTCCACAGAATGCCACTATGCGTTGTTTATGTGAACATACTGTGCATCGTCTGTAGCGTGCGGGAGCAGGGCGAAGCGCGGGTGACATCTATATCTAGGCTGTTTAGGTACGAACTTCCTATAGAGTATTCCATCTTAAGAAAAAAGCATTGGCCCTACTGGTCTTGGCTAGTACACTGTTGCCGCAAGATGCCTCCGTTAGAAGAAAGAGTGAGGTATAGTATCTCTATCTCACTCTGTTACTAATATGCACAGCGTTCTAGCAAGTTTAACGCACAAAATAGGTAAGTTACGTCCGTTGAAATGATAGAAACAATCTATTAATGCCACAATGATGCCTTCAAAAACACATATTACATTAATTTATATACATTATAACTAGACGTCGGATATTTAGGACATTAACTTTTAGACACCTCAACTAGGCTCCATAATGATCTAAAGTAGGCATTAAGATACAGTTTTAGGGACCTAAAACGTCATTACAATTCAAATAATTCATTGTTAAAACACTATGACTCATATCCGCAAATTACAGGTTCAAGTTTCGGGTCAACGTGCCTAATCGTGGTAGTTAGTGTATTCGTGGATCTTAAATAACGAGGGCTCTAGCTATTTAAAAATAAAATATCGCTTTTATTAGTCTATCACTTCCACTTCAAACTAAGATAGAAATACTGATTTGCAAAACCTGAGTCCATAGTTATAAACGGTGCACATGTTTGCAGACTACTCAGATGTGACCAAAGATGATAAGAATATGAATATGAACGTAGACTATGAACTGTAAGACCAGGTACTTGCCAGTAGATGACAAAACTTCTGAAGTGCATATCCGTGGAATGGAGAAATGATAGGAATCAAACGTATAAAGAATATTCCTTTCAAAACTAACTGACAGTTTTACCTTACTATTAAAGCGAAAATACATAGGCCTACTCATAAGAACCTGGATATGTATCTTGCGTGACATTTGAGTATAAGAAATTTGGTGGAAAGGATAACAATTATTATTTATAGCCTTTTGATACATCATCTTCATTAACTTTAGCGATAACACCATTGGCTTATTCTTTCCCCAGGATATTCCCAGTTAATAAGGGGTTAGGTACAGCTTATAGCAGTAAAATGTTGGAAATATTCAACTTTTTTTTCTCCATTACTGTATATTGTACAATAATGAAAATTAGTGTGTGTAAAACACTGTCCTTCTGCTATATGAAAAAAATATTTTTACGATTTAAAAAAATTATTCAATTTTTTTTCAACATTCATTTCACTGTGCAGTGATGGAGCGTTTCCCACATAATTAAAAAACTATCCAACATTCTGTGATGATATTTTTTGTGAGTATTTATGCATGTCGTATCTACAATATGATGCAAGATTAATTCTCTGTCTTTGACAGATTGTCTGATAAAAAATAAATTCATTTTAAAAAATGGTCAAATCAGTATTTTCTATTACACAAAATAAAATAAAAAATATTATTTATTACGGAATGTAGTTGAAAGAGCATGATATTGTAAACTTGAGTTTCAGCAATAAAATAAAAGTGAGAGAACATGAAAATGTTCACAAAGTTATGAGTTATGAGGGAAATGCTTCATCACTGCACAGTGACCTGCCAATATTTTGAATCTTGAATACAAACTTATAGATAATTTTTGTTAAATCAAAATTTTTTCATATAGCAGAAGGAGAGTGTTTTATACATACCAATTTTCATTATAGTACAATATATAGTAATGGAAAAAAAATTGAATGTTTCCAAAACTTTTACTGCTGTAAGCTGTACCTAACCCCTTAAACGCTTGGAAGAAATGTATAAAGATTTTAATGGTATAATATAGAAATTGGAACTGAGAAAACATATTTGAGAAAGTCATGTACTAAATAAAACTTATGCTCAGAAAATGTCGGTAAATAGGAAATACACATATTTATACTACGAAATAAATGTAGATAACGAAACAAAAAAATGTGTTTCGATTATCTTCCTCGGTGCTGTACTCAAAATCATCCCGGTCGATTCCTTATATAAAATTTACAAACTGGTTACCCTTAAAGTAGCGTTCTTTATTGGTTTTCGAGGGCACAAGGACAATGTCGGTTGCTAGAGTACTTTCCTTCTTTTCCCATTCCTCCCCCCCCCCAGTTAAGTACATGTACATACATTTCCCTTTTCGTCGTATAGTATTTCGACTCTAATTTTAGGTGTACTTAAGGAATTTTAATTGCGGAAGTTTCAGCATAAAACACTGAGGAGTTATAAAATTATTGCCACGAGAAGGTAATAGTAATGCATTACCGGTGGTGAGCCGATGGAATGTAGATTGTGAATTAGTGGACAAGTGATGGAGTGATGGAAGGGCAAAGAAAAGTTCATAAACGAAATATCCAAATACGGCATCATTACAAATTGCATGTTGAATCCCGAGATATCAAATCGAGTCCTCTATGACGAAAACTAAGGCTTTAGTCTTCCCGCCAGTGGTGTTGAAAGTGTATATGTCGTACTTTGAAATAGTCCCTGTAAATATAAATAAATAAATCTTCCTCGACTTGGTGAGGTTATCAAAGACAAAGAATGTTAAACAGTAACATTTAAAATGACATTAAAAATCTCTTACAAGAAATTTGTTTATAAGAAACTAAAATTTTGCAGTAGATAATATTTACATAATAAAAATTGATAAAAATACAGATAAAAAAAATGGACTGAGAAAATTAAACTATAATTTGAATTGAAATATAAATGTCGCCGTAAAATCTGCAGAGAACCCTTCAAAGCTATAATAGAAATTTCCTTAATTGTTGTTGTTGCTACTCCAAATTTATGACAGAATGACAGGAATTGTTTTGTTATGGTCCCTCTAGCGCCCACCATTAATCCGATGATTTCTATATCCCCGAGTTTATATGATGTTTTATAATACGGGACACTGGGTTCATAAATTCTCCTTTTCTCTAGATTAACCTCCTCAGGTTTATTCTGATGCGTCTCGAATCCGATGGTCGGATCTAGAATATAACCTTTTGTCTCTTCAGGATTAAATGTTATAATATCAATATGCCGATGATTATTATGTGTATAATACTGTCTTGGATTTTACTGACTACAACGTTAAATTCTGAAAACACACAAGGAATCATATTAGGACACAAATCGCAAACCGACGCTGTAAAACAACTTGACATTTTCTCCCGTTAAAGTAAGTACAGTGCATATTCCTTTCAGTTCTTCAGTAAAAATCTTGGCATTCGCATGGATAATAATCTCAACTGGGACATGCAAATCACAGAGGCCTGCAGAAAATTATATTCCATTATCCATGTGCTAAAAAGTATAAATGTTCATCTTTCCTCTTGTTTAAAAATGTTCCTTGTGTAGACGCTTGTATTGCCCTATTTGACTATGCCGACATTTTACTGACTGACCTTTCCAGCGACAACGAAACGAAACTTCAACGTGATGATAATAAGCTTATGTGTGTAGTCTACGTTGTGTAAGCAGTGTTCGCAAAAATGATCATATTACCCCATCCCTGGACGCAATAAAATATTGTAAATTCAATGGCTCTACAGTCCAAGACCGACCAGCCGGCTGTTGGCCTCATGTCCACATGCCGAAGCAGAGGTGGACGATCATCCAACCAGTATGGTAGTATCGTGTGGTTAGCACGATGATCTCTCCAGCCGTTATAGCTGTTTTGCGAAACCGGATTTTCGCTACTTATCGTAGCTCCCCAATGCTGGGTGGGCACTGGTCCCATACACTGTCCGAAATTTCATGAGAAAATTTCTTTCCCCATGAGGACTCGAACCAGTGCGCATTCCGTAACGCGAGTCCTAGGCAGGATGCCTTAGACCACGACGTCACGGCACGGGACCCCTGGACGCAATAGGTTGGCTTAAACTAGATAAGAAAAGAAACTTACATTCACTTCTCCTTCTGTTCAAAATATAGAACTCTTCTATTCCTTCGTACCTGTCATCTCGCTTCACTTACGTTTCTTCCCGCTATAATCTGAACACATGCTATCGCTATGAAACAATACTAATAATACCATCCCATCGCACCTCCTCATACTCATCCTCTTTCACAATAACCCTGCCAAGACTCTGGAATTCGGTACCTACTATATCAGGGATTGTCGAAATAAAATTAAATTCAAATACAAACTTACTAGGCACTTGGTCAATAATTGAGACTCGTTCAGACATGGCTTCTTGTAAATAGTTCTCTTATTCTAGCACAAAATATTTAAATATCTGGTAATTTCATCACTATATAATTTTATTATTCAGAGTTTAATTTGTACTTCAGTAAAAAAAGTTCTTTCTTTGTTCTTAAGTTCTATAATTAATTGTCTAGCATTTATTAATCAGGTAATCCTTTCGTACTTCGATTTTTATTGTAATTTTAAATTTAATATTAATTGAAATTAGGAATCCGCTCCTGAGCACGAGTTCTACTCTTTCAGGGGCGAGCTAAACTTTTTCTGTTTATATTATATGTTATGTTAAAATTATTAGCAAAATAAATAAATAAGTTAATAAATAAGTAAATAAATAAATAATTAAAAAATAAGTAAATAAATAAATAAACAAAGAAACAAATAAATACACAAAGAAACAAATAAATACATTAATAAATACATTAATAAATACATAAATAAATACATAAATAAATAAATAAATAAATAATTGTAATTGTATTTTTCATATTGTAGTTGTAAGCCCTTGTTATAGAGAAAGAGAAGGCCTGATGGCCTTATTTCTATCAGGTAAATAAACATAGGCTACTACCACTATATTCTTAGTTTTGTTGTTGCGACCCACAACTGATATTTTCTCGTGTTTGATGGTACTTATGACGTTTATGCTCAAATCCGTTATACATTCTATAGGAAAAGATGGGAAGTGTGGAAAGTGAATCCAGAATATGAGAAACATGGAGAGGGCTGGCCGCCTGTAGTAAGACATTGAATGAAGGCTCAGTCACATACCGCTGCGCGATCTTACAAGATTGTTTCAAGAAATTGAAGACCGAGCAGCGAAGCTCAATCAGCAACTTCTGCTAAAAGTCGATATGAATAAATCCTGATAAAATATTCCTGTTCTTTATATGATTGGTCAAATAATAGAATATCGAATTGCATTGGATAATTGCGGACGTCATATAGTAATTATTCATTATAATTATCATCTTCATCGTGATCAATATCATCAGCAGCAGAATTAATTATAATATGCGTAGCTACAATAGCTTTCTTTTAATTCATCTCTTCGTTCATTTTCATGCATTTCTGTTCCTTGTTTCTGACATCAGAAAAATTTTAAGGTAATGTTTCGACATGCTTCGGATCGTCCAGATATATCGTTCATACTTAGTAGGCTTCTTTGTGATCATGACCAGAACGTTCCGAAAAACTGTCAAAATCTTTACAAAAGACGTACTAAAAGTCGAATATCCTGAACGATGCTTTCCTACGCCCGAAATTCGGCTCCTAATCTTAGAGAGTTTAAATGGAATAGCCTATGTACTGTGATTGATTTGAGAGCAATCTTTCTATTTTTCTTCCAGTATTCTATAATTGCTGAATAAGCAATAACTGCTTTATTATTTATATTATGGTAAATCACCTGACTTAACTGATTTCCACGTGGTGCCCACCATTCTCCGAAGCTATTGAAGCAGTCATACTTATTCAGTTAATTAATATAAGCGTTGAAACATTGTACCCAAAAATGAAGATTCTATAATTTCTTCACTAATTATTACAATCATCATTATTCCGATGTAATGCAGACCCCTGCCTTCCATAGTGCACCGAGTGCAGAAACGAATACATCAAAGTATATTCCCACTCTTGAAGTTCCTTACAGGGCGCGACTCACACCACAACGTAAATCATTTTTCAACGGGTTTTTTAGGGGTTAGGTACAGCTAACAGCAGTAAAAGTTTGGAAATATTCAATATTTTTTCCTCCACTACTGTATCGTGTACAAAAATGAAAATTAATATGTGTAAAACACTGCTATATGAAAAATAAAAAAAACATTTTTACAAGTAAAAAAAATATTTACATTTTTTTTTAAATTCAGTTCACTTTGCAGTGGTGAAGCGTTTGCCACATAACTAAAAAACTATCTATCATTCTGTGATGAAATTTTTGTGTGTATTTATGCATGTCGTATCTACAATAGCCTATGATACAAGATCACTTCTACCGCTGATAGATTGTCTGATAAAAATAAATTCATTTTAAAAATTGGTCAAATATCAATATTTTCATCTAACACGAGTTTTTTTTAAATATTATTTATTATGGAATGTAGTTCAAAGAGCATGGTATTGTAAACACGAGTTTCAGCAATAAAATAAAAGAGAGAACATGAAAAAGTTAACAAGTTTATGAGTAATGAGGGAAACGCTTCATCACTGCACAGTGAACTAAAGACATCCAACAAGGAAAACAGTGCGCAGATACCAGCGGGCGCAGATGACGTATGATTCTCTTCCCAGCATAGGCTACTATCATGCCTACTGCAGGGGTTGTTAGAAGGGTATAGCATGCGCGTCGCGATGATTTTGAGCAGAGTTTTGGTTGCAGGATACCTACAGCAACATTTTGAATTTTGAAAAAAAAAAATATATATATATATATATATCATTTTTTTAAATCGTTAATTTTTTTCACATAGGAGAAGGACAGTATTTTACACATATCAATTTTCATTACTATACCAAGATACAGTAAACAAAATTCGTTATACTCAATTTTATGGTCCGCCTGTAATCCACCTCAACTATATTTCAATCTATTGGTTTATAGTGTCTGCTGTCATATATTGTCCTTTGTTGTCAGAGGTCTATCTAGTCTCACAAGACATTATCACGAAACATTAATAGAACAGTCACTCTCTCTGGGGCCTCTTTGATCTTGCAAATTCAGGTTCCTATGACCTATCAGCTATGACAAAAGTAATAAGATGACGGTATAAGTCAATCTCCGGTGTAAAACACAATAAGACCTGTGACTAATCTCAGTCACGTACTTATGTACGTAATTCACTACAGAATTCCTCGTAAATGCCCATTATTTCAACCAGTCGGTGTTCACGAATGCTGTAGGTAATTGTAAAGCAAGCTGGCTATTAACTTCCGTAGTTAGGTTGCTGTCTATGGCGATTAAAGAGCTAAGTGACGTCTCTCCATGCCTCACAATCAGACCAAGAGTGCCGGTTTTTCGTACCGGCAGCCGTTTTTCGAAACCGGGTAGGTCGTATTGGAATTTTCAGCGGTCAAAGCAGACGATGTAAATGGTATTTATCTGGTTCCTTCCATTTTCCTGTTTTATTCTACCAAATATCTAAACTTTCAATCTCCCTCATTTGGTCTATCATCAACATGTTTGAAAATATGCTGAGATGAAACCTCGTTAGTACTGTAATACTGTGGTTTATGAGGTACTGGTCTAGGGATAGGACTTAGTTTTGTCAGGGATGAAGCAGGATGGCCGTCCTGTCAGCAACGGATTCACGAATGCCAACTAGGTCACCTGTTGAATTGAACAATAATCGTTTATAGAGCATACAATAAGCCAAGGTGAGCCTAAGTATATGGATCCATCCTGGATTCGACCCTCGAAATGCCAGCAAATCATTTTTATATTCGTTGTACCCTATAGTTGTCCTAAAAGAGTCTGCAGGCTAGTTCGATTTGTTCACCTACAGAAACAACTATTCACAATGCAGGGATCTCAATGGGAAGATCTATAACTGGCAACTGATTCTCCCTGCAATGAGTCTTCCATACTTACAGAATAGTTTCTTATGTGACATAATTTTACGACACGAAGCCCCATTGATTTGGCTTAACTTTTCGAATGCCGTTACAGAACAGATCTTTACGCCTAGGTTTCAAATGGTCCATTGAGCACCCCATATACACGATGATTATCTTAGTCCGAAAGATGGCCCACATGGCTCACGTGGTTCTAACTCTGACAAATAGATCATCCTGTCTCAGCCCTGACAGATCCCGGTTTCATCCCCGGACTAATAACTGATAGGCTACGTCTTAGGGCCCGGAGCTTCAAGCCCTTCCTATGTCGGCATTGGAAAACCCTACTATCCCCAAAATTTCACTCCAGTCTATTTTAACTATTAAATATGACAGATGAAATGAGGAGAAGGTAGAAAGTGTTCGTGGAACCACAAAGAAAAACGAGAGCACACCGAAAAGAAACCTTTTCAATGACTGTTCTGTCCACCACAAATTCCATCACGGTCTTTCCTGGCATCAGGCCGGGCCTCCTGGAGAGAAGACGAGTGCACTAGCACTTCAGGAACGTAATACACGACAAATTTTCCTACAGTTTTAACCACCAGCAGCGGAGTTTCTTCTAACATTGTACGATTTTACTATAAGACGTGGACGTGAATTTGTATTTGAAAATTGTAGAAAATGTTGCAGTCAAGGCAATTCAATTTCGTGTCCTGACCATTTAGTTTGTTGTTAATACTGAAAAAAAGTGCATTTGATTGAGAAATACAGGCCATTCCTACTGCTTTGAAACATTTATTAACCTACAAACTGTCATACTGCAATAACTGTACTGTACTGTTCGATTGTGAAGCTACCTTACGCCCGTAAGCATGCCTTTTTATAGCTTCAATAGATACAGTATATAGCAGTGTTATTCGTACACCTAATATATTATTAAACTGACTTTTGAAATGACCTTACAATTCAAAATATATCAATCTAACTAAATTCATTATTATAGATTATATTCATTTGTTCTACAGAATTTATTTGTAATATTGACACTTAATATTTACGGAGAAAAATTCTTAGCTAGCAGTGCATAATAACTGCGGATTCCCGGCCAACAAGTCACTCAGCTGTGTGCGCTCCTAGTATAATGGCAGTTGACATATATATACGTCAACACATATATGCCTAACTTGGAGTCAGGCCACAAAGGGAAACATCGGAGGAGAATTCGATCCGGCGCTGTGGATTGAATTCGGCGTAGCTCAGTGGTCAGAGCGCTTGGTACGTAGAACCAAGGACCTGGGTTCGATCCCCGGCGCCGGAGCGAATTTTTCTCCGTAAATGTTAAGTAAATTCATCATGTTCGATGAGTTAAACACGAACACAGTGACACGAATAAAATTAATTTACATACATCTGTTACTTACATAAAAATTTAAAACTACATATTCCATGAAATTCATGTAACACTGTTGTTCGTACACTTACCCCACGGAGACGAGGGTAGTTAACGTTTAGATGGATAGTAAACAACCACGCAGTCCGCACAGGGTTGTCTTTCAGTGGAGGTCACTTACTGTTAGTCTGTCATTCTGAATTGTGTACAATGGAGCGTCGTAAGGAGCTAAGTTCTTATTTAAAGAAAGTTGTTGTTCGCCTGGCTCTGAAAGCCTATTCCTATAGAAAAAGAGGTAAAATAGTGCATAAAACACATTCTACAGTACAACACATTGTAAAAACAACATATTCTACAGTACAAAACATTGTAAAAACATTTCGAAAACTTGGAACTTGGAATAACTTGGCAAGAAAAACCATGCAAAAATTTCTAAATGCACGTGACGACAGATTCATAGTTAATCAAGTTGTCAAAAATCCAAGAATAAGTGTTCCACAAATTCGAGTCATGACTAAAGAGTCTTCAAACGCGAAGATCAGTAATCAGACTATCCGGTGTGTGTTGTGAAAAAATGTTACCATGACAGAAGACCACAAAAGAGGCCTACATTAGTAAGAAAAATCAAGCTGGAATTCGCTAAAGCAATTATTGGTAAGGATGAGGAATTTTGGAACAGGGTGATTTGGTCAGATGAGACGAAGAGAAATCTTTATGGTTTCGATTTCATTCATAGGATATCGAGGAAGCCCAACACAGATGACAGAAAGAACACATTACCTACAGTGAAACACGGGGGTGAATGTATAATGTTGTGGGGGTATATGTCTGCATATTGTGTGAGGAATACTGAGTTCATAGATGCGATTATTGATAAGTATGTGTAAAATAACATTTTCTGGTCAAATGTTAGGCAAAGTGCACAAAAAATGTGGATGCCATCTGTGTATATGTTCCAACAAGGCGATGACAGTAAACATACTGCTCAAATTAATAAGGATTGGCTCATCTGGAACATACCCCAGCAAATGTGAACACCTTCTCAATCATCAGACTTAAATCCCATTAAACATTTGTGCGAAATTTTGAAAAGAAGTCTGAGAAAGCAGACTAAAATCAAACTAGAACAGCGGTAAAGTCCACACCTGTGGAGTAACGGTCAGCGCGTCTGGCTGCGAAACCAGGTGGACCGGGTTCGAATCCCGGTTGGGGCACGTTACCTGGTTGAGATTTTTTCCGGGGTTTTCCCTCAACCCAATACGAGCAAATGCTGGGTAACTTTCGGTGCTGGACCCCAGACCCATTTTCACCGGCATTATCACCTTCATATCATTCAGACGCTAAATATTAACGTTCGTAAAATAACCAAATAAAATAAAAAACAGCGGTAAAACTTGGTAAAATCAATGAGAAGGAGATGCCAAGTAGTAATAAAGTCGAAAGGTTATGCTACAAGACATTAATTACTTTTCACAGTCGTAAATAATCAAAGTGTACGAAGAAAACTGTTACATAGAAATTGGACATTTCTTTATTTATTTTGTTTTATTTAATGTATTCAGAAGTTTATATTTCATATTTTGACTTTAAAATTTTCCAAAGTCCATGTGTAATAGTTCCCTCACATTAAAAGGAATTAAATTAAATATTTTCGTACGATAAATTAGCGATTTATTTGGAAAATAGAACTGTACGAACAACACTGTTATATGCTATACTAGCCGTACCCGTGCGCTCCGCTGCACCTGTTAGAAATAAATATAAAGTAATTACGTAATTAAAATATGACGTTTGATCCAGGGAACATTCGTGTTTGTTAGAAGGATAAATCGTTTAATATGTTATTTAATTGAAATTGTATTTAAATAATTAAATTGCCATCATTTTGCTCCAGAGACCACTCATTTGGTGCAATGACAGTTCCTTTAACATGTTTCTTATTTGTTATTACATGCAACTATAGTTTAATGAAGATTGACATATCATTTAGTTTTATTGTGTATACTTTATATTACTTGCTATATGGTTAGATTGAATTATGATAATAACTTAATCTTAACCCTTGTTTTCTACGTCTTCAGTAAATGCCGCTTGGCCCACTATGGTTCTGAAACCTTCAAATAACTTAAATAGTGATACAGCATAAACAGTGATACGTAATTATATTTCTTTCTTTCGAAAATGTAAGAATTCACGATCTCCTATGTACCATTGCCATGGAATGAATAAATGTTATATTTTATATTTTGCACATGGGAATTACTGCGGGAACAAAAACGCTACAATCTGAGGCGGCAGTGAAAACGTATTGTATTATTATTTTAAAAGTCTATCAGACCTACCGTACTTTGCATAGAATAAAACTTGTCGGAAATCATTTTTAAAGAAATTTTTGTTATGTAACATTTTTCACAAAAAAACAATAATAAGCGAGATATTTCGATTTAATTCAGGCCCCGTTAAATGAAGTATTTTGAATACCATATAGCCTAAAATCTAAATTACAACGAACTTAACTTATATTTCAATTTTCATCGAAACCCGTTCAGCCATTATCGCGTGAAAAGGTAACAGACAGACAGACAGACATACATACAAACAAAAATTTCAAAAAAGCAATTTTCGGTCTCATGATGAATAATTATATATGTTAACACCAATTATTTTTGGAAAAGGGAAAATTACCAGAAAATTTTCGGCTACATATTTATTATTATATTATATTATATTATATTATATTATATTATATTATATTATATTATATTATATTATATATTATATTATATTATATTATATTATATTATATTATATTATATTATATTATATTATACTACATTATACTCTACTATAATATATTATATTATATTATATTATATTATATTATATTATATTATATTATATTATATTATATTATATTATATTATATTATATTATATTATATAAAAAGTGCGTTGATAACGGATGTACTCCGATAAGAAAGTTTTTAATTTGTTGTGGGCGCTCTTGAATCTCAGAAGCAATAACCTTTACAACAGCGCAACATAATCTGCTTGGCTCATTACCCAAATTTTTTTTTGCATTGCATTTATTGCATATATAGTCTATTTTATGTATTTTAACACGATTCAATTGAGCATAGTTAAAATTTGAATTATAAAATAATGGATTGCTAAGCTAACGTACTATTACTGCATACTAAATCAATACACTCTCGTTGTTCATTAATTCCCTGAGATTAAAATGAGTGTGTACATAAATATTATTTTAAGAAATACAGAAAACGAATGTACAAAAAAGCCTATCAAATTTTCTGTGCGTAGGAATAGTTTAATAGCTTTCGATTGTTGCTGTCCAAGGCCCCTTTTTCGATTGTTGTTGCCCAAGGCCCCTTATAGACGAAGTCATTTGTTATTTCATTGCACCATCTTAGATGGCGTTATTTTAATTTTTTAAACTCATTTATCTCATTAAATATCAGTCCTATCAAAATTTTGTAAAGAATAAAACGTATCGGAAATCATTTTTAAAGAAACGTTTGTTATGTAACATTTTTCACAAAAATCAATAATAAGCGAGATATTTAGATTTATTTAATTCAGGCCCCCTTATAACCCCCCTTTTAAATAAAGTATTTTGAATGCCATATAGCCTAAAATCTAAGTTACAACGAACTTAATTTATATTCCAATTTTCATATAAATCGGTTCAGCCATTATCGCGTGAAAATGTAACAAACATACAGACAGACATACAAACAAAAATTTCAAAAATGCAATTTTCGGTTTCAGGGTGGTTAATTATATATGTTAGGACCAATTATTTTTGGAAAATCGCAATTACCAGAAAATTTTCGGCTACAGATTTATTATTAGTATAGATATGCAGGGAAATATTATATAGCTACAACAAAACATCGCCTTCCATAGGATTCCTTGACACTGCGGAATCACTGAGAATAAAACAGCAGATACACTTGCAACTAAGGACACACAAATTCTCCAATACAGACAAATGGACCGGTCTGCTACGGAACAGTATCCAACTTGCTCCATAAGGCCTATGAAGGAGAATCCGATGGAGTCCATTATTTAGAGAAAATTACACTTTAATAAAATTGTCACTCTCCCGATTCACTGCCTTTTCTATTTAGATCATGCATATTCTATTCCTAATTATCTGCTATCGCTATTTCAATTTCTTACAACTCTTGGAACCGGCATCAAGCATTTCTTTGTATCCTTCATCACAAAACGTCTTTATACTCATCCTTCTACACTGTAGAAATACCTCGCCTTTGCAATTATTTACCTAATGATGTCAGAGACTGCCTAATTTTATCACAATTCAAAATTAAAATGCATTTTTTTTTATTTCATGGTTTTTAGATATTGCTGGAAATGTTGATTTGTGGTTTTATTCTAGATTAAAATTGCAAGTTTTCTCTTTATGTTCGTTAATTAATTAGGATATAATTATTAGGATACTTAATCACTTATTCAAAGTTTGTGTGACTGTATGCTGTGTATATTTTTTTACTTGTTTATTTAACGACGCTGTATCAACTACCAGGTTATTTAGCGTCGATGGGATTGGTGATAGCGATACGATATTTGGTGAGGTGAAGCCGAGGATTGGCCATAGATTACCTGACATTTGCCTTAGGGTTAGGGAAAGCGTCGGAAAAAACCCAACCAGATAATTAGCTCAAGCGGGAATCGACCCCGCGCCCGTGCGCAACTCCAGATCGACAGGCAAGCGCCTTAACCGACCGAGCTACGCCGTAACCTGTGTATATAATTTTATGTGGCTTTAATTTTTAGTGTGTTTTTTTTTCATTTCTATTATTGTATTTGTATTTCTGGTGGTATGGAAGAGAAGGCTTGATAGCCTTAACTGTATCAAAATAAATAAATAAATAAATGTTTATTCTGTTTTTATATTTATTTTCATTCCTCCTTCACCCGACAGAGATTATACATTTTTCCGGTCTCCAAATGAAACAAAACACGGCTGCTCATTGACAAAGAACAATCAGCAACACTCGAAGTCACTATCTTGGATTCCACTCAGCTAATAACAATAACTAGCCCCTCTTATTGCAAGGCGCGAGGTATGCGTGTTCGATTAAACTACCCCTATGGTTACCCATTAGTACAAGTTTTTATTGGGTTATTTTACGACCTGTATCAACATCTAGGTTATTTAGCGTCTGAATGATATGAAGGTGATAATGCTGGTGAAATGAATCCGGGGTCCAGCACCGAAAGTTACCCAGCATTTGCTCGTATTGGGTTGAGGGAAAACCCCGGAAAAAAACCTCATCCAGATAACTTGCCCCGACCGGGATTCGAACCCGGGCCACATGGTTTCAAGGCCAGACGCGCTGACCGTTACTCCACAGGTGTGGACATTAGTACAAGTAAAACCCGTTGCCACACAATGCATTTCGTACATAGTTGGATCTGAGCACTGAACTGTGGACGCATCGACGAATTCTATGCGTGAGTCGGTGTGGATGTGGGAAGGTGTTGATGAGGTCGTCCCCAGACTCTAACATGCACGGATTTTAGCAATTGCCACGAATACCCTACCCATTTCCGTTACCAAAGCAATTTATAGTTCACGGGATACGTTGCACTCTACATACAAATATCGCTATGCGCGGTATTGCATTTCCTATATTACACACGTAAGGGAATTCCAGCAGAAGGTTGTGACCTCGTATACAGAAAACGACGCGACGTGCTAACATCAGCTGTTGTTTGCAGGGTTTTCTTGATTATTTCATTCATAATGAACACTGTATTTCAATCGACATTATAATTCAGTTACAAATCAATGTCAGTGGCACTTTAGCATAGGCAGAGTTATGGGGCGGCACTGCCCACCAAACTTGTCTGAACTCTTTTTTTTTTCCTATTAACATTAGAAAATATTGAATGCAAAAGATTTTTCTTGCTTTTGTTTATGATTAAGTTTCTGTGATTAAATTGACGAATTAATATTTTCAGATCATGTGTCCGGACTATAATATTTACTTTAAATTTCTGAATGTACAAGAATGTCTATACCTCGTTTAAGGAATGGAAGCACTGTAATGTTTCTTTTGCAACAGCCTGTACTCCTGTCTTAAAAGTCTGCAGCGGCCATCTACTGAATTAGGTGTTAGTGAAAAAAAAACCATAGTCCCATGTTAAAGGAGTGAACATTTTCAGTAGTCTTCATAAAACAACCATAGTCCAAAGATTTTTTTTTTGTGAAAACTGCCATCTTCCAGGAAGATGGTACAATGGTACCATTTACAAATTATATCCCATTCATAAACAAAAGCAAGAAAAGACTTTTGAATTCAATATTTTGTAATGTTAATAGAAAGAAAAAGTTCAGACAAATTTGAGGGGAGGGCAGTGATCCCACATACCCTCCCATAACTCTGGTATGGTTATGCCCTATTATAATTTGTAGACCTACAGTTGAAGCCCTATACAACTCGGTCCGAAACATCGTGGATGTAACACTATAAGAAACATGCATCCCAAAAATACTTTTATTAAATGATCATATTCCGATATACTGTACCACGGTCAAGCTATAACAGGATAGTAAGTAAATGATATCCCCCGTAACCTCGTTATATCGGGATTCTATGGTTTTGCTTCGTCCCCCCCAAGGAAACGGTTCTCTCTCCGCCTATGACTTTAGCCATATACTAGGGCATTCGGTAAGTAATGGCAACAATCCTGTAATTGAGTGATTCTAGCAGTAACAATTGAAATCTTGTAGTACGTAATAGAGCAGCGATTGTTTCATCAATGTGCACTATTGACAGTCTCGAAATAGCCATATTTTGTAAATACAATGTTTGTTTCTCATTTGTAGTAAACGATACAGCTCTAAAGGTACCAACAAAGGTTCTTGATAAAAATCCAATTTGCAAGAGAAAAACATGCAACTCAGTGCTTTAAGGGCACTCCAAGAAGCCTGTGGGAGAGAATTCCTATAATACAGAACTATTGCAAGTTGGGTGGAAGCAAGACGTCGACTTTCAATCAAGATTTGACATCTGAAGAGCTTTACATTGATCAGTGAGAGAGATATCCAGAAATGCTGTTGCAGATGGAGTCCTCCGTCTTCCAAGAATTTGGCAACGAATTGTATTTGAAGTATATAATGTGAAGTAACCTAAATAGATTTAGTGTGAAACAATAACTAAGTTGCCATTACTTTTCGAGTGCCCTAGTATAAAATATTTGAGAGATTTTTCTCAACGTCTTATTCCATATGTTTAATAATTTATCATCTGGTATTGAATTTTATGTTGTTCTATAAAGTGCTGTAACGGGTGAATACTTTTCTTCCACAAACATAATTATTGTTTATCCAAAGTCATAATTTCTTTCATGTACAAAAAACATGTATTCGATCGTACTTGGAAGATTCCTTATTTCTGCTGAGTTAATCAACTTGAAGTTCTCATCAGTCCCCTCATAAGCTAGAAAAATTAGAAAAGATAAAAAAACAAGCACTGAGAATTGTTACAGGAAAAGTTAACTCTAATTCATTACAAACATGCCTGTTATAACCTTAAATAAGCGTCATTCAAATAATAATAAAACGAAACTCTATGAAATTAATCATAACAGGCAACCCATTATGCATGGTCAAAATTAACTACGGTTTGAAACAGAATCAGAGCGTCAATAAGAAGTCAGACTAATTTTATTGTTCTTACACCATATACCTTAGAAACACTACACAACAGACATCCATCCGAAGAATGACTTAATATTTATACCGAAGCAACGGTTCTCTCACTTTGAAAGTAGAACAGGAGTTTGTGGAACATACTATTTCTTTTCATACTAGTGCCACACAGAATCTCAGACATAATTTCAAAGAAGAAATTCTAACAACAGCTATTTACAATATTTATAATAATAATCATATTACAGGTTAGGATTGAAAACAAATATTCAGAATGGAAACGAATAAGTCAAGAAGTGAGACAGGGTTGTAGTTTACCTCCTCTATTATTTATAATATACATGAATCACATTATTAAGGAATGGAGATTGAAACCACATGGAAGTATACCGATAAGTCGTTTGTTCCAAATAGATACTTTATTATTTGCTGATGATAATGTGTTTATGGCAACTTCAGAAGATAATATACAAAGTTTGGTTTACAACTTTAATCAAATGGCAGAAAGTTTCAATATGTAACTAAAAAATTTTAGTTATCTCGGTTACCAAATTTCATATGAAGAAGAAAAGGATTTGAGTGAGAAAACTATTAAATTCAACAGAGCAATGGGAATAATTAATCAGATATTCAAACCGACCTTAGTACAAAAACACACGCGTACCAGAATTTATAAAACATTGACCAGACCTATACTCTGTTTTGGTAGTGAAGCTTGGACGATTCGTAATATTGATTCACAAAGATTAACGGCGGCAGCGGGATACACGAGAAGGGATCACATTAAAAATTTTGACATTATGAAAGAACTGCAGATTGAACCGATCACGGAATACCAACAGAAATACAGACAAAATTGGAGGTCACATGCCATCAGAATACCTCGTTCTAGAATTCCGCGCCAAATTTTAAATTACCATCCTGTGGGCAAGAGATCCTTGGGCAGACCGTTCAAGCGTTTGCAAGAGACCGTAACGGGCCACTGGGCCCAATACATGCAAGGATGATGATGATGATTTTGAAGAAATTCTTGCTCTCAAATCATCTCTAAAACCTTGTTGAACTACACTGACAAATTTGTTATAGCTGTTTTCTAGTTTATTCTAAAGCTGCTATTCAATCAATCCCAAATGCGAAAACTACAGAAAGAATAATTTGCTGGTAAATGCTCTCGTACCTCAAGTTGCATTGAAGACACTTAGTTCTTGAGTGGATATCGTCTCTCTGTACATCCGATTGTCTTACCATAAAAGGACCTGCCATCTTACAAACAAAAACAAAACTCTCCTACCTCTGAATCACTATATTACGAAAAGAACTGAGCAGGCTTTAAAATAAAAATGGAAAATTCTGCACAAAAACACAAATAAAATCAGCAACACTCATAGAATGTCAACAGTTGCTACTTTCAGGATATCAACACTCACGACTGTCCTGCCAAACATTTCAACGGACTGAATATTCTACCCTCACCATTCTATGTTATGTGCAGCAATGAATACGAATGGACAAAGAACATTTTTGTTATCCAGATCTCCCGGCTCCCCAGAAAATAGCATACTTTCAAAATTCTGAAAAGCAGGTCTAGTAATGGCTTCATCGCTGAAGCAGTGCATTAAAACATTTAAGGTCAACCAACAAAGTTTAGTTAACGTGTGTCTTTCTTCCAGAGGACCAAGTCTCACATATGTAGTAACGTTAATTGGCAATTGGTATATCTTAATCATGCATTAAAGAGACGGTTCAAAGTAAATGGAGTCTATAAGAAACAGGCTTAATATTCTAATAACTTGGCAAGGCTTTCCGAAATCAGTGCTCGGAAGAGTACACGCACTTAAGCTTAAATTAGTCCACTGTGCGCCTACATACGCGGTTATTGACCAAGTCCGACATGAGGCCTGATTGTCATTCGTGAATTCGATGCTAACAGGTGGGTCATCCTGCCTTAAATCTGACAGAGTAAAGTCTCACCACAGACGAGTAAAAGGCTCTTCCTACATCACCCGTACTAACCTTATGACTTCAGCCCAGCTCATCTATAAATATTCCAGAAGTGTCTTAATGTAATGAAGGATGAAAACGGGAGTGTCCAGAACCTCTCCAACATCTATTTTGTCTGTCACAAATTCCATCTGTCCGGATTTCAAATCCGAATGCAATTCAGAGCAAGCGTTAAACCGCAGATGCGTAAGATAAAAATAATCAAGTAATTAGGTGGTACAGTTGGAAGAAAACGAAAATGAGTTTGCGTTACAATACTAGTACAATAGTAATGACCAAGGTTAGGAAGTTGATGCATTTGCACTTCTTTTTTCATAGATTGATAGTGATATGTTGAGAATTTATGTTTACGAATTACGAATTTTCTAGTGTCCTGAATAAATTTTATTGAGTATATATGTATGTATTCGGTTGAGAAGCTTTAGTCATCTAGTCTGCTGTCAAAAAATCTGAAAGTTAGAAGTTATAAAACAGTTATATTACCGGTTGTTCTGTATGGCTGTGAAACTTGGACTCTCACATTGAGAGAGGAACACAGATTAAGGGTTTTCGAGAATAAGGTTCTTATGAAAATATTTGGAGCTAAGAGGGATGAAGTTACAGGAGAATGGAGAAAGTTACACAATGCAGAGCTGCACGCATTGCATCCTTCACCTGACATAATTAGGAACATTAAATCCAGACGTTTGAGATGGGCAGGGCATGTAGCACGTATGGGCGAATCCAGAAATGCACATAGAGTGTTAGTTGGGAGGCCAGAGGGGAAAAGACCTTTGAGGAGGCCGAGACGTAGATGGGAGAATAATATTAAAATGGATTTGAGGGAGGTGGGATATGATGGTAGAGACTGGATTAATCTTTCTCAGGATAGGGACCAATGGCGGGCTTATGTGAGGGCGGTAATGAACCTTCGGGTTCCTTAAAAGCCAGTAAGTAAGTATATATATGCATATGACATTCCACTATCGTACACTTTATGTCCTATATCCTGTATCAGAATGGTAGCAAAAGAATAGTATATATGTAAGAATGGAGCGAAAAATGGGTCAGTAGTGGAAGGGAGCGCTTACAAAAGAGCTGTGTTTTCCTACGGTCTATGATAAAAGTAAATGTAAAGTAAAAACGCCAAATTTCGTACTGACACAGTTTTTGACTGTTCATGGGAAATTTGTGGAGTACTGAAATAGATTTCACATTAAGAACGATGCAACATGTATTGAATCTCAAGATGTCAAAAACATAGATTACGTAAAATAATTATATGTTTGTTATACTTCGGTCATATTTACCAGTTAATATTTTACGTCTAATTTATTCAGCTTTATTTCAATCCATTCTACAGTATGGAAGTTTAGGGTGGAGAAATGATTGTAATTCTAATCTCACTCCATTAATACTTATTCGGAAAAGAATAATTAAAATATGCCTTAATAAACCAATTGATTACTCATCCGAGCTTTTGTTTACTGATTTTAAGGTTTTGAAAATTAAACAAATTTATTATATTATCTTATTAAACATGTTACATAAAAATCGCAATAAATTCAAATTGTATAATCATAAATATGGACCTAAAAGATCTGATTTTATATGACTAGAGGAACCAAAGTGTTTCACAAGCACAGCTTTTAACCATGGTACGTACTTTGGTCCAAGGCTATATAATAAAATAATTGAAATTACCTAAATTTGGAAAATTTTAGTATCATAAATTTCGAAAATAGAGTTAGGAATTTAATTTTTAAAGAATATGTAGGCATATATATTGGTTCAATATGTATAGGTGTTTGTATGAGTTAAAATGTTAAAATTGAAATTTTATTTTTTAAAGTTAATTTATTCCTATTTTTTTTTCCTTGACCCACTTTGTGTCAAGTAATTAGTTTTGTTTGTGTTGAGTATGTGTTTAGATAACCCTCTGAGCACGAGTTTTTACTCCTTCAGGGAAGAACTAAGATTGTATTTTTGTACATGTTATTTTACTAACAATAAACAACAACAATATTATATGATTGTCTAGTTCTTTGCGTGAAAGATACGAATATGTGTTGTTACTGAACTTTTTAAAATTTCATATTTACCAAACCAGGATACTTATGAACTCTAAATCTTATAAATTATTTTATGTCCATCTGAAATATTACATTCCTGAAACTGTGAAATGTTAAATTATTCCGAAAAAAACATAGTATTAGCTCTGATCCAACTATTATGCAATAGTAAGACATACCAAACCAGGATAATTACGAACTCTAAATCTTATAAATTATTTTATGTCCATCTGAAATTGGATATTCCTGAAACTGTGAAATGTTAAATTATTCCGAAAAAAAACATAGTATTAGCTCTGATCCAACTATTATGCAATAGTAAGACATACCAAACCAGGATACTTACGAAATCTGAATATTATAAATTATTTTATGTCCTTCTGAAATAGGATATTCCTGACTCTGTGAAATGTTAAGTTATTCCGAAAGAAACACAGTATTAGTTCTGATACAACTATTATGCAATAGTAAGGTATTAATTTAGCGTATTATAGTTACTATTGGTTATAATTGTTAAATAATGTATTTTATTTCTAATTTTGAGCAATTTCATGTAATATTTATTTAGGTATTACTATTTATTGTTAGTAAATCATGTATTTAATTCGAAAATTTCAAATCATCTCTTAGAAAACAACTTTATTAATATTATAGCTAATTACTGTTTTTAAATAATGTGTTTAATCTGTATCTGTAGTCAATATATTGTTATTATTATCTCTTTTCTGTTAATTATTGCTTTTAAATCAAGTGATTAATTTGTAATTTTAAGTCGTTTCTTCTATTATTCCTTTACTCTTTTTTTTCTAAACCTTTTGTATTTGTATCTCTTTACTACTGCATATTGCAACTGAATAATTTCATTATTAGTTGGTTGTAGCCATTTTGTATTATATTTTATTTATTGTAGTTGTTCCTGAATCATGTATGTAATTTGTAACTATAAACCAACGCTTGTAATATCCCTTCACTACTCTTTTATTGTTTTATTGTTCCTGAATTATGCATTCATTTGAAACTGAAAGCCAGACTTTGTTTCATCAGTCTACTATCGATTATCTTTTTCAAGTCATATATTTAATTTTAAACTGTTAGACATTTCTAGTGTAATATCTTTCGCTTTGGCTATTATTCCTCAAACATCTAATTAATCTTCAACTGGAATCGTTCTGTCACTAATGTACATGCTTCTACATAATCCATGTAATTTGTAACTGTGACCGCTGTTTTGTGTTATCATTTTACTAATATTTATTTGTTAGAAAATATGTATCTTGATGCCACCTATAACTCTATACCTCAGGGTTAAATAGGGTTTAGAACATTGGATAATAAGAAAAATACATATTTATGCTCTTTTAAGTAATTGCATCACATTTTAGTAAATATTATGTTTATGTGACATATTTTAACACTCAAATGAAAAAAAAATTCTTTAAAATAGGTTATTTTGTGAATTTGTTAATAATTATTTTTACTCCCAACTGAAGCAAATAACAAAAATAAGTGACAAGTGACACTTCATAATAT
Organism: Periplaneta americana; assembly: GCF_040183065.1. NCBI lineage: Eukaryota > Metazoa > Arthropoda > Insecta > Blattodea > Blattidae > Periplaneta > Periplaneta americana. The sequence goes on from NC_091132.1 coordinate 93,420,776, forward strand.
GATTATGTCACATCAGTGTCTCCCAGGCAAATAATTCCGCGCTGAATCTAGTCTAGTGTAAAAGGGTCAGGGTGATAGAAAGAAAATGGTATATCGTCGTTGTTACTGCTATAATTCTATGTGGCATACGAGTATTTATCGATTTTCTGATTTTTGCTCTATTAAATAATTGAAATAGTGATTCAGTAAATAATAAAATCTAATTCATGTAATTATATTTCTTTGTTTCGAAAATGTAAGAATTCACAGTCTCCTATGTACGGCTGGCATAGGATGAATAAATGAGTTTTTTCTTCCTACCTAAAATTTTTATATTTTGGACATAGGAGTTATTGCAGCAACAACGACGATATTGTCCTTTCAAGCAGGCAGTACGTTGCGGAGAGAATACTTATATGTGAACTCTTAAGGCGGCTTCACAATTGCCCGGGAATGGCAACTAGAACGAGAAGGGAAAGCCGAGAAACGAGAACGGGAATACTAATATTCACAACTGAACGGAAAGCTGAAGCATCTGCGTTATTCTAATGTTTCAAGATGGACGACGACGAGTTAGTCACATATTTTGTACTTATTTTAATATGTGTTTTAGTCGCTCAGAGCACTAAAAGAAGATAAATATTACTCCCTATAGTAAAATAAAAAGGCATTTAATGTCTTACACAAATTTAATACGTATGAAAGTGGAAAATGAGAACTTCATTGCACTGCGTTTCTTAATAAGGTTATGTGCTACTATCTAGTCGACATCATGATGTTCGTTACATTGCATTCCCTATTTTCAGATGGTGGATTCGACCAATGAACCAACAAAGAAATGAGCGTGGAGCATTTGTGAATATATTCAAATATATAAAGGTACATGATCATGAGGCGTTTTACAAATATACAAGAATGGAACCCCAGCATTTCGAAAAAATATTATCATTAGTGAAACAGAAGCTAAGCAAGAGGAGTAGGCGAGAATGCTTGAGCCCAGAATTTCGATTGGCGATGACTCTAAAGTATCTGGCTCATGGTGGTTCATTTTTAAATCTGAGTTGGGAATTCAGGGTTGGGCAGTCTACCGTTTCGAAAGTGATCGCTGAAACCTGTGATGTCTTATGGGAAGTACTTTATCCTTTATATTTTCCGTTTCCCACCAAAGAAGAGTGGTGTAATATAAGTGAACGTTTCCTAGAGAGGTGGGACTTTCCCAATACTCTAGGTGCCATTGATGGAAAACATGTTCAAATCCAGTGCCCTTTAAGATCCGGTAGTATATATTACAATTATAAACACACTTTCAGTTTAATATTAATGACATGCTGCGATGCAGACTATAAGTTTATCTGGGCTAACATTGGAGCATATGGCGCTGAAAGCGATGGTGGTGTATTTAAAAGAAGTAAAATTGGAAAAAAATTGGAGAATGGATCTGCAGAACTACCCGAACCTCGCACTCTACCAGGCAGTAATATTTTAATGCCATATTTCTTTGTAGCAGATGAGGCTTTTCCTCTAAAGCAGTATATTATGCGACATTATCCTGGTAAATATTTAGGCGAGAAAAAAAAAATATTTTAGACTGTCTAGGGCTAGGAGAAATATCGAAAACAGTTTCGGTATACTCGCAAGTAGATGGAGAGTTTACAGACAACCATTGTTATGTTCAGTGAAGACTGCAGAATCAATAATTAAAGCCACATTATGTTTACATAACTATTTGAGAACAGAAGCTTGCAGCCAGCACCTATCTCAAAATTTGGGAAACTGGAGAGAAATCACAAGAAATGACACAAATTTCAGATCAGTTGGTCGAATGGGATCTAATATTGCTGCTCAGGCAATTTATAAATTACGGGATAATTTAGCGGATTATTTGGTTTCAGATGCTGGAGCAATATCCTACCAACATAGATATGTAAACAATGGGAGATAGAAGTATGTCAATGTTACTATATTTCAATTGCATTATGGAAAGTATTTATTGAACACAAAAATACGAACACAGAGTATTTGATTATTTATAAGTATCCAATAAAATATTATAGAAAATTGTTATTTTTTTAAATTTATGAATACTCTTATACCAACATCTAAAATAACTTGTCTCAGTTTATGGAATATATTTTTCTAACAGGTCCAACACCTCCTTCTTAAATTTAAATTTATCTTTGTGTGGGATCATTTTCATGTCTTCAAGTACAGATTTCATAAAATTGAGGTCACTTGGTCCTGAATATTCCCTCGTTGCCACAAAAGACGTAAAAGAATCAACAACTTTAGAGAGGGTATCGTGCAGGTTGGCTCTCTTAGGGCGAAATTCCTGTTGGAAACTTCCACCTAAGGAACTTTCCTGCATGGCAGCTGGTGATTCTGTACTCGTACTGGCATCATCAGAAAGGTGTATTGCTTCTGATGCCTCAACACTTGTGCTCGGGGTGACATCTAGTGAGCTTACAGTTGAAGTCATTCTAAGCAAACAACAACATCATAAGTTACAGACATATTATCAGTAAAATATACATAAGATTACAAAAATTTCAGTTAATTTCTTGAGTACAATAATAATGTAATCCAACATGTGTTGGGAAAAGTTTAATAGAATTATCAGTTACCAATGAAGATTAATTAATTGTAATTTGAGTGGCATTTAATAATTTAGATTTTCAATTGTAATAAATTATATATTGTTTAACAGACACTTAAAACAGATTGTTAATTTCTCATTGTAATTTCTAATGAATTCAGAAATTAATAATGAATAGAAACCAGATTGTATATTAGGAAAACATTTTTAAAAGGAAAATCAGAATGAACACATATTTAAGCCAACTTATCTTTTCAGATAGTAATAAAATATTATCTGCTTCAAATTGGAATTGAGCTATAGTTTGTAAAGATTACTGTCATTAATATTTCCAACATTGTTTAGATCATATAGGCCTAAATGCAGCTCAGAAGTCAGAACTCTAAAAATGTGGAGAAATAGCATTCTTTTTTATTTCTTTTGTGCATTTAACATTTTTTCTCCTTTATTGTGATTCTCTTTTAAGTATTTTGATATTTTTAAATTACAGTCCTTCCTTGTTGTTGGGCAATTGGTTACACCCTCTCTGATCTATCAAATCTATCTGGAAATGAACAAATGCCAGAATCTGAAATACCTCCCAAAGTGCAAGATGTACATTATAGATGTTACTACTGGGTATGTCTGTACACTCAAAATCAAATCAAATCAAATCAATAACTAACACTTGAGATTAATGATATTACTTACTGACGGTTCACTCTGTATGTATGAGTGTATATATATATATATATATATATATATATATATATATATATATATATATATATAATATACTATAGTTATATACAGAATGAACCGTAAGCAATGTCATTAATTTCAAGGGGTTATTCTTTGAGATATTTCAAACAAAAACGTTTAATACATTTTGCTTCTTTTTTAGCTGCCTTTTCGAGAAAAAAATGATTTTATATGAATCATTTCATAGCATATTTTGTGAAAGCTACTGAATTAATTCCCAATATGCTCAGTCAATTTAAGAGAGCAGTGTATTATGGTCATAAATGACTGAAATAATTTTAGTTTGTCCTCTGAATGTGCAGAAATTTGATCCGAACAAATGTATGTTTTCGTTCTGAGAAGTAATTTTAATACGTAGTGCAGTGTGAGAACGTTGTGAAGGTTATTATACTGCCTGCAGAGAGGCAAATACAGTATATGTTGTCGTAGGCCAGGTACCTGAACAGGTGGCGTGTTCGAGACGACGGTTGAGAAATGAAAAATGTACACATATCACATACGATTAATTTTAAAGACGTCTCGGGAAATTTGATTTGTTGTATAAGTTCACCAGTTATTACTTTAAAATGAAAGTGCGAGGGAACTATAATTTCTAATTGCCAGAAGAAAATGTTTGCGTATAACAAATTGAGTTTTTTTTTTAATAAGTTGATTTGTGTAACGTAAAAATAAGCTTTTCGTATTGCCTGTGTTCACCGATAGTATAATTAAAATTAAATTGAAAGAGTTTACAAATGAATATTATTTTTAATTTATTTTCGTTTAATGTAAAATAACATAATATCGTATTTTTATCTTTGCCTGTGGAGTTTTAAATGTTTCAAAATCTTGTTTTTATAATGTGAACTAAGCATCATTATTGTTCTAGTTCTTTAGCTTATTTAATTGAAATGGGAGTGTAGAAATATTTCTTAATGTTTTAAATTTATTTTGAAATAAGCGTAGCCTATCTTATTGACTATATTCTCTGAATATTTCGTTAAAATTAGGTTGTAGAATTTATTTCCAATTTTTCAAGATTTTGTTTAACATGAAGTGAGCAGTGTTCATTCTCATACAGTAGGTATAACATCAGCTGTATTTTTTATGAGTTAAAAACAAGATACGTGGCAGTGACCTTCAACTTCAGAACAAGCCAGGTGAAGGGGTTGTTCAGAACAACAGAGGCTTATGTGCACTCCCCACTGATTACACAGCGTTGCACAATCTCGTAAAATCGTAAACCATTTATTTTGAAATGCACATTTTTCTGGAAAACTATTCTAAACACAGCAAACAGGTATTTGACTTTTTTGTTGCTCTTTACTAAAGAAATAATCTACTAGAATTAATGACATTACTTACGGTTCACAAACTATAGTACATAGGAAATTAACAATGCCATAAGAAATGCATGTATAAAAAATTTAAAGTGGAATTTAATGTAATGTGTAATAATTTAGTAGGCCTTGTAGAAAAGAAGACCATCTACATGATCCTTTGATAATGTAAATTTTAGGTTGGGTTTTATTAGTCATGGTATCAATATTAAAATATTAATGCCATCAAACAGAATTTTAGTTGGAACTATAGTTTGAAATACATAGGTTACTGATATATACATATATATATATATATATATATATATATATATATATATATATATATACATACATACATACATACATACGAGAATCTTAAATTTAATTCGCTTTCAGCTAGAGTAGTGGGTGCCAAAAATATTTATACTTACTTCCTCTTCCTAATGTAAGGTGCCAACCACAACATAGAATTATAAAGGGAGAAATTATTTTTCTTCTGTTGAGCCCCAGAACCAGAAGGGGGGATAGCTGTAGAATCCCTCAAGGCTCTCACAAATCTGTCCCTGAGGTTGTCCCACTTCTTCTTAACAGTTTCGGCTAAAAATAATGCAATATATTAATATTTTCTCGCCTTTCCGAAAGTAAAATATATAAATAGAATTAATTTATCATCAAATTAACATTAAACGTTGAGTGTATGCATTTTATATGAACATAGATAAATAATATCAACATATAAAATGAAATGAAAGGAAATGTACAGTTTCACAAAATCAGAAGAAAAATGTTATAATATTGCCAACTTACCATCACTATTCCGGATGTCTGCGATTGTACACCAAGCGTTTTCTTTTATTCTTACATCTTTGTATTGAACATTTGTCTTGTCATATAAGAATTCTTTCTCTTACACATACGAAATTAATAATTCTTCAAATTCCGTAGCTGCCATGATAATCTCGACGAACAATCGCCAATCAGAATTGAATAAATGACTGATTTGACATGCGCAGAAGAATCACGGGAATGGAAATGTTAAAACTTCGTGAAGTTTTGTTTCTCATTCCAGGGTCTACCGTTCCCAGAAAGCAATTGTGTATTCATACATTAAAAAATAAAACTTCCAAGATTTTTCTCGATTCCGTTCTCCTTCTAGTTGCCATTCCCGGGCAATTGTGAAGCCGCCTTTAGGCCTCTTTCACACGGTATGAGAATTTTTCAAAACGGGCCTTTATTTGAATTGAATTCTTGCAGACAGCAATGTACGCATTTTTTTTTCCGTGCACCTATAATAAAATTGAAGTTATATACGGGAAAAAATCAAACCGTGTGTACACTGTTGTCCGCACGAAATGGATTCGAATAAATGCCTGTTTCAAGAAATTACCGTACGTTATTCTAAGTTTCATTTTCATTCCCGACGAAGCTGTGTTGATGATTTTTAACACCATTTAAAATTTATCACACTTCTCCGGTTTCGAATCATGAACGTCGCATTCAATGACAATGATGGCATACACAATGTTAGAAAAGCGAAATTTATTGTAAAATTACTGGGGAAAGGCAACACAGAGCGAGTGATGATTTTATTAAAATACTCCAATTTTTCTTGCAACGGAAGGAAAATATGCTAGCAACAATTTATAAGTTTCCCTTGCTATGTAATTTAGAAATTGTGTGTCGACTATTCGAGCTATGAACCTCGTATCCAGTCGCAAGGATAACATACACTATATTGAAAAGCGGAACTGATTGAAAGATAACTGGGGAGAAGACACACATAGAGAGTGTAATGATTTACCCCATAACATCCAAATTTTTCATTCACCGAAAGGAAAATATGCTCACAACAGCTTATAAACTTCTCGAGCTATTTAATTTAGCATACTGTGTTTCTTCCAAGAGAAATTCAATATGAAATTGTCTAGTTTGCAGTAGAAACTCATCAAGTTATATAGCTTTCAATTCAATTTTACTATTCTTCATGATGGGACATGACTATGCACTTTGTGTATAGTATGTATCTAAACGGAGGAGACCAAAATGTTTGCAGAAAAGCCAGAGAAATGAACATAGACCGATAACAGGAAGTGAGGACAACTAACTGATACGCTAGACAGTACAAATATTTAGTGGAAGCGATACAAACAAAAATTGAAATTCAAATAAAACTGTAGCTGAGTTGAATTGAACTTTTCGGGTATTTTCTCATCATTATCATTATATTATATTAGGCCTATATTATATTATAATATATCATATCGTATCATATCATATATCATATCATATATATCATATCATATCATATATCATATCATATCATATATCATATATCATATATCATATCATATCATATCATATATCATATATCATACCGAGCCACCTTGCTTGGTGGAGGCTAGGAATATGGAAATTGAAAACAGGAGGGGTACCATAGAGAAGGATATCTGCCCCCTTTGCGGCATGGGAGAAGACGCGTTTCATATCATATCATATATCATATTACACTATATTATATTATATTATATTATATTATATTATATTATATTATATTATATTATATTATATTATAGTAGGTTATTTTACGATGCTTTATCAACATCTTAGGTATTTAGCGTCTGAATGAGGTGAAGGTGATAATGCCGGTGAAATGAGTCCAGGGTCCAGCACCCATAGTTACCCAGCATTTGCTCATATTGGATTGAGATGATAAACTCGGAAAAAACCTCAACCCGAGCCACCTTGCTTGGTGGAGGCTAGGAATATGGAAATTGAAAACAGGAGGGGTACCATAGAGAAGGATAACTGCCCCCTTTGCGGCATGGGAGAAGACGCGTTTCATATAGGATAGTATTAGAATGTCAAGAAACAGAAAATACAGGGGAAAAGTTGTTAGACAAAACTTTTTGTGAATTAATAGATATGTACCACATAACAAAATATGTAGTGCAACTAATATAAGCGAGTCAAAAAAATAGGAAAATTTTTAATGATAGTGACTCTGAAATGGGAAGAGAATGTTAAAATTAATGATGTATTATTTAATTGTTGATCTACACATTAGTTTAGCCGTATTTTAGAATTAAGTAGTATATATTCCACGAAATAGATGTATGAGTTCGACTATGTTTTGCGAAAACTCACATTATTATGCAATATTTAGTTTAATATTACTTACATTATTTAGTATGAACTAACATTGTCAAGTTTAGATATGAAAAATAACATTTGATGCGGATTTATTGTGTTGAAGCAGGATTAAAAAGAAACGACTTTGTGACCAGGATACATAACACACGAGGAAGTGTTGAGAAAGTATTTTATGTACAAAATTGATCAGTTTGCAATATTGTTATGAATGTTAATGCACATTTATGTGAAGAAAGAGTTTAATTCGTCTTCAGAGTATTTGAGAATGGAATTAACAAATAAATTGCAATAACATAGGTTCTAGAACAGGGAAGGGCGATTAAATATGTAGTTGGTTATTGACTAATTTTTTTTTTCAAAATGATATGTCAGACATTTATTTCTTGAAATAATGTCCTTAAAGTGACTACCACCGAGATGGAAATGTGCTTCATCAGACATCCACAAAGTGTCAATAAAATCTTCACCTTGATCCATGCGAATCTAAAGTCTTCTCACAAAACGCCCTTCGGCTGAGAACATCGCGATTTAATAATTGATGTACCACCTAATTTTTGTATGAATGAAAATGTAAATGGCATGAGTAGATGGAACGGGATCACGAAGTCGTAAATTAAAATGACAAAATTCGTCTCTAGTAGCCTCAAAAGCTCTTCTTGTAAAAGCTGTTAATTGCTAAAGCACGTTGTGAACCGCTCCAACTTTCCATGATGACTAAATGCCATTGTATTGGCAGTACAATATGGGCGAAGTTTATTGCACTCAACTGTGCTGTGAGAGATATACGCTCTTTAAAATTCCTCGTTCCTCTGTAGGACCCTGTAATAGAGTGGGGCGAAAGTACGCGCGGGGTAAGAGTACGAATTAGGGATATTTCATTAAGCTCGAAATTAGTAACACTTCACGTTGTTGGAAATATAATATGGCTGACAGGTCTAACAATAATTATTTCGTCGTGTTGCTGATTAGCATGAGGTAAGTTGTAATTTGCTAAATTATGATGTTATTTTTCTGTGATTCGAAAGTGTGATAATTAGGGCTAAGAATTGTATGCCGTTACATTGCGCTTCATGCCGCTCTGACTTTAGGTATCAGTACGTAATTGCGTTGAGGTGGGTGATTTCAGTGTGTTTCGTTCAGGAGTGAACTTTAGTTGATCGGTTACATTACGACCGAATACTGTTATTCGTAACAGGCAACATTCAACGTCCTGTAAAGAAGAATAATAGCAAGATGCCTAGGACGAAATTTGTGACTTAATTTCAAATGAGGAAATTTGTAATAATGATACAGATTTTGAGATAAAATATTTCAACCAGTATGAGGTTTAGAGTCCTCGGAATATAAATGACGTCATGACCCATGTGCAGTCACCCGACTACAACAGCACAGGTGGGTCCGTAATGTGCATTACAGTTGTGTGTATTGCTGCTTGGCTGCGGTACGTGTAACAGGCTTCGGCGTAGGGACACCTGATTGAAGGTTACAACTCACGTTAATACTTTAATGGTAGACATTTATTCTCTACACTAGGAATGTACTGTATATACCGCATCTGTACAGGGTGAAATATATTTTGTACCGTACTGTGACGGACTGTATACATATTGAGACACGAAGTAACAGCGCGTTCCATCTCCCACTCCACTCGACCAACACAACACTATCTTCTGTGCGTTCTGAACTTCATGCGTTTCTGTGCCCAGGACCAAATCCTGGTTATAATATAACGTATTTTTACTATATTAGGCTATGTATTTTGTGCTATTCGAATCATTTCTCTGAAAAAAGTAAAACATCTAGTTAACATAAACTGTGAATCCTGTTCTCGTTTTTTTACTTTTGCAGACGTTTATTTGGTTTGTGCTCAATCATTTATTTTTCAGTAACTTTCTGTAAATTTTCTTATTTCTTTGTTGTATTTGTACTGATAATATTTGACACATACTCATTATTAACATACTTCTCAAATTTCAAAAAAAATGTTTAATTAATTATTTGTAAGTTGCTACCTGCGTATTCTTGCCCCACCTTCGACGCACTCTTGCCCGACATGTGGGTTTCAATTTAAACATTTTTAAAGAACGTTGTAATAAAAATTTCTACATTTAACTATTATTTCGTGGTATAATATGGAACAAAGATTCAAAATATAAAAAATGGAAGTCAAATACTTTGAGTTCTAGATGAATTTAAATCTTAAGTGCGTACTATTGCCCTCCTCTAATAATATTTTATTTGTGATTACATAATACAATATCTAAATATATCTGAACAGAAAAAGTATACTAAAAATTTTCTTTATTTTGTTACAAAACTAATGTAAAACCAATTATGATAGTTCGAGGATTTTGGTGTAGTAGGTGTGAAGACATCCAACGTATCGGAGATATATGTCAACTCCATCATCAAGAAAAATATGGAAAGGAGAACGGAGACACCCATCTATTGCATCCGTTACCAAGAGCTTTCCTTCAGGAATGAATCTGTCCTGAATATAAGTTAGTACATTTGTCTTTATACTCTTACTTCTATATGCAGGTTGATCTGCTTCTAACTACAGTTTCTCGAGGCAAAATTCTTATCTAATAACTTTGTAGTATCCCCACTTATATGTGAGTATTCTCTTCAGTTTCCTTTTCGCAAGGACCTTTCAAGGAGGAAGAACTGAAAATAAAACGATTGTTAAATTAATTCTTAGAAAACAGTGAGTTTAGAAGACTTCCCTTTCCAGTTCTCTTGTAGACAGGAAATGAACAGTGTTTTACTTCTCCATGACCAATATCTACACACATCGTCTATGTTGCAACACAGCAGAGAGTCGCTGTTAGTATCTTCGCCTCTTTCTTAGTTTCCCCGGCACAGTACATTTCGAACTTGGGAGTATGCACTTTCGCAAGTTGGAACGGCAGAGCTATGCTCCCTCAATAGGACGCGCAAGGCTCTTTGTTTCACCTATGTGTGTTGGGACTGCTAGGAAATGGCACCCATCTCCAGCCTGCCCCAGTTCTTAATTATCTGCAGCCTGAGGAGCTTTGTTATTTCCAGTGCGGATTACAGGTAATGCGCCCAACAACTCCCTGAATGGCTAATGCCACTTCTGGGGCCTGGATTCAATCTCATCCCATGGTTGTTATACCCCCTGAGAGGCTTAATGGACCTTAGTCCCTTTCCCAGTAAGCACGAGATTTTCACAATAAGATCTCTTAAGATGGACTGAGAACAGTTACCCGACTTGCTATGTCATATTCTACATTTTCTAAAAAGTAAGTTTGCTGAATGTTGGTATAACATAAACTACAAGCTTATCATTTTTTGAGATACAAAAGAGGATGTATTTAATAAAGTGTAATCTTTGCAAAGTAAGTAATGTTTATAAATTTGTTATATTTATTAAAGTTACCTTCGTATAAGAATTAAATGAACTTCTGCAAAATATTCATATATTTTTTTACAAAGAGCAGGTAGAAAAAAATAACAATTAAAATAATTAACCATGAAAACCTGTAACAAAATTGTAGAAAAAATCTAGCTACCATAGCAGATTTTCTCATACGTAAAAGAAGCCTGAAGTGCAAAATTAAGATAAATTAGTGATTAGATAAGCAGAGTATGTATGTATTTATTAGCACTAAAATTGGGTATAAACCCGGTGGCATTGATGTATAATATACAATAATACCATTATAATTCTACAATAATTACAGCAATAAAAGAAAAAGAAAAAGAAAAAAAGAAAATAAAATAAACCTAAATTTATTTCTAACTATAAATAGATGCAATAAACCCAGGACTATAAATAAAAACCATTCTATAATATCGCCGACAATAAGCAAAAGTAAACCTAACTTATAAGTACTTCAAACCTAACTGATAAGTACTTAATACCTAACTTATAAGTACTACCGAAAAAATGAATGTAATTAAAATAGCTCCAACTTTAAATGAATAACATAAAAATATAATACGCCTAAATAAATGTGTTTATGCTCGACCATGCCGAAATGTAATTATACACCCGGTAGTAGCCTTTAATGCACCTCATTAAAGTACACCTATTCGTTATAGTTCAGTTGTTTAGCCATGAGAAATCACCATTGTACCATTATAAAACCGCAAGTATCGATTATTCTCGGATATGCACTCGAAAGACAATTAACGAAACGTACCGGAGGCCGGAAATCCAATACTGTCGCAGAAGGTTATGTTCTGTTACTATAATAATTAGCGTTAATTGTAAATAATATTCAAATAAATTAAATTTGTCATCTCGTTTTTCAATTCTAAATCAATTTCCAGGCTATATCAATATTAATGTTCATGTTATTCTCTAGATTATATCAAGGTCAATGACATTCGTCCCTCGGAAAAAATCAATACTTTCGCGTCTGCGCACATCTTACAATTTAGAAGGTCAGTTCCGCTCTTTACTTAGATAACCATAACATGAATACTTATGAATAATTTCAAGTTAGAAATATGGTCGAGCATAAAAAGTCGTATGAAACTTGCCTATAATGGTAATTAAAACGCTCGTATGAAAATTATGAAACTCGCTTGCGCTCGTTTCATAAACAGACATTCTCGCGTCTTAATTACTACCATTATAGCAGGGATGAGACGATATTAGCTCCCAATCATGGTAGAAGAGCTCGACCTTGATCACGAGCGCAAAGTGCATTCACTGTAACGTAGACAACAGGGATGTACATGCACATGCAGCGAATAAAGGCAGCAATTATTACAATAACTTGTGTTACTAAATTTCTGGCTATGTAATAGGGCTAATTACTCAGTTATTTAATATACATGTACATATATAAACAAATCGCAAAGGGAATGGTTTTTAGGAACAAAAGAGAAATAGGAAAAGTTAATTGTATGTAAACCATTTTATTGCTAAAAGCAATTATTTATTATGTAAATACTTCACTTCATTGGTTAGGAGAAACTAATAGGGTCTTCGGTACATTGAAATAATATAATAGGGTCTACCTGCTCGACTTGTGTGTATTTTTGAGTATTTGTTGAAAAAATAATAATGGCAAGATTGATTCAAATAGAGTATATTGATTGTGTGATTGTGAAAATGTAGTCCTTACTCACCAGTCGTGATTATGTAATGAGTTTTCTTAGAGTGATTTGTGAGATGCACGTAACACGAAAAAAACAAATTGATTAAATTAAGATATTGAGAGCCATCGTAATTTTTGGGGTCAATCATTTAAGGGGATATGTATGACTTTTAAAACTTCCACAATTTCGGCCAAAATTTGTGAAATTTAAACTACATAAACAGATCTATAATAATATCATCTGTACAAAATTTTGTGCAATTAGGTCTAATAGTTTTGAAATTATATTTTTAAGTATATTTTATATTGACGTTACTAAAAAAGCTCCTTGCATCAAAGTTTTCAAAATGTTTAGTTCAAATTTGATAAAAATCCTGAAAATAGTTATTGGAATACAAGTGAATTAGCATTTTGAGTTTAGTAATAGTAGGCCTATAAGTTAAGGTGCAATCAAAGATAAAATATTATTTCTAAATTAAAGAAAAACATAGTCTAATAAAAGTAAATATCCAGAAACAAGCAACAAATAAAACATCAATAATAAATTTAAAATAAAGAAATAAAAGGAATCTAGATACTATCTGCTGACCCAAATGTAAATTAATTTACCTTCGATGTCAATTCCGAAATGAATTTATTTCTCTCTTCTCCTGAATAATGCCTATATTTTTTCATGTTGCATCTCAAATTGCCGTTTTATGTTACTTTTTTGAAAATGATATTTTGTTTTTACACAACAAACGCTGGACTTCATCACCATGTTCGAAGCATAAATATTGTATCTTCCACTCTTCCTTGAAAGCTTTAAGCGCTTCCGTTCCGTCATGATGCGCTGTGTTCTAAGATCTATACATCCTTTAGCAATGTTTACAGATAAAAGAGCTCTGCGCGCGCGCAGCGGGCATAAAATAGCTCTCGCCCGCAAATATTAGTCACCATCGCAAGACTGCATTATAGGCTCGTTGCATAATGTACTAATGCGTAGTAATTACGAAATTAGACCAAAAGATCTATGTGAAATTGTCAACCGAAAGGAAATTAAATCAATGAAGACCAATAAAAAGTATTGACGTCTGAAATGGGTCAATAATTATTGCTCAAATATTTAAAAAGTTATACGATGATAATCATGATGATAGTGAGTAAATGTTAGGGTTGCAGCACTCCTATTTCGTATTTCTCAAACTACCTGACAGGAGAAAAATCATACCACACAGTTCCGTACTGACTCCTGTTGAAAGTTTGTTCAATGTGATTTTATGATCATTAATAATCTTCCTCGTATGTAATCGTAAAATTTGTAACTAATTCAACAGTTCATAGCATAAATACGCATAAAAATGACTTTCATAATCCATCGGCAAGTTTATCGTGCTATCAAAAAGGAGTGCGTTATATGGCAGTAAAAAAATTTAATAGCCTCCCTATGGATATAAAAAATGAAACGCAAAACATAAGATTATTCAGGGTCAAATTAAAAAAAAATTAATTTCTCACACACATTATTCTGAAGGTGAATTCATGACATTCAACAACGATTCATGAATATTTCTGTGTTGTATTAAGTACAGATACTAAACCTTCGTTTTGTACTAGTAGACTATATTGTAAAACTCTTCTGTATATATTTCAACTAGGCTGTGACTACAATTAAAACTTTGTAGTAATATGAAGATTTTTTCTTTTTCGTTTGATATGTTCCATATTCTAGCTGTGAAGCGGTGTATGAATATCCTGGAATGTAAATAAATACAATACAGTGCAATACTATGGTTTTAGCAGAAATGAGTACCAGGGAGCACAGGCTACAAAAAAATAGGCTGACATCCCTACTGATATTAATGTCGATTTCTTGTAAAGGTGGGATCCTCAACCTCCCGCCACACTCTAGGCAGATTTCGCCCGTAATGTTGTTATCAATAGTAGTCTCACTAGAGGTTTTGATTTATCTAGAGAAAATCAAAACTCGAGTGGGACTTAATTGACTATTACACGATTAGAAGAAAGTATATAAAGATTAGAAGTAACGAAGTACTCCAATACAATAAAATATTAATTGACTTACGAAAATACAACTGTCTTCAAATGTATTATTGTACCATCTCAACATTACAAATATTACGCTAGATGCATGCTAGATGGCAGGAGTGTGTTATGATTAGCTGCTTTCTTGTTATCAGTTGTGTCAACTATGGAATCTTCATTGAACTCTGTAGACTGTTACTAGTCAAGAAAGCTTTGTTGATTCAATTTTATTTTTATTAAAACAGTTGCATTCCACTTCAATTATCCGGATCCCAGTAATCAACGTCACTTTTACAGATGATTTTCAATAAATCTTAGTATTAAACAATCTCTGATACGTGAATATCCATAATATCTTATAGCAGAAGCTATAACATAACCTAAATAATATAAACAAGTGTTAGAAAAGTTTTAATTAAAGATGATGAAATAAGCAAGAAAAGTTTTAATTAACGATTATGACATAAAAGTAAACATGAATAATTTTAAAAGGAATGATTATTGAAAGTACAATTTTCAAATTTGAATGCTTTAGTGATTGGTGGTTCAGTTGATATTATATTGGACGTGTGCGTAAAAGAAGTAGAACTCGTTGATGTGCATGGTGTATTCCTCAACTTATTCAGGATTTCCGAATGGTGCTCTTCATTTATTTGTAAATAGGGATTCAGGGAAGATGGATAGCTATGACCAATGATCTTTATTTATTCTTGTTCTTGAATGCCAATGCGAGTCATATTTGTAACTGATGTGCATCGACTGGAGTGGTTTGTAATTTTTTTTTTTTTTTTTTGACGTCCAGACCAGTGCAGGTTGAAATGTTGGCAAACAAATAAACAAATGCTAGGGTAGTGATAAAAATAAACAAATGCTAGGGATGCGATAAAATTGTGCGATATGCAGCCATGATTGGTTGAAAGACGTCCTTTCGTACCGTTTTATTGGTCAAAAGTAGTGTGACGTAGTTGAAAGTGTAATAGTCAGGCTAAGACGCTTTATTAGCAAACACTTCTTGCTTGTTAGTCACAAACGAAAGATAATTATTTTCGAACATGGAGGTACAGAAGTGCTTATAGGGTGGGACAAGGAACAGTCCTGAGGACTTGAATGCAAATTAAGGGTTCAGAGCCATAG
Source organism: Periplaneta americana (assembly GCF_040183065.1). Lineage (NCBI taxonomy): Eukaryota > Metazoa > Arthropoda > Insecta > Blattodea > Blattidae > Periplaneta > Periplaneta americana. The sequence goes on from NC_091132.1 coordinate 93,436,774, forward strand.
TGGGCCAAGCGCCGTTTATTAAACTCGGAGAAAGAAAGGGTTAAATTTAAGTGAACAACATAGTAATGAAGATCGACATATCAATTAGAATCGTATTCACCAAACAAAATTCTATAAGAAACAATCGATCTCTCGAAATCGAAAAAATGTAGTTGTGTAACTTTGTTACTAAGCTCCTCAATTAATGAATATTGAATGTGAGAGTGGTATTATAAATTATACGAGGTATAGGAAGATAATGGTTCAGAAATTTATTTACTTAGGAATTCAAGATAATGATTTCGACCTTTAGTCACAGAAGTTCGGCGACTTTATCTTCTACCTTTGTATTAGATTTGTACTTGAATGAATGCAATTTTCAGGCTCCTGGTAAGCCAATATTTAATTATACAATCTTTCTCTTACACAAAAACACAGACACATACACAAAAGATACACCCGCACACAAAAAACATACACATAAAGAACACATTCAAAAGAAAAAAACACACATCACTTACATAGAAAGTGAGTCCTTGAAACTTACGCGATCATTATAAGAATCATTAGGCCTATGTGAACTTTAGTCTTTGTATCTTGGTATTCGGGAAACCTTCTGGACGTGTATATGTGTATTGGGAATCACAAAAACGTGTGCATAATGCGTGCGTCCATTACATTTGCCATATTCGTAAGTTTCATCATGTTTCCCCATCTTTCCTAACTCTGTCTTGATTAAGGCTAAGCAATCGACGAGCCCTGAATTCTCTTATTCTCTTATTTAAAATTCTGCGCACCATTACTCCAATCTACTTGGCTTCTCGTTTTCAAAATTTATCCGCATATCAGCTAAGTACCAGGTCTTACCACAAAAATTTGCTCATTATACCCTGTCACAAGACATCTCTATATTCTTCATTCTATATAGTTTCAGTTGCTATAAATTGGAACTCGCTTCCGAATGATGTAAGGGGTTGTTGGACAATAATTTTATTTAGCTAAAAATTACAAAAATTCGTGCTTAAAAGATTAATTACTGATTAATATTTGTTACTTACAATGAAACTGTCCCGCGCCGTGGCGTCGTGGACTATGGCATACTGCCTAGGACTCGCGTTACGGAATGCGCGCTGTTCGAGTTCTCATGGGGGAAGAAATTTTCTCATGAAATCTAGTCCAGTGTATGGGACCGGTATCCACCCAGCATCGTGATGCACTTGGGGAGCTACGATAGGTAGCGAAATCTGGTTGCGAATGCCAGCTATAACGGCTGAGGGGATCATCGTGCTAACCACACGATACCTCCATTCTGGTTGATGATCGTCCACCTGTGCTTCGGCATGTGGGCGTGAGGCCAGCAGTCGGCTGGTTGGTCTGGGCCATTCGCAGGCTGTAGCTCCACGGATTATTATTACTGTTATTATTTTTATAATTAAAATATCATTTGTCCATTTTTATTATCACCATTAATTTCTATAAATGGATTACAAAACCTCTAATGGCAAATGTCATTACATTAATATTATTCTCATTATATCAGTATATTTTGGTTTTATATGTTTTTCCCTATAACATAGTTCTAGTAAACTATTATTACATCAATTCTCATTATTTAACCAACTAACTATCTGAACTTAATTGTAATTCTTTACATATAGCATATAGACTGAATTAAAAATTATATTAGCTCATAAATTAAGTTATTACTTCTTTTGTATAGGCTTTATCTCAAATTAAATAAACATGTAATAGTTATTAAAATTTAACTGAAGAATATTGCTGGAGAGTCTTTAGTATAGTGTAACTATTCATAATTTAAATATGTATGTAAGGCGCTTGCCTGCCGGTCTGAAGTTGCGTTCGAGCACGGGTTCGATCCTTGCTTGGGCTGATTACCTGGTTGGGTTTTTTCCGAGGTTTTCCCCAACCATAAGGTGAATGCCAGGTAATATATGGCGAATCCTCGGCCTCATCTCGCCAAATACCATCTCGCTATCACCAATCTCATCGATCAATCTCATCGATGCTAAATAACCTCGTAGTTGATACAGCGTCGTTAAATAACCAACTATATATATATATATATGTCACTACTGTATTGTTTAAGGCTGCCTATGGCCTTAACTCTGCCAGCGAAAATAAAACATATTCTATCTTACATAATATGTTAGAAAACACTAAAATGTAATAAATTCAAAAGTTTCACATTACGATATTTTTGCTGTCATGGATATTTAATAATTCATCTCTTATTATAATTTTATGAAGCCTCTTTTGGACATTTCTTTCCTTTATGTTCGCAGTAAGAAATAACATTCTTGAAAGAAATTCTTTGGTTGGTAATAACATCTTACAGAAAACGAAGTTGTAGGGCCGGCACTCGATATCTTCAAAGCAATAATCGTTAAGTTCCGAATAATTGCATTATTACGGTATGAAGAATTCAGGAAATGAGTGCCAGCATTCGCAAACTTCCCCCTACTCCTTAGACGAAGCATATAACTGTGAAATATTACCTTACTTTATTATAATGGAGCTTGGCTTCTCTGAGTTCGAGGTTACAAAGTTTGTAAATAGACAATATCAGAAGAAAAACATAACGGTGAATTAAACGGATGAAGCATCGCATACAATGTTCAGGCTATGAGAATCCACATTTCATAAATATTAACATTAAAATGAGTGATTCAATTACGTCATGTACCTAGTGTCAAATATAGTTATTGAATAAAGAGCAATTATATAAAAAGGGAAGAGGGGTAGCGTCGCGTTAAATATGAGAAGCACGCGAGGTTGACTCCCTACAACAGTGATGTCAAAGCAAGGCCATTTTTCTGACCTTGAGTCGTGCGCGGGCAGCAAGCGCTAAATATGGAAAGACGAAGGGTTGTATATATGAATAAGCAACTTGTTGGATTAAGAAAACAGTGGTGCACAAACTTCAAACGGAACGTGAAATTTTATGTCGTTATTCTTATATGGCTTCTTTCTGTTGAATATTATCTATGTCTGTGAAACAAAAGTACTACCACTGATTTCTTAATATTGCACATGTGTTTTAAATCATAATAACATAATAGAGAGTTAAGAAGGAATATTCACTTAAATTCCATATCAGTATAATATTATACTGTATTAAGTGGATGAAACACATCATTCATAAAGAAAGTGATATTCCAAAGAAAGAGATTGAGTATGACATGATAAGTTGGAAATTATATTGATTATATCTTTAGCCTTACAAAAGTAATCAATAAACTAATCAAAACAATATTACAGTACAAAGCAAAGTTACCTAGGTGCTGTATCTGTTTTAAGTGTAACTAATATTACATAACAAACTCTTATCGCATTATGCTTTTAAGGTGATACTTGTGAGCAACTTCCTATCATCAGAATATTAAATTATTTTCTCGAAATCTGCTGAAGCTATAGAGCTGACATTTTTACAACACATGGGCACGTATCTTTTGATTATGATGTAACAGTAGTTGCTTTGTTAATTCATTTCCTTACAAACAATTTCCATGCGAATATTTTCAAAATTTTCAATACACTATCTTCAGTAATACGTATATACGGTATATTAGATTTACGAAAACATTCTGTAAGGCTACTAAATAAATAGGCCTATACCTGAAAATTTCACTTTTCTATACGAAAAGTTGAGAAAATATTTCTTTTGAATAAGAAAATCAAACTTGTGAAAAGTGAGCATTAAAATCAAAACTTACATTCTTATAATGCACTTATACTTCTCAGGCAAATCTAAAAATTAACATGGATACAGTTTTAATAAGTTCTCTTCCCTTTATCTGTTGAACCAGTGCTGGCCATCCCTGAATATAGCTCGACCAAGCGGCATCTCTCCTGGACTCTAAAGCGCGCGCTTGCTCCTGTGGAGATCAATTGACATGCCTGCCCTATAATATCTCCATGGACCTTTCGCACTGATGCAATCTTTCCGACACCACGATGATCCTAGGATTCACATAGCTTGTAACAGAATTGGGTACTAAGGTATGTTCTTGGTGGAAAAGGCAATCAGCACGTTGGAAAAAGATTCCTACTAACACTCAGTGCTGACTGTCTTGCGAGGCGTGAGCCTTAACATACAGCCAGCAAGAAATTTTCTAGCCTGTAGAGGAAGAGCTTATACTCTCCTTGCTTACTTACATAAAAGTATTGACAATAAATAATATAAAGGAGAATAACAATGAAGAAAGTTATATTTTTCAAATACTTTTCTTGTAATAAAACTAACTTTACTGAAATTTTAATATTCTCTTCTTACTTTTTTCTTTCTTTTTCCCTACATTTTTACGCAATCTTGACTATTTCGCCGTACATGTCTTTCATTCTTTCCCTGGTCACGTATAATCATGGTCATGGTTTGAGTTGTATTAGTATACATTTTCAGATTATGTTATGTTCTGCTTTGTGTAAATATGCTTCCATTTCCATTAGAGTTCTAATACTTTCTAAGTTATTATATTTAATTAGGAGCACTTTTTTATATTTTAATACCTTCATGAAATGTGAACTTCAATTTCCAACAATATTTCTATTTGCTCTGCTTGTATTTCATTGTACCTATTTTGTCCATGCGCCCAGATTTTCCACTCTTAGCCATGATATTACAGAATTTTAGTATTTTTTATGATTTCAGTTTGAGTGAGAGGATGTCGCAGAGAGTAATATCCGCAAAGAGTTCCACAACAACATTTTTAATTCCAATTTAAAAAAGAAACTAGAAGAAAAATGTAAGAATGATCCCATACCCCTTATAAAATTTAACGAGTTTAAAACTAGAAAATTTTGTAGTCGTCGTCTTATGAAATCTAATTCATTTTGTTAGACGCTACATAGGTTATATATAATGGCATATAAAATTGGTCAATATGCAACAACAGTATTGAATCCGTCCAGTTTAAATCTATCTTTGCATGGCTCTTATGTTTAAGCTACAGTGCGGTCAGTTTCGCTTTCCCCCGCAGCGCGGAGTTTTTCCTATGAGCGAGCCCCCACTCGTTTGCCGTGCACTGGAGGAAGTACCAAGCATGTATGCTTACTTGTTGACCTTGCTTAATGTCGCAGTCATAGCGCAGCTGTTCCCGGGTGTGTGTTGTGTTGTTCGTTTCTTAATTCGACAGTATACAAAGAATTCATGTGTTAACTCAGCTCGTGAAGTTCTAAGTCAGCTTCAAGAAAGATTCTCGGGTGTAGACGCTTCAGATCGTAAAACAGTCAATAATCTTTATCATAAATTTCAAGAAACTGGAAGTGTCCAGGATAAGAAACCAAAAAAAAGCAGCGTAGGGTTCTTACCAAAGAAAGATTACGTGACATTCGTAATTGTTTAGAAAATTCTTCTAGAAAATGTCTTCGAGGCCTTGCACAAGTGGGACTTTCATATACGTCTGTACAATAATCTACTAAATTATTGCACTTGAAGCTATATAAAATAACTGTAGCACAGCCAGGTGACCCCGTACGTACGCGTTCATTTTGTGAGTGGATTCTGGAATATGTGATGAATAATTTTCTAGACAGATGCGAAAAATGTGTAGAGAATGAAGACTGACAGTTTCAACACCTCATTTGATAATTTGGTAGGCTAAGTAATGAGCCTCTTCAATTTTTTTGTTTATTGTTGTATGATTGGTTTGTTTTAATGTTTCACCCTACCTCTAATCGCCGAGACCTGACTAACTAGCTAATCCGGTTAACTAGCGCGCGTTCGCCCATAGGCAAAACACTCCGGCGGAAAGCAAAACTGATCACACTGTATTTAAGAACTTAAGGATGTGTTCCCTAGCACATTCAGAATACACACGTACCTTTAGTTGAAGGTAAATAGTTACAATAATCTTGGACGAGAAAAATTAGAACTTCTTATAATCCCAAGTATTATACATTTATCACAAGTTATGCCAATGTCATAGTTTTTTAATTTTTTAAATCAACACAAGTAAGCTTAGTCTTCAATAATTGACTTTCAGTTCTTGTAATTACATTAAGACGTAGGAATTAAAATACGGTACAAGTTAAAAGAAGAAATTTTTTAATTCGCTACATTACATTCAACTTCTTTTACGAAGAGCCGAGAAAAGTATTCCTGCTCATGGATATTATTTTCTGCCAGCAATAAATTAGTGAACTAGTGGAAACTGGTTTCGTTTAATAAGTTACGGTATCGTCGGAAAAGTAACATGGGCAAGTAATAGTTTACTTAGCGGTGGTTCAGCGCGTCAGCTTTCAGCAATGAATCTTGCAACTTACATTGTCCATCACAATTATTATAGATGTAATAATACAATTTATTGGCTTGTCTTCCAATAAGTGTTGTAACTGTAGACCATACTCCCTAATGAATAATTCACATCTTTTGAAAAGCTTTCTAGACAACGACTGAATTTCGTCTCCATCGATAGAACTGAACGATAGGCCGATGGTCAGTTTCATTCAGTTTATGAACGACTGTTGTTTTATAAAGTATCAGTTTTAACTATTTTTTCGCTTTCCAAGTTGGTGTCTTAAAGACACCTGCGTCTAGAGCTAACTTTCTTAACGATACCGTGGGAAACTGTTCTAGTCTACAGTATATATCATCTAGATTTTCTTCAGGCACAAAACGATTTGTGCCCCTTCTTGTTATGTATAAATGGTGAGGTTTCTTTCACTTCTTTAACTAAATTCTGGGTTGTTGCATCAGACAGTTATTAAAAGTCGAGTTAAGTATTCCCGTAGTAATATCGCACGACACATAAATATTCTAGACGAAGATTCGCTGTCCTAATGTGTACTACATTGCCACGAACTAAACTAAGCTGCACTTCATGGATATCAGCTTTATACTAGCACCCTAAACTTATATCTAGAGCATTCATTTTAGCCACATAACACGACAGACAGCGAATGTTAAGTTAGCTGTACGGAGTATGGATGACGTCACGTGACCTTGCGTACGTACGTATCACATACAAAATAGTTGCGGAGTTGTAAGACAGACCGTCCACGTAGAGCACACAGCGAACGTACCGTGTCAATTATCTTTAGTTGTACAAGATCAGTGCATTTACAATGCCAAAAGCAAAACGTTCTTTACAGGATCGTTTGAATAAGACTATGGAGGACTTTGTAAATGAACATATAAAGTCACATGCCGACTCTATAATTTGTGTTCTGTGTAAGACGTCAATAAGGGGAAGTAAAAGTAAGTACTAGAACAATATTGTAATTCGAAGAAACAAGTTCCTAAAGTCGTACGATTTGTAACAATTTTTGTGATAATTGGTTAAATGAATCATGTAATTTTTAGTTAAAAATTGAAAAACAAAATCTGTACAAAGCAATTAAGAACACATGTATAGCTTCAGAATATTAGATAATTAAAGAGATGATACTCCTGAATAGTTCATTCTTTATCTGTAATATCCTTTTACCCTAAAACCTGAAGAATAAAGGTATTTTATAAACAATTTCAGATTAGTGTAATTTTAAAAATATTGAGATTAGGACAAATATTCATATGACATGTTTTGCTCAGAATGCCTTCGGGAATAAGCTCCGTAAGGGACGGTAAATCCTCGTGAATCACTCTGTATATAGGAGAAAGATTTTGTGTCAAGTAAACTATCAAGAAAATGTTACATGTTCCCATCACTTAAAGTAAAATCAGAAATTTCACAAGTTAGTGTTCTTGGACCAATACAATAGCCTACCCAGGCCTATCTTACATATTTCTGACCTGTCTACTAATTTATATGCGACCTTAACCATAACTGCAGCTATTTTAGCAGTTCATGATAAGCCAAGTAGTGAATCATATTTTACAAGAACATCTGATGCACCTACAAAGCTGGCTTGAAAATGGAGCGTTAAATATGAATGAAACCAAAAGTCAACAGTTTACATTAAATGTAATATTATATGGTAAATAAATAAATAAATAAATAAATAAATAAATAAATAAATAAACAGATAAATAAATAAACAAATACGTAACAAATAAATAACTAATAAATACACAAAGAAACAAACAAATAAAGAAACAAACAAATAAACAAACAAATAAATATACAAATAAAGAAATAAATAACTAATAAATAAATAACGAACAACTAAATAACTAATAAATAAATATTACATAAATATACTGTACACACGTATTGTTGTTGTTTGTTGCTTAGTCAACTATCCGAAGACAGGTTTGAACATCATTAGTGACATCAATAAGGCAGCACTCATGAGGCAACTAAGCCATAAGATATAGTGAGGTATGGTTGCCAGTTCCCTTACCCTCCATTGCGTAAATCGCTGACTAGTAACATAATATTACATATATAATGAATAGTATAAATTTTACACTATAAAGAAGTTCCTGTCTACTAATATAACACAAAAATAAAATTGTATCTGAAACTGAAGATGTGGTATATTTAGGATCGCCAGCTAACTTGGAAAATACATAGCCTACCTGGACCAAACGAAAACAACTAAACCTTAAATGCAGCACATTTCATAGGTTTATCGGACAGAAATTACAACTTGAGCAGCAAGTAAATTAACCTCTACAAAGCCATTCTAACGTAATTCAACTTCGGGGCACTGCAAGCAAATTTAGCATCGACATATTGTAGCACAATTAAAGACAATGTGATCAATTTTATTGGCAAAATCTCTTGGTATGTCAACAGCAGATACTCCTATCTTGAATTTCGCATCCAAACAGTCAAGAAAGAAGTAGCAAATTACAGTCCTACATGTCGGAAACGTGGTCCGCCGAGTTAGCTCTGTGGTAGCGTGTCTGCCTCCAGGCTAGCCGGCCCGGGTTCGATTCCCGGCGGGGTCAGAATTTTTATGTAAAATTTCTACCTCGGACTAGGAGAGATGGCAGTGCACAACCTAGATCAGTGGTCCCCAACTCAGAGCACTGTGTCGTCATCAAGCCTTGCCCGCTCGGCACGGGAACGTCGTAACAGGGCAAGTAAGACGTTCAGCGGCGGGACCACAATATGAATTTACTGCATAGATTTATGATTGTTTTCTGATGAAAAAAGATACGGGCTGAATAGACGTAACTAAATAAACTGTCTTAAACAATTTGAAAAAAAAAAAAAACATTGTAGCCTTTTTTCAACAAAGTTAGAAGTTAATAAATTTATAATTACTTTCAGAAAAGTAATACACATTTCCTGATAATTATTCGGGTAATGCATGACAATTACTGTAAATATGTAAACTGCTTCTGTTAGGGAAAATGTTGAACAAAACATATAAAAACCCTAGAAACAGTAATGCAGAAATTAACTCCATTCAGTCCACTCGACACTGGCATTAGCACTGATTTTTCGGGATTTGTTTAATTCTCTTTTCCCCTCAGCAATTTCTCAACGTTTGGAACTATTGTTTGTATAGTGCATAATGTGACAGCACATTTTAAGTTGTGATTCGATGCTTGGCTTCCGTGACATGGCTTGTTTATCTTCATCACAGGAAAAAATTACTGTTCGCACATATGTGAATCCGAAAATGCATGTCTGTACAATCGGGGAAATCTAACACATGGAAAGTTCATATAAAAGCAAGATAACTTCTTTTGTTTTCATATTTATCCTCCAATTCACTAACGTAAAGTAAATTAATAAGTTCCAATTACAAATAATAATCGAAAATCAAATTGAAAATTTCCGTAGACTTTAAATCTCGAATCAAATTCCTGGCGCAGATCGCATGATGTGTGAATATATCCTTCGAAATCCAAAGTCTTAAGAAACTAGTATGCCTCAGTTCAAATAACCTATCCAATAATTTTCCTCAACTTAGTCACCGCTCTTTACTATAATATGACAGATCGCCATACTCGCTATTGCATTCGTCAAGAAATACTTAAATTGACGATGAGCGAGACTTTTCGATATAATTTTGTTGGTGGTTTTTCCAACTGGGCTACTTCTGTAACACCATTTTTTATTTGTTTTACACGTGAATTCTATTGTTGTATATTGCAGTGAATAGAAATAACTTCATTGGATAAATTAACGCTTTTCACTTCGTCCCTTAGACTCCTTATTACACCCGTTTTACTTCCAACCATGGAAGGAGGACCATTGGTTGCCAAGGATATAAGTTGATTCCAAGGAAGTGCAAAATAATTTCTACAGCGTCTACATGAAAATATCAAAAACAGTAGTAGTATCATTTATGAGAACAATATATAAGAGCTTCCCTTAATCGGAAGGTTTTCAATAACGCCTCTTACAAAAATCACCAGTTACATAAGTATTTTCATCTACTGCCAAAGAATAACAAATGAAAGACTGGCAAATAATTATTAGTTGCACCTGAACGTCCTCGGCTAGACCTCGGATGGGATGCATCATGGTGGAAGAACACAAACTGATAGTTTCAAACTCCTACACTTGTGAGAAAAGTTCTTCAGTTGTAATTAAACATTCTTCAAATTTTCAGTCTTTTAAAGGTTTCTAATATCTCACTATTACAAGTGAAATTTTATAACTGAGTCGCACAGCCGATTCACTAACATTGTGATCTTAACAACTTCTAGATCATTTTCCTTCAATTGTTGAATTAATGCTACACGCTCTTCATCTTCGTATCTGCCATATTCGTTAGAGTTGTATAATGTATCTGTAAATTGTATTGCTTCAGTGTGGCCTACGTTTTGAAGTGTTTTCTGCTCCTCACATCTCTTGTTTGAATAGATGGCAAGAACCGCCTCTGTTCACTACAACGCAACGTCACAAACCGGTCCTCTGCCCGGTACAGTAAGCACGCATCAGCCAAGCATTGCCCGCGTCCATTCATACGCGAGTTGATGATCACTGCACTAGATTGTGCACCAATAGGTCTATGCATAGGATAAATCCCAAATCTCTCCGCAATGCATATGAAGAGAAGGCATATGTCACTGTTGAAAGTGATTCGTCCGTCGGATGGGGACGTTAAGCCTGGCTGCCCTTTTGGTGCTATTCGACAGAAGTAGGCTACGTGCCGGCACCGGGTTTCTCCTTCTCCCTTCCTCATCATCACTCATTCCAGACACTACACTTAACACGAACACTTACACATACACTCATCCTAGTACACGACATAACTCTCCACAGTTACACATCATGTACAGTGTGACCCGGCGAAGTGGTGTACAACTAGAAAATGGGTCATAGTTCTGGCATCTATCCGGAATATGCGGAACCCGAATCACGCAAGTGAATTGGGTAGGCATTGGATACACACACATATCGGAAACGTTTAAATATTTAAATTCATTATCAATTAATTTATTGGATAACAGTACTCTTCACCCAAGTAGACTTAACAGATTATTTTAGGCATAATCTATATGTTCAAAAATTAATATTTAATTTTATAAGCTATTTATATTCCATTGGGCTGTATTTTGTAAGACTGTTAAGATTATTTTATCATTCTTACTTTTTTTCATAGTGTTGAATAAGTTGCAAATGAGTTTCGCTAACAAGTTACAAAATATTTTCTAACAGGGCAACGAACTCACATCTGTTGGATTTGCGGCCGAAAATTGTACATTTGAACTTCAGCCAAGCACTGGAAAATTGATTTAATTTTTATCTCTTCCAATTAGCTTTATGCAAATTGGGACAACTAGTTGTCATACATAATCCAACAATTTTACAAATCTGACTCATTTAATTGAATGCATTGGAGAAGTTCTTTGTTTATATGAAACAGCGTAATGAGTGGCTCACAAATAATAACCAAATTTCAAAGTGATACCAAGGTCTAATAATTACCTAGTACGGTTTCATGCCTTGTAGAGAATCATAGTTAATTAACGTTATAGCATGAAATTCAGCAAAATTACACATTTGACTGCATATTGGACTGCACGCCCTAGTTTAAATTGCGATGTATTCACTGCTGATACAATTATCTCCGCCAACAATTCAGGCGCGCATTATTGGTGACGATGTTACCACGCAAACAAGATTGTCTGGCCTGTGATTTCGTGAATGCTAGCGAAGAAACGAGAAAGTCAGGCTACGGCGCGACGTCATATTCTTAGTCCTGATATGGCCAATACTGAACAAGTTTATCATAAATATAAATACACGTTGAACATGAGTTTAATATAGCAATTCCTTTGTTTTTTAGGACTTGAACATGTATTATATTAAGCGATTGTCACGATGGCCATGACTGGCCGAGATAACCATGTGACTCCGATTCGCGCCGTAGCCTGTCTTTCACATTAACCACGTTTCTACCGATATGATGCAATCATTGCATACATTTATTCAACCAGTATTAGTACCATAAAATAGCCAATATTTATTTCTATACTCACATTATGTAAAGTTTAGAGACAGCACATTTTTGTCTTCTGTGCTTTACTTCTTGTCAACGAATCTAACGATTTGTAAGTTAGAAACACTTTTCTTAACAGCTAGACGAGCTCAGTCACAGATTAACAATGATAGGATGCGAAAGTGTAGTCAGCGTATAGATATTTATAAGTATGGCCACTCAGCGTCGGTACCTTTAATGTAGCAGGACTGATTTCAATGACCTTCAAACCAGTTTGAGCGTGAGATTCTGCTTTCTCCCTGAAGTTAGCAATGACATCACACCAGCTAACAGTCGATACAGCGGAAATATAACACTTACAATTAATACATCTATGTACATTATGTATTCAAATAAAATAAATTGGACCTATGAAATAAATCCGTCATTATTTGTAATGTATAGACTCTAGAGTTCCGTTATAATGAGAGTTAAGACGTTGACCCCATCAACAATAAAATAAAATATGTAATGATTTGATAGCGCTGAAAATGGAAAACCAAAACTCCTATGAGAAGTAAAACCATATGACTATACATTGTATACAAATATTAGACGAATTTGACACATAATTTTATAACAAAATAATATAATTTATTAGGTTCTTTACATCAAATAAAATCAAAAAAATTATTATTACAACTGGTTTATCACTGAGAAATAAGTAAAAGCTATTAACTTGAATTTATTTGAAGCAAAGCGTTACTGAATTATGCAATAAGGTAGGCGACGTTTGGATCCTGTGTCTCAATTCTTATAATTATTCAATTATCATCTTAGTGTATGCTAACCTCTACCGCTTGAAAGTGTAACTAAACGCCGGCGCACAGAGAAACAAAACAGGAAAATTCGCTCAGTATCCATTCTATATAATCATTATTCGCTGGTGCAATCATCATCATCTAGTAAAAATAAGAAGAAAGAATAATTCGACTATCGCCCAGTATCGTAGATGGTAAACGTTACAACTACTTACGTCATGACAAAGTCCCGTTATTCGTTATCATACTCGCAACAAATATACAGAACTATATAAGTGTGTATATATTGAATATGTTTAGCAATGATGTTTTTGGAGCATAGATTTAAAATACAAGTAGTAGTTAGTAAAAGACCATATTAACTTTTTTTTCATTTTACAAGATAGTGTAAAATATACTACCAGTACAAGTTACATATCAGAATCCTCATATTCTTCTTTCATCTTTCTGTTGGCTCCAATTCTGATTTTAAGTGAAAGTTGGAAGAAATAAAATTATAATTTATTTAATTTGAATTAAATTAGATGGGTTCAGAAGAGAGAGAGAGAGGATAATCTAATGAATGTAGTTATATTTTCGCTACTTGGTGCTCTGCTAGACTCATCGAGTAGTATCCACAGGCGACACCAAAGTCAAATTCCAGATTAGCGCCTCTACTGCTTGAAACAGGAAAGTCCATAATTGTCTCATTGTATTCGTAATTCAGCCATGTCAAAATGCCCAAGTGCCTGCTTATTACAAGGTTCCTATATCTGTTGTTAATTCTAAGACATACTTTTAAAGGACAAGATCTGTTCACAAAGAGTTTCGCCCGGAACCATTTTCTCCCCTGACCTTTACAAACTCCGTTGTACAAACCCTCTTCATTTCACCTCGTGTAGTAATATTTCATATCATGAACTGAAAGATAACTTGTCTGTGTAACGCTCAGAATTGTGCACTGAAGGTAGAAGAAATCGACGGCTTCCAGACTAAATTTTGGCACTAACCCTCTTCCTAGTACCCCTTTATTTCTCTTCAAAATAAGCTTCAAATGTTCAAGTCCCAAACATTAATCTGTATGAAAATATTCAGGGAATATATAATATGAAATTTTGAGTATTACCTCCCTCATTAACTTTACTACTAGCAAGCGGTATAGTAGAAAGAGGTCCAGGGACAGGTTGAACAGTATACCCACCGTTAGCAAGAGGTAATGTACATGCTGGAGCATCAGTTATTAAGGGGTATACGACTGAGCATTGCAACCTAGAAGACCTATTGCTTTAACCCTCGAACTAGGCGCATTTCTCACCCACACCAGCTGACTACACTAAGGTTCCCTGAGTACCCAGATTTCCAGCAGGTAACCCCACTAGTAACTAGGCCAGCCGAACGGTTGTACGAATACAAAACATAACCTATGGTAAATATGACAATGGCATGGGAATAAATTATGGTGAAATGAGTCCAAGGCCCAACGCCGAAAGCTACCCTGAAATTCCTCTACAAATGGCAAAAAAATAAATAAATAAATAAATAAATAAATAAATAAATAAATAAATAAATAAATAAATAAATAAATAAATCCTCGGATAATCGCAAGCAGGATTTGAAATCAGGGACACTCATTTCACAGTCATATATTCTTCAGTAACCATTATTCCACAGCTGCGAACGCTATTATTACAATAACATTTTCAAAATAAACTAAAGCACAAAATAATTAAAAAAGCAGTCGTAAAACATACCAATTTACCTGTGTGTTTTTTTTTACGAACTTAAGCTGCTTACTTTTTCTGATAGGTGGAGCACAACATTCAAGCAAATGTTAAAAAAATATCGTGAATTAATTTTCACATATTATATTTGACGTAACTCTCCGCAGATTCACATCATGCATAGCGTGACCCGTCGAAGTGTTGTACAACTTGAAAATGGGTCACAGTCCTGCCATCTACCACAATGTGCAGAACCCGTATCACGCAGGTGAAGTGGGTTGGCATAGGATACACAATAAGGCTATTGAATATTATTAAAACTTTCACTATCATCTATATATTTGACAATAAATCATCAATCGTGTAGTAGGCTTACATAATCTATGTTTCAATGTTGCATAACGAAAGTAATTTTACTTACATAAAAAATAATACCTACAGTATAGTCAAGCAGGATAGCAATAACAAAGGGAGCTTTTAATAGAAAAAGGACTATTGTCTACGGATCTCTCGGAAAAGAACTGAGGAAGAGACTAGTGAAGTGTTTTGTGTCGAATGTGGCACTATATGGACCAGAAACATTGACATTACAACGAAGTGAAGAGAAGCGACTAGAAGCATTTGAAATGTGTATATGGACGAGAATGGAGCGTGTGAAATGGACAGACAGAATACAAATGAAGCAGTGTTGAAAAGAATTGACAGAAGAATGATACTGAAACTGATCAGAAACAGAAAAAGGAATTAGTTTGGTCACTGGCTCAGAAGAAACTGCCTACTGAAGGATGCGCTGGTAGAAATGGTAAACGAGAGAAAAGTTCGCGCCAGAAGAAGATATCAGATGACAGACGACATTAAGATACAGGTATGGATCATATGCGGAGACCAAGAGGAAGGCGGAATATTGGAAAGATTGTAGAAAGCTGGGTATCCAGTGAAAGACCTGCCCTTGGGTAGTGAACTAATAATCAATGGACGAATTTTATTTTAGTATATTATTTTACGACGCTTTATCAACATCTCAGGTTATTTAGCGTCTGAATGAGATGAAGGTGAAATGAGTCAGGGGTCCAGCACCAAAAGTTACCCAGCATTTGCTCATATTGGGTTGAGGGAAAACCCTGGAAAAAACCTCAACCAGGTAACTTGCCTCGACCGGGAACCTGGTTTTGCGGCTAGACGCGCCAACTCAGTGATGTCAAAGCAAGCGCATTTTCCTGACCTTGACGTCGTGCGCGGGCAGCAAGCGCTAAGTATGGAAATACGAAGGGTTGTGTATATGAATAAGCAACCTGTTGGATTAAGAAAACAGTGGTGCACAAATTCAAACGGAACGTGAAATTTTATGTCGTTATTCTTTCTGTTTAATATAATCTATATTGTCTGTAAAACAAAAGTACTACCGCTGATTTCTTAATATTGCACTTGTGTTTTAAATCTTAATAACAAAATAGGGAGTTAAGGAGGAATTTCCTCTTAAATTCCATAACAGTATAATATTATACTCTATTTAGTGAATGAAGCACATAATTCATACAGAAAGTGATATTCCAAAGAAAGAGATTGAGTATGACATGATGAGTTGAAATTTATATTGATGGTATCTTTAGCCTTACAAAATTAATCAATAAACTAATCAAAACAATATTACAGTGCAAAGCAAAGTTACCTAGGTACTGTATCTGTTTCAAGGATAACTAATATTACATAACAAAACTCTTATCGCATTATGCTTTTAAAGTGATATTTGTGAGCAACTTCCTATCATCAGAATATTAAATTATCTTCTCGAAAGTCGACCTGGTTGGCGAGTTGGTACAGCGCTGGCCTTCTATGCCCAAGGTTGCGGGTTCGATCCCGGGCTAGGTCGATGGTATTTAAATGTGCTTAAATGCGACAGGCTCATGTCAGTAGATTTACTGGCATGTAAAAGAACTTCTGCGGGACAAAATTCCGGCACATCCGGCGACGCTGATATAACCTCTGCAGTTGCGAGCGTCGTTAAATAAAACATAACATTTAACATTCTTCTCGAAATGTGCTGAAGCTATAGAGCTGACATTTTTACAACACATTGGCACGTATCTTTTGATTATGATGTAACAGTAGTTGCTTTGTTAATTCATTTCCTTACAAACAATTTCCATGCGAACATGTTCAAACTTTTCAATACACTATCTTCAGTAATACGTATATACGGTATATTAGATTTACGAAAACATTCTGTAAGGCTACTAAATAAATAGGCCTATACCTGAAAATTGCAAGTTTCTATACGAAAAGTTGAGAAAGTGTATCTTTTGAATAAAAAATCAAACTTGTGAAAAATGAGCATTAAAATTGAAACTTACATTCTTGCAATTAGACTTCATTGAATTGCCACAAGCGGCATGCAATCAGGTTGCCGATGTACGGTAGTATGGAGGAGGTGAGCGGCCTCCCGGTCTCGTAGTATAAGCAGTTCATGCTAAGAGATGTTCATTGATTCTAATTTTAAAATCGTGTCCAAAAGCATCACCCTGTTAGAATCGTCTAAACTACAACTCTCACACGCATTTAATATAGTGGATAAAGTATCACAAACCGTTATCCAAAATAACAATTCACTAACTGCAGAAAAAGTTAAATGTAAGTTGAGAAACATTATTGCTAAAAACTCTGCCTATTCACAATTTCGTATTATAAATTATGTACTATCAGGTCACGACAAGATGTCTGAAGTTGGTGTACTAAAATATAGTGAATTCCCGTTCTTCAAATATGCACCTATTACATCATGTGATGTTGAACGTACATTTTCCCAATATAAAAAGTGTTTGAGGGACCATCGGAGGAGGTTCACTTTGCAGTCGCTCAAAATGTACGTAACTATTTACTGCAATGCACATATTCAAGGATGATGTGAGTATATTACATTAAATTTTAAGAGTTAATGTATCTCACTACAAAATAATTGCATATTTACAGTACATGTTTAGACATTTCCTTCTTCAGTTATCATTCATTATATTTCTTGAATGCAGGATACAGGTTTTATTGTAACCGCAGTATACTGCTCAGTGTTTACATCAGAGGCATACTCTATCTGTCTCACGTCCCCTTCTCATACAGTCTACACCGCGTGCGTAGTAAACCTTACGATTCTCGTTGCAATTCCACGAAGTCTACTTATAATGCACTTATACTTCTCAGGCAAATCTAAAAATTAACATGGATACAGTTTTACTAAGTTCTCTTCTCTTCATCTATTGAATCAGTGCTGGCCATCCCTGAATATAGCTCGACCAAGCGGCATATAGGCTACCACCGCTTTCGTCTTTCTCTTTCCTTTCCGCTGTAAAGCGCTCAGGCTCTCCTGGGCTCTAAAGCGCGCGCTTGCTCCTGTGGGCATCAATTGACATGCCTGCCCTAACCGTTCCTCCACAGGTGTGGACTCAATGAATGAATGAATGAATAAGTCATTAGTAATCTCGTAATAAAAATCATTATCATCAGCATCACGTGTAAATTGTAAAACTAACATTGTGGTGCATTACTTCAGATTATAAAAAATACTTGTTCCCATTACATCAAAAACAATTCCGAAACTCGTCGAGATTATCACTGTCCACTTCAAAACTGCCAACCACGACTATTTCAATAACTTCTCCTCTATCTACGTCCTTCGTACACAGAGAGCTTGTCAACAATTGACGTTCAGACGGAGTGATATAAAGATTCGGGCACACGGGCCTTATTGGGTGTTCTTCTGCACTACCAAATTAATATCTGCCGGTTTTTTCCTGTGCCTAACATAAGTGGAAAAGAGTAAGATGTAGGACTGCATGTGACAATGTTTCCTGTAGTAAGAGGATGAAAGTCCTGATGGCAACCCTAGCTAAAGTATGAGGATGCCCACAGTGTCAGTTAAGGGAGGCTCAGCTAGCGAGACCTGTGGAATTCGGAGATTGTCTACGATAGGCACTTCCAACTTCTGGCCGTGGCTAACGAGAAAGACAAGCTACGGTGCGACGTCACATTATTCGTCATAACTAGAGCCCGGATTCTAATGCAATTACATATTGCATTCCTTTACTTATTGACTATTGAAAATGACAAATATGTCGGCGATTTGTGGTTCTGATATTGTTATAGTTGAATTTCATTTTACATACATTTACATGTTCTTAGTAATATTACATACTTTACATATTATTGAGTTTTGATTTTTTTATTAAATTCGTTTTATTTTTCACAGTAAATTATTGATTTTTTCTTTATACTTATTTGGACAATTCGTATTATGTCCATTGAAGCTAAATTTTCAGGAGAGAAGAGAAATCATTAATTCCTAAATCCTTGAAGATAAATTTAAATCACAGGTGTACAAGACTATTTATAGATTTCGAGAGTTAGGATCTATTTTCATTGAAATCATTTTCAAAATGGGGTTATTAATAATCACAGAAACAGTATGGACAAAATATGGTTTCATGTAGAATACTACATAAATGAATTCTAAATTTTGAATATGCTTCAAATTTATCAAATTCGTTTACATAAACAAAGCATAGCCTAATATACATGCTAATCCTTTTTTAGATGTTTGATTGTCTTATTTTGAAAAAGGCTGTTAAGGATGGTGTTATGATACAATTTATTATACAGGACGGTTTAACATGTGGGAGAATTCTGAATTTAATGATTATTTCTAAGTTGTGATAATCCTCCATCTCTCACGCCTTGTTACATCTTCGCCGGCTTCAAGAGTGTCTCTTGGATTATCCAAAATTTGATGTAGAAGTTCAAGTCATCATTAGTTCTCCAGTCCTCTCCATACCTTCTCTGCAATAAATTCTGTACATCAGTTTTCTTCTTTTTTGAGATCTTGTTTTGTAGAGGCATCACCGATGGAACGGGTACTTCATCTAGTTTTCTACATTTTTACAAAACAGAGATATATTTCTTTGACGAATCATCCATGTGGTATGTGGGTTTCATATTCATTAACACATTAATCTGTCCATTTTTCCTTCCATCTTCTTTAGTTAACAGTATATTATAGTAGAAACAAACCTTCACACACTGGTAACCAATAATCAACTGATATAGGACGGCAATAGACAGTTAAGAATTAGCATTAAATCAGTCAGTGCAATGTACTTTACGCAAAGAAATTCCCCTTTTTATATTGACGAGGACTTAATATGGTTTGAAATGGACGAAGATATGGACAAAATATGATTTGAAGTAAAAGCTATATTTCAAGCCTTGTTTGCTTGGGACATGACACATTTAGACGCGAACTGACTTCACCATTTGATAGAGCGTGTTCAGAATATGCGGAAATGATATAAAACTCAATTATGTCAAAAAGCATACTTAATACAATTTGAAAAGTACCTCCTCGTATACCTTAACGTCCCTGTCCCATTACTCCGCCTGGAGGGCCGTCTTTTTTTCTCACTATAGTACACGATGCTGGTAAAGAGGGATAGCCCGGAACTGACGTCGTTATGTTTTGTTCACAATTACAGAATATACTTCAATTTATAAAGCTCGCTTACGAGAATAGTTCTTATATAAATAAAAAAACAAACATAAAACTAGGGATTCCAACTATTTGTCTGTAAAACTAGTTCGGAGTGCCTCAACTCTATACATTTGCAGTAATACTTTCTCAGAATATGGGATGGTCAGGTGCGCCGGTCATTTAACTATGACAAGAATTGAAAGTAGGCTATTAACGAGTGGTTTGGGTCGGGTGTGAGGTAAGTCAAAATACCATAATGTGTGCCACAGAAAAATATTTTTCTAGAAAATCTCAAGATACAAGAAAAATCATAAATTAAGCCAGAGACAAGTTGTATTTGCAAACTACACAATGTAGTGAAAAGGGCAAATCGGCTTTCCAGGCTGTATCCTCCAACAACTTACCAGTTAAATTGTGACGACATTTTTGTGAATTTAATGCATTAATAAATAGTGATTTTAAATTACATATTTTTATTAATATTACATGTTTATTTATATATTTCCCCGATATTTACTGCATTTTTATGTACATATTTCGCACTTTGATATTACATAAAAATCCAGAGACTAGTCATAACATTGCCAAAATCGAAAAATTGTATATACTCGTATAAATGCAAGTTTAACATGAGTATAATATAGCAATTTCTTTGTTTTTTAGAACTTTGAACATGTATTTATATTAGGCGATTGTCAAGATGACCATGACTACACCAAGATAACGAACGATTCGCACCGAAACCTGTCTTTCTCGTTAGACAACCTTCTGGCTCTGTGACGCCACACGGCTCTGCTATGGTGCTTCTTGAGAGGGGATGCATAGGGAAAGGACCAAAGTAGGGGGAGCAGCAGTGGAAGGGATGAAGATTTTTAAATAGTAGGAGATTCAAGAATTACTCTTCGTGATTTATTAAATTGGCAGAATGGTTTTACCTTTCATATTGATTTGTTTATTTTTAAATTAGAAGTGATAGCATTGATTCCAGTTTAATTAACTGTATTTATTAAATAAATCATGCTTATTATAGTAATAAACTTCAGTTCATACTTGAGTTACATCCATTTAACATACTTTCAGTTAATAATAAAAGTTTTAAATACAGCAATTGAAAAAAAAAACAAAAGAGTGTAATTACAACAAAAATAAAATGTGTCCCAGTCCTTATATTATTATTATATTGAAGGAAAGAAATTTACTTTCAGCTTTTTCTAATAACTTTATGTTTAAATAACTGAAAAATTTAGACTAATTTTTATTGAAAGAGCAGCGAAGATTTTATAAGCTTTATTTTCTTTTAATAGTAGATCATGGAATGAAGATAAATGCCAACATGACAAGAGCATGGTCATGGGAAGAAAATTAAAGAAGGTAAACTTGCGAATTCTAAATGAGGCAGTAGAACAAGTGGGCAGCTTCAAATACTATAAGCAGTAACATGGCCTGCAGCCAGGAAGTCAAAAGGAGATAGTAATGGCAAAGGAAGCTTTTAATAGAAAAATGAGCATCTTCTGTCGACCTCTGGAAAAAGAACTTAGGAAGAGACCAGTAAAGTGCTTTGTGTGGAATGTGGCATTGTACAGGACAGAAACCTGGACATTATGATGAAGTGAAGAGAAACGAATAGACGCATTTTAAATGTGGATATGGAGAAGAATGGAACGTGTGAAGTGGAGAGATAGAATAAGAAATGGAGCTGTGTTTGTAAGAGTGGGTGAAGAAAGAATGATGCTGAAACAATGTTTTTAGTTGTGTGCATCCATATTCATACATGTAAATTTAGAAATAGTATGTTTTCACATAGTAGGGTATGTAAGTGAATAAAACAAAATGCATTTGAAAGTTATGTCCGACACTTTAAAATATTCCTAAATAATCCATTATAACGCTGTAAAAATTGCAAACAAATTTATTATGTTCGTAACTTCTCCTCATCTGCAATTTAAATGTTAGCAGATTTAGAATAATTATTTTTTCATGCCTTAACGTACAAGTCGCCTGAAATGCAAATGTTTCCAATCCCTCCGTCGAGACTAAAAAATTTCCCTGCACCTCAACATCTCGTAAATCACAATGACGTCTGATGCATAATGTGGAAAAGAAATTGGCAACATTAGGACGGACGACTGCAAGATACCAAACATATTTTGCAAATTCGGAGCTTAATGGCAAAAGATACGTCAAATAATGGTAGTATTACTATTCAATAATACTGAAATTAGTAATAACAAAACGTACTACTACATAACCTCACTTAGATATTTTACAATCTTTCTCAATTCAAACATCCTTAATAACAGAAAAATTGCATGAATTAAAGCTCAATTGACAAATTGGAATATATTTAATGAGATGTTAAGGTTGTGGTCTATTTTAAATTATAATCCTGATATTTATATCCTTCGTAACTGCGTATCACGCTTTCTACCAACGATACGAAATGATAGCAAGTTTGGGTTCTCCTACAGGCAGAAATATTCTCATGATATTTCGCCTAGTGTAAGGGGCCCATGCCCACCAATATAGTGATAAATTTGGGGAGCTACACTGAGTAGGGAATTCCGATATCGAAAGCTAGATATACAGGGACATCATTTTATTTTTACTAACATTTTTAATATTAACCTGGCTATACCTTTGGATTAATGGTTCAGAGCCCGAAACATCGTTTGCTACCCCCTTCCACGACCGGGAAGTAAAATACAAACAAATCACTTTACTAGGTATAGGAGGGAAGAAAAGTAGTTCATCCATTTACGTAAACTAGGAGTTATCGTAATTTTGGGATGATAATTTTCATTAGGTTTTTGTTTAATCAAAATACAGTACAGTATTAACAATAAGTGTTTTTACTCACGAACTGAGTTATCCATGCGAACGTATTCATTATGCTGTGTGTATTATACTGTCTACAGCACATTAGCGTACAATATACATAATTAAGTTAAATTGAAAAATAGTCATAATATGGCTATTTAAACACACTTTTGAAAATGGTGACCGTTCATTTAGATACAGGCTTTAGTTCTTTTGTGCGTATTATCGCTCTATAGACTCTTGCATCTAATTCCAATTACCAGTTTCGTCCTTCGTACTAGTAACTCATGTTGAAATAATTCTATACCTATTGTATAAAAGAGTGCCTTACGTACTGTAAATTCAATCTTCACCTCTGTCCGACCCGCACAGATAACATTTCTCAGACATGCTACCTACTGTCCGTCCAAGTGGTTATGTCGCAGGATCGTAGAAAGGGGAGAAATCAAGTGACAGTTAATTACTTTTATTTAAGTTATTTTAAACAGTTGCGGATGAGGGAAATCGGGATGCGACATAGGCAAACGGATGACACTATCTGTGCGAAAATATGATTCAATATTGAAAGTTCTTTCATCATTGGAAAACGCGAACATATTTCTGGACCGTACTATACCCACTAACTCAATACTGTTTGTTTTTACTACGATCTCAAGGCGACTTTGACTGTATACGCTTGGTTCTGTGAGGAGAACAGTTGGAAGTTCACTAGTAGAGGGGGTGGGAGTGAAGTACATTCAAAAACTCAGGTACAATAAAAATTGAAGTAAAAATAAAATGATGTCCCTGTATAACGGCTGAGGTTAACATTAATCTAATTACACGTTATCAAAGAAGACGAAACTGCAGACGAAGAATGGTTGAAGGATAAATATTAGAAGTTAATCATTCTTAACTACCAAGAAACAATAGTACTAAATCAACAAAGCTTTACTATTAGGAGGACAAGTAACAAGTATTGTTTCTCAGACATAAGATAATAAACACTTAACCGGTAAGCTGTATATATAGGCACATGAGAATATCTCGTAATTATTGTTATTTATAATGTGTAGGCCTATGTGAGTATAGCAACCTTGCATTTACTTCTTACATTTGAGCAGGTGATTTGCAAAACTGTCTTTTTCCTCAGATTAAAAAAAAAGTTTTAGTCTGATTATGTTTATATTTATACACGTGCATTTAAAAACGATGATAATTTGTGTCAAAATCATTGCTTTCTATATCATATTTGCTGTGAAAAATGAGCACTGCTGCAAAACTCGCCCTTTCCAACTCACTGTACACAGCAGACAGAACTTCGCTCTTCCATGTACGAAATTTTGTAACCAAACACTTCATTCCCTCTAGTTGTTGTGTGTTGTTCATGTATCAATGTGCAAAACAGGACTATTCCTTTCCAACTATCAGTGACTGAATTATTATCATTATCAAAGAATACACAAGTGAATCATTATTCCAAATCACTCCCGAGAATGCAGCAGTGTGGAACTATATGGATGCAGAATATTCGGCGCTTCTATCACTATTTTTATGAAAATTCGAATAAAATATATCAAGATAGTTGCATTCTGAAGTACACTTGTCAGTGTTTTCTACAGAGAATATCTCGAGCAAAAGTACAAAACAGTTCCCGTAAAACAGCCGTGGCGAAAACGTAATCATGCGCCGAGCCACTGTGTAACTGCAACGTGCATAGCATCTATGAAGGGAGGCGTACACCCGAAGGGAAAGTGAAGCAACTGTCTGACTTATTAACGGATTTTCATTTTCCTTACGTCAGGCACTTAAATATAATTTTAGATAGTACAAGGCTACAAACTAATGTTCAGTACGTGTAACGAAGATAGAAAAGAATAAGAAAATATAGGACATATCATCACAATCTAAAGTTAACTCTCTTCAGAATGTCTCTGCGACAGAGTTTCAAAATCAGGAATTAAGTCACTTACTGCCAGTCGTAGTTAATCACGAAGGTATTTGTCTGTCAGTCGTGATCTAAATTTGGTTTTTACTATTTTCATTGTTGAAAATAATTTTTCACAAACGTAAGTTGTAGCGAACATGGCTTCAACAAAGCAAGTGAAAGAACGAAGCTTCGGATATTTATTTTTTGGCAAAGATTTGAAAAGTTCAACATTTATCATGTCCTTACACATAGCTTTCATTGCAACATAACATTGTAAATCTGTGAGTTGAAATTGAAGACCTAACCGCATTATTCGTACATCTGCTGAAAAAAGATCGAAATAATAATCATAATAATAATAATAACAATAATAATAATACTTAACCTTTTAATGTTTCATGAGAGACATGTGGTATAATGCTGTTTTATGTCATATAACCGTTTCCTCGTAATACTTGTGAACAAATCATACATTTAATATTCTCACCATATTGGCAGCAAAAAATGCGTCCTCCCATCCTACTTGAAACTTTCGTTTTGTAGAGGTACATGGTTTCCAGAGAGACATTGCGACGATACGCCACTCTCAGGTCAGAGACAAATACAAATGGAACGGAGTTTGGCTCCAGTGAGTGCGAGGGTGGGGGTTGGGGGAGCAAGAGACATGCACAGCTATCATTGCGAGCCACAATGTGCTCGTGAGTTACATTTTCGCCACGGCTGCCGTAAAACATCAGCAAATACGTATTACCTATGTGAAGATTGAATGAGGCCATTACAGGTATTGTATGTACTAAACTTTTGTTATCTTATTTTTGGGATATCCAGACACTTTGTCCAAAACTCATACAGAAAATATTTAAGCACTAGACTTTCTCCCAAAAAAGCAGGAATGGTAATATATCTACTAAAATATACAAGACAAAGAGAAATCCAGTGAAAGAATTCATTGAAAATTTACACCCAGTTCAACATCATACTAATAAATATAACTTGAAACTATTTTTTATGCTTTTAAAACTATCGTAATCCGACTAGTTTGTCGTCAAAACTGTCCTTTTCCTCCGGTTTTCTACAAAACTGTCATTTTCCAAAATATTATTTCAAATAACTGCAAAACATTTAGCAGCAGCACATTTATGAAATCCATGGTAATTTTACACCAGAAGAAGGTTCCTTTCATTAAACACTAAAATTTATCGTGTAACATGATTTTCATGTGCAGTGGAAAATCATCTGTGATGCATAAAGACAGTTTTGCAAATCACCTGCTCATTTATGCCTGTGTTATGCACGAGTCTGTTTCGACTTCATGTCAAGGCACAAGTGAATAACTTTATTTTTTAAATAAAGTCTTATTACAAACTCCCCTTCCCATGGATTATAATGAACTTTCCTATGTAGGTCATGTACAGTATATATCAGTATATATTGACTATTCACAATGTTCATTTTAGCGAATACAATATAAACATTTGCATGGTAACAGAAATCGAATTTCTGTTCCACAAAATTATTTTATTTTGTTTCTATTAGTACAAGTTGGATATAGAGCATGCACCTCAAAACCTTGCAACACTGGCTTTATAAACCAGGAACATAACTCCGCCATATTCGAGATTTGAACTCGTGTTTGCTGTGCTAATTGAGCTACCAAGAAGACTAAAAAAAATATATATATATATATATTTTATTTCGTGACACTGTAATAACTGAAGTCCAGCGAGTCACCGAGTGAAGAAAATGGATTAAGTGCTTTGGATATAATGATAGTACATGCACACGACACGTTCGATGTAGTCAGCGCAGATGATAATAGAAAAAGGGTATAGATGGTAACATGATTAGGTGGTGAGTTTTAGTCTGATTGAATCTGTTTTCTACAGACTTGTAGCACAGTCTAGTATATACAGTCACGAAGCTTGAGTTGTGAGAGTGCTGGAAACAATAGACTGTGCCGGTACTATTTCGCATTGTCTATAACCTAATGGGGCGATATTAGCGATCCTAGTGGTTAGCAACTATCTATGGATTCATATTTATTACGTATTGAGCTTCGTGACTGTATATACTAGACTGCTTATAGTCTATAGGAAATTAAAACATATAACCACATCTAAAACACACAAACACCTGACTCGATTATAAGAGTAAAGGCCCATTCACAATGAAAATTAAATATAACCGTAACATAAACACAGAAGTTTGCGCCCAGGCTACCAAATGGGATCATTCACAATGATTCACATAAGCATTGACATAAACATTACCATAGGACATTAACACGAAATTCTGCAAACTCCAAACTTTCATGCTTATGCTTACGTGATTTGCAAACAGAACACAATCGTGGAGCGCTGAATTATACGACAGAATATGAGGAAATGGCGTCGTTGTTATGTTTCCATGGTTACCAAGTATGTTTGCTGTTATGTTTATGTTCCCATCGTGAATGATGGTATGACTTCTTGATTTTACCGCAATGTTTATATTCTTGAGTTAACGCTTACGTTATGTTTAATTTTCATTGTGAATGAGGCTTAAAGGTTCGCATATTTTGGTGAAAGAGGATCATGCTTATCATGCCAATACACACATCGATATGTACCTCATTTTATATATGCACCAGTAATATCTTGTGAAAATGAATGAAGTTTCCGAAGTACAGAGTTTGGTCAATGTAGAGTATCCACCGCCCACTGAACGAATAGTGATTAAACGAGCGTTGAGCGACTTCCGCCGATTTTGGAATAGACACCGACGCACTTGGGTTAGGTTAGTTTAGGCTTTTATTATTCCGTCAAGATGTTTAGGATTAGTGTAAAACTAGCCAATGTATCCTATAGTGGGCGGGACATAAGTACCATTCACCCAGAGTTTGCCACGTACGACACAATCGCTTGCCCATATCTCTCTCCCACTGCACGTCTACCGCATATGCCTAGCAATTGCCGCGTCACTGACCGGCTTGTCTTCCCTTAGTTGTGCGTAAACTAAAAAGCAATGTGACTAGATTAAGCTTACCTTTATATACAGAAAGTACTCAAAATGACGTTCCTCTGCTGCTAGAGACGCCTGCCACCTTTTGAACACGTTATTAAACACTTGAATTCCCGCTGCCGAAATTGTTGAACTTACAATTACCGAAATGCTAATCTACAGTAGACAACGATTTTCTCGGAACTCTTTCTAAGACCGCTACTATCTCGTCTAATTTTTCCTCGGTTAGAACACTTTGTTTTCTAGTGTTCTTTATGTTTAACACGGATCCACTGTCTTTAAATTTTTTCTAGTAATCTGCATATGAGTGTGAACATGCACGCGCGGGAAATTCCTGTATAAAAACAAGCTGACATTCCAAATACTACTCTGTTCTTGCATAGTTTAACACAATAAACACACGCTGCTGTCTAGTGTATAACATAGTGAACGAAACTACACACAAAATAATGAATAAACGTGTACTCAATCACACAGCAAACGAAACTCACTCTTTACAGCAGACGCTGTCAAACTGGTAATCATGATTCCATCCGAAAGCGGGGAGGGTTCTGACATCACGTTCCTCCCACCAACTTCCATCCCCTCTGTAAGCGACCCTTAGTCGATGTGACGGATTGTTTTTGCGATGTTGAATACTCATAAACGCCCATTCCAAGTAGACTGGGAAGAAAAATTCTTCTGTTGTGCTTATGGAGAAAACGTGATATGCTTACTATGCAACAAACAGCGTTACAGGAACGCACAGAAGAAATATATACAGACATTATATACAGTACATGTCATAAGAATCACAGCTTAATTACAGTTAAATAATTGTAGTTTGAAGTTTAATACCAAAACATAACCTAAGATGTTGATACAGCGTCGTAAAATAACCCAATAAAAATACCTACACAATAAGCTAAAATAAAAATATTATTTACATCATTTTTTGTTTCCACAAATTTTTAACCAAATTTCGCTCTACCTTTTCTATTTCTCTCTATTGCAATTGATAGGACCGAAACATACGGAGCAGCTTGAAAAATTAAAAACCGAAATATTAAGTAACCAGAATAGAGAGGAGGCGAATGTTTTGACTCAAAAACAAAAGGAAATTCTTGCCAGTTACATGGTTTCATGCGAAGTCGCAAAATCATTGAAACCTTTTAGTGACGGGGAATTTGTTAAAACATATTTAATAAGTGTGGTGATTGTTATATCTCCTGAACAAAAGGAACAATATGAAAACATTAGTTTGTCTCGTCGTACTAACTATAGGGAGAAGAATAGAAGATATTTCATATCTGGTGGATGAGCAACTAAAATCTAGTATTTCCCAATTCATAGTGTATTCACTAGCTTTAGATGAAATTTCGGACATTGCTCAGTCAGCATGGATCTTTAGGGGCTGTATTCATAGACATTCTTAGCGCGGGCTTCCGGTGGATGATCAGCGAACTAACGTTTTTCATAAACCAGTGTTAGCGATTTTATATGATATGAATCCCGTACAAGTAACCAGTCGATAGCCGGGGCTAGTTTAGCACGCTCGTAGAGAAATGTCTATGAATAGCACCCAAAGTAATTATCATTTATTTTTATATCAACTCCTTGTAATAAAATGTGTACAAATTTAATTGTAAAACATTGATGAGAGCATGTTTAACATACAGGAGAGACAATGTGTGCCCGTACCTTATATTATGTTTCTGTTACAGTTCACAACTGCACATGAAAGGGGTGAAATACATTCCCATATCTCACAAACTCTCCTATGTATGGCGGATAGTATTTGAAGATCAGTCCACCACTTCTTTACAGCTAAGGTGCCTGCAAGACTAATCTTGTTACGAGAAAAGGGGGAGACCGCCAGTTGTGCAATTGATGAGTGTTTCCTTCCTGCCAAGCAACGCTGGTGACCTTGAGTTGCGTCATAAGTGAGAAAGCAGTTACAAACATTGCTTTCGTTTGAAAATTTTGAAATGTAGCTACATAGTCACTCACTGTAGGCCTAATAGATTTAATGAGGATTTCTGGTTTGACCAGAGGATAGTTTTATGACTGTTGTGAAAGTCTCCCAAAATTTGTTAATTACAGTTATAATTTACCACATAGTCCTATATCTTTTTAAAAATTGTAAACAAGCTCATATGTTTTTCGTATAATATAAAGAACAATAATTTCTTAAAACAGTGTTTTTGCATATGAAAGCACTGATTTATTCGTGAGCTGACTGTATAAGTTTATATGTGCCCAGTATCAGTAGTAGGGTTCCTGTGGCATCGTTTGTTTCACAAAACAGGGGAGAACTAAAGCCTTGGTTTTTCTGAGCCGACGTATGTGACATGCGAGGCCCGCCTCGCACAAATCCGGACTACACGAGATAGAGTGAGCGGTTTCTATAATTGCGAGATGCGAGGTCTGCGCACCTCGCAGCCATAGAAACCACTCACTATATTTCGTGTAGTCCGGATTTTTGCGAGGCCCGCCTCGCACCTCGCACGTCGCATGCGTCGGTTCAGAAAAACCAAGGCTTTACAGTCACGCTCAAACCTCCTGACGTTTCGCGAGCGCCAGTAACATGCGAGCGCGACGTTTTCACAACTACTCTCTCCGTCTCTGTCTCTCAGCGGCAGTAGTTTTAAAACTGTGGAGCGCGACCCTTTACCAGAGATTGGTTTGATAGTGAGATGGAGAAGGCATAATAATAATAATAATAATAATAATAATAATAATAAAATAATAATAATAATAATAATAATAATAAATATTGTCATCAGACTGCATAGAATGAAATTAAAAGTCACGAAATATAGAAAAATTAGTAGAGTCAGACGTAAATAATTATACTCGCTGAGTTTATACCAGTTTTGTATTAGTTTTACTTTTATTAGGGTTAATAAAGTTGTCTAAGAACACAAAGGCGCAGTGTGATAAAATAAATTAAATGATAGGCTTAATTTTAAATAGTAATTTTCTGTACAAATGAATTGATATGGCCCTAAATAGCATTATGTCCGTACTGTCAAAGCATATTCTTGCCCAGACATTTCATATATAACGATTTTTTTTTAATTTCCCTTTTGTTGCGCTCAACTCCAGCATAATACGCTATTTTTGTAGAATATTTTCGATATAATTTTCAGCAATATACTGTAGCATCAATGAAACACTTTGGCCATTAAATGTAATTTTTGCTGGTCAGTGTGTTGTCTTTTAGTGTATTGAAGTGTCTGTGAATGTGATTACAATGAGTGTTATATGAAAAGCTCTTTCTGTTTCGGAAAAATTGAAAATCTTACGAATGTACGGTGGAAACAGTACTCTTAATCAGAAACAACTCTCTGATTCGTTAGGATTCCCATCATCGACATTAAGGACGATAATAAAAAAAAATCACGACTTGATCACTGCAGCTGCTACGTCGGGAGGATGTAGTAAGCGCATGAAAGTGAAGTGTGGCAAACATGAGGACTTGGAGAACACGCACACGGCAAACAACTATAAATAACTGTTTTTCGAAAGAATTAAGTACAGTACATATTGTAAACGTCTTTGACGTGCAGTACAATAATTACATAATGGAGTAATACTGTATTACCTTTCATGAATCATGTATTTCAATAAAGAAAAATGATAATAGATACTATATACAAGTCAAAATTGGTATACCCGCCTAATACGCGGTCCCGATTAATATGCGGTTTACACGTGGTCCCTTGAACAGCGTCTTATCGGGGTTTTACTGTATTAACCCATAAACTTGGAACCACGGGGTAGAAATATGATTCTTGTTTCTGTGTGTTCAGAAAATATTAAACATTCATCATGTAGCCTA
Source organism: Periplaneta americana (assembly GCF_040183065.1). NCBI lineage: Eukaryota > Metazoa > Arthropoda > Insecta > Blattodea > Blattidae > Periplaneta > Periplaneta americana. Next base: position 93,468,623 of record NC_091132.1, read on the forward strand.
GGCCTATACATGCAGGATTTCTACAACACACGAATGTTTCTAGCGAACTTGTTATTTGATCCTGAGACTTTCTAAGTGGCGAGTCCGCGTGCCCATATGTTGCAACGCAGCACTTCCGCTATTGGCTATCGCCGATAAGCAGACACACCTGCAAACGTCAGGAGGTTTGAGGGCTACTGTATGTGTTCACTAAACTTGTAGTTCATTGTGGCCAAACACTGGATTTAGTAATAACTGAGCTGTTATCTGATGCCGGTAGAGTTACTGATTTCGAAATGAGTCCGGAGCTTCTAGATTACCTGACATTCACTTTAAGCTTGAGATATACCTTGGAAGAAACTAATCCAGGTAATTACTAAGGAGCGGATTTCTAGGTAATTAAATATTATTTTTGCGTGTGATAAAACACAGTTAACAAAGTTAAAAATTCCGAACATGAAGTTTCAAGTTTAAAACCCGAATTTTATTTCACAGAAAAACACATTTTCAGAAAAAAAAATTATGTAAATAGGCCTACAAATTTTCAGGAAATCTATTATTAACACATAAATCTTGGAGTTTATTTTACTTAAATAATTTTTTACAAGAACATTTAAACATTTTAAAACTAAATCATGTCACTCAAAAGTACGTTATTTTTTTAAGAATTCTTAGTTGCTTCGTGTTTCTAAGTGCTGTGTGGTGTATCCGTCATCCATTTTTGTAATAGTATCGCCTCAACTTCTGAGAACTGCTAGGCAGCATATTAGTGTTATTAGAGAATAAATTAACATGGACAAGAAGGAGAGATCTTGCAACACATAATTAGGAATGTTTATTGTTGCTGAAGATGATTTCATTCCACGCTTTGTTTGTGAAACACAACAGATAAGAGGTCAGGAATGAACATTATTTAATTTAAACAAATCTCTCGCCTCTCGCCTATCGAGTAAGGCAATTTATCTTGTTGTGATTCCCTGTTATCGGACTTCATCAATCGGTATCCTTCAAGATATACTGAAAGATGGTTATTTAAAAAGCGATTTGGCTTTCCTATTAGCAAATCTAAGCTTTTTGTGTGACACCATAAAAACCTCGAAACATCCAAAAACCTGTTGTCTGAAACAGAGAGGTGCGTGCCGTGAAAATTAAACTAGACTCGCTACCGGGTTCAGAAGTACAAGTACTAAGGGACAAATTCCAGAATGTCTTTGGGAAAAACAGTGGATATAAAACTCGCTACCGGGTTCAGAAGTACAAGTACTAAGGGAAAAATTCCAGAATGTGTTTGGGAAAAACAGTGATATAAAAACATGTGTAAAGTTGCTCAGGTATTGGAGGGTGTGCCTGTAGGTGAAACTGACGGTGTTTGTGTTTGTGACATTCCTCTTTTTAAATATGCACGTCTGACGTCCTATGATGTGGAAAGATCGTTTTCACAGTATAAGTCGTTGTTCAGAGATAATCGGCATGCATTTGTGATGGAGAATTTAGAGATCTTTGTTGTTCACCGCAATTCTCGGCCAACTACTAGCACTCAAGTGTGGTTGGTGAGTACCTAGTAACATTTTTTTTCCAAGCTAAGTAAGGTATTTTTGCCATATTTAAAAAACATATTTTTAGCAAATATTTTCGTACTTTTTAGCACATAAAAATAAATATATTTAAATTTTTAGCACATAAAAATCCGCTCCCTAGTAATTACCAAAGCGTAATTCTAATCGATATCCGAGTTCATTATCGGAACACGAATCTCACGCGCTAACCCCTAGACCACGCCAATAGCTGTGATGTTATTGATTATAATGACAATAAAGGTGACAAAATTGAAGACATGTTAAAAGAAGAGGGAGAACAAAAACAATCTTGATATCGAAAGAGGGAAGAAAATATGTTGTAAGACAGCAATAAAGTCCTCAATGATGATCCCTTTTGATGCATTTTTTGTGAACACTATCTTTTGCTTTTTATATACCGTTTTATGTACGCCACTGAACTGAAAAATGTGGGTCAGGTATCCATTTACCTGGGCAAAGCCCGCACACGTCCGCTTAACACTTGTTCATTGTTCCCACATGACCAGGATCTGTATTGGGGAAGGTATAAGAAACACGAGTTTTCAGATCTGTATTGACCGCTCCTGACCATTGTATATAGACTATCGACTCGACACGATGCGGGTTGGAATGAAGGAAACTTGTTGCGGACACAGGCTGGACCGCTTGAGTGCAAACAGACTCTGTCGCAATCGATTAGAAAGAACGTGAGTCGAGTTTCCTACAGTTCGCTGTTCCATTACCTGCAGCGGCGGTTTACATGTCCCACGATAGACCACACCATAAAATCTTAATGCAAACAGATATTTTATCCAATATAAAGTAACATTCAACTTGGTGCGTGTGGAATTTCTCCTTCTTTTAAATTCCAAAATAATGTTATATTAGCAACATTGTAATACGTTGAAAAAACATACAAAATTATAGTAAGAAATATGACAACATATATTTTATTCATTATCATTATTATTACATTTTTGTTATAGGTGAAAACTGAAGTGGTGGTAAAAACTTAAAATATTTCACAATTATATTCTCCATTTAAGTGCTTTCCATAGAAATCCAATGATTACAATATAATATTGCGATAAGTGCATTATAACAGAATAGTAGAAAAGTTACAGAAGACGAGACGAAGTCGAGTCTTCTCTATTTCCTATATTCTGTTATGCACTTAACATATGTATTGCATACTATTTTTGCCCCAACTATTATTAATAATTTTAATTTCAATAAATAGTTCGTTTTTGAACGCTAACATTTTCATGTAATCGCCGTTTGTTACTTGTCGATAGGTGTCATTCATTTGATATTATTCATATTTGTCGATAGGTTATTCATTTGTTATTACTCGGCGGCGATTACAAAATGTTGTAATAAAATAAATTATAGAATGTTTAGTTTTGTCTTCAAAGACGTAGGTAGGAGACACAATTATACATAAATAAATAGCATATAGAAAATATTTGTAAATGAGACATTAATTATACATCAGTGTAAACAGTACTCAAAGCGGTATATAGGTTAATGCTTGAATACGTATTATACTCCATGGATGTGTTCGCGTCCAACCACGACCCCAGAAGTGACGCTCAGAGCAACAACCGGATGTCGTTAGGAATGGTTTTGACTCTTACGTCTTATCTGCATTAATTCCTATTTTCTTAAAAATCTCCACTCCAATAAATTAATTTAGAAAGGGTACAGTATAATAAGACATTTATTTATTTCCTCATAACACATAGTGGTGCGCGACAACAAGAAATGACAGAGAGTTGCTATAACTCTGTCATTTTCCAACATAAATTCCTGTAAAACTCTTTGAATTTAAAACATGACCTTCGGCATACAAACCCGTTGTGCTCTCTGTTTGGCTTATTGCTACTGTTATTTTGAGCGTCTTAAATAGTTGTTGTTTCTCGTTTCCTTATGAAATATAAGAATATGTTGCTATATGCTAGAATAGCCATGATTTACAGTACACAATATATGTTTTTTTGTATTATAGAATTACATGATATCTATACACGCGTAATTCAAACCGGATCAGGAAATGAACTGCTCGAAACAATTTCCTCAGACCATTATAGACCATTCGATGCAACGTAAAACTGCGCACTTGCTTGGATACGGGTGACTGCCTGATCTTTGAAAATGCTGTAAAAATATAAGTCTAATGGGAAATCTATAGATGTAACAAAGCAGGTAGTCATGCTCATGAATCTTACACAATATTAGTGTTTGTCTCAGCCAATAATAAGAAATGATTATAAAATTATAGGCATATATCAGAGCAATGGCGGCCCGTGATCATTTTTGTTGGTAGGGCCAGATATTTCACAAATTTTGCGGTATACGTTAAATAATGCTCCAATATTTTTTTTATTTAATTTTAGTTAATTGTTTCTGCTTAAAAATTAGTTTAGCACAATACAACTGAAACTATCACTCATTACTGCAACACCATCATATGTTTGAGCTATGACTTTATTTTCTAAATTGAAAGGTTGTAGACTTTGTTTTAGAACCTCGCTCAGACCGTTAGCCGTGCGGTTGTTTACCTCTCTGAAAGAAAGAAATCTTTCCACAGGTTTACAACCTTTTATGTATCTCAAAATAATAACAAATTGACTTTTGCAGGTTATGTTTATTGTTTCGTCAGCCTGCCCAACAACAAAATCTGTAGAATTAATGTTCTGTTTCAGATCTTCGATGTATACATCATACACACTATCTAATAATTCATTTTGTATAATGTGTAAAGTATATTTAAAAACAAAAGTACTGTTTAAGCGTTTTCCAATACATTATCAAGACTGGCAAATAAACATAACGGGCCATATTCATAGACATTCTTAGCGCGGGCTTCCGGTGGATGACCAGCAAACTAACGTTTTTCGTATTCATAAATCAGTGTTAGCGATATGATATGAATCCTGTACAAGTAATCAGTCCATAGCCGGGGCTAGTTTAGCACGCTCGTAGCGCGGACTAGCGAAATGTGTATGCATAGCATCCGTTAACAAGTCTAACAAATTTCCCCCCATTTGCAGATCCCTGATTTTCGTTCCGAACCCTCAGTTATAATTCGCGAGTTCCGCAAAATACTAGTATATATCTGTTTTTTGTGACCTGTTCGTTGTATTTCTGGATTGAAAATTTGACCACGGAATCAACTTCTGCTGCGATATTTACTATACCAAATAGTTTAAACTTATAGGGTGCCATTCATAGACATTTCGCTAACCCGCGCTACGAGCGTGCTAAACTAGCCCCGGCTATCGACTGATTATTTGTACAGGATTCATATCATATCGCTAACACTGGTTTATGAATACGAAAACAGTTAGTTCGCTGATCATCCACCGGAAGCCCTTGCTAAGAATATCTATGAATATGGCCCATAAGCATTTTCTAAATCTATTGCACTTCTTGGTTTTTGATGCGCTCCCTGAAATGTTTTAGATCTTTGCAACCTGTCGACGTCCACGGTACCTCGCCACCAAACAATAGAAACAAAATAAACTTTGTTTTTCGTCACTTACAGATAGTCAAGACTTCTTTGTAAACCACGAGTTGAAAGTTCTCCTTTTCATACCATCCACCTGTGTAATACTGAAGTCATTAGGTTGATATGTGCGTAGTCATTTAACTTAAAGTTTATCTTCTAATTTTAACGAAGAAACTGATGTTTTAATAGGTAGCTAATCCACTTTATTCACACTTCACACGCATACACTATTCTAAGTTCACACGGACACTTCTAGAATTAACCTACTGTTCAGTGGCACTGCGACTCAGTACAACAAATAACTGCGACTCGCTTCCGTCCGGCAGGCGGGCCAGGCTCGTCGGGCCCCAGCGAGAAGCATTATATTCGTGACGGTAACTTCGTAACACTTCGTGAATCTCCGTCGATAGCGAACATTGCATACCTCACACCATCGCAGTTGAGCGCTAAACTGATTCAAGTTATGGGGTTTTTGACGCGGACCCAAGCTCAGAATATTTAGTATCATGCAATCTTTGACGTTTTACCGACACACATTACGTCATGTTATGAAATTTACTGAAACAATTATGAATCCGTACACTGTCCTAAACGAAATTTATGCATTTTAAATGAGAAAAGAAAATTGCTGGGGAACGAAATATTGGTGGGGCATGGGCCCGGTGGCCCCGAAGGACGGGCCGCCCCTGCATCAGAACCAAGTGGAGGAAATAGTGCTGTGACAATTATATTAGATCAATAAAGCTGTCAAAAATTATTTTGTGTACGCTATTTTCTTAATCATTATTAATGTCATGGCAAAAAAAACGTGACAATGACTCTTGTTTTGGAGTCAGTATTGACACATAGGTCTAAAGTTACAAGACTTAAGATTTCTGTTTGATATTGTTGTTTAGTCAGCTGTCCGAAAACAGGTTTTAACCTCATAAGTGACACCAATAAGACATCACTCATGAGGCAACTAAGCCATAGATAACGTACGGTGGTTAGTTCCTATTTCCCTCCATTGCATACATCGCGGACTAGTAACATATTACGCTAATCAGACTTCAGATATAACTTACTCGTATAAGCCCTACTGAAAAACGTTGTATGAAGCTGGACTAGGAACACAAAGCATACCAACACAACTGTAGTAGTTTTATCTCTTACGAGGGCTACGCAGATATAGTTGGGAATGGAGTTGCCACCTTTCAGCCCACCAACTTGCATGGTATGTATTCAGGGTTCCTTTCATCAAGCAGGTTGATTTCACTTCAGCTAGGATGCCTGCCTTCCCCTATTTAATTTGAATTTAAAGTAAGACATCTTTTCCGCTTCCTATGTCATTGGAACTTCTATTTCGAGACCATTGGATATCCTCTTTTGCGTTGTTACTTTGTCTGGGTCTTCATAATAAATCAATAAAAACTGTAATTGAACTATAACTTATACCAACTCTCAGTGAGGAAAATGAAATTGTGAATTTTACTGTAAGTTAAATCATGACCACACTCCAGACTGAATTATCAACAGGCAAGTAGACCTACTTAGTAATAGTTGGACAAAGAGATTAATGGAGGATATTGGTCTAAAATACCTCTAAAACTTGAAAGCGGTAGTTCCTATGGCTTCGCCACGGATCGAGAACTCTTGTTCCGCAGTCTCGATGATTCCATGCGTCGTCGGATCAGAGCAGTGATAAAAGCAGATGGCTGGTGGACAAAGTAGGCCTATTGGGTGCTCCAGTGTTTCTTTTTATACTGGTTGTAAGGGGACGGTCTTCAAGATGTAAAAATGTCCATAGAACATTGGGTCAAAACTTTATAGTTTTAACAGAAAAATATTCCTTTCCTTATTTTATTTGCGTTGTACTGCTTATGTCGTTAGTAGAAATACGGAAACAATTACATCAGTAAGTATATCTAGCAAAGAGTTAATATTATTTAAATAAATATTTGCACAGACGTACAGATCAACTGAGTTCAAGCTCCCTGTCCATAGGTCTCTTGCCGAGCGGATGTCAGTTCAGTACAGGTACTCGATAAATAACTTACAAAGTCATTCACAGTTCAGGAATATTACGTGTTATTAATTTATGGAGAAAGTCTTCGTAATTCAAGTGCGGCAAGAAGGATGTACCATCAACATTTTCCACAAAGAAGGTTACCTAATCGGCGATCTTTTGTAGCAGTTTCTCAACGATTACTAGAAACTGGGAGTCTCTTATCCCGTTTCGAAAATCACAGAACGAGAAATTTCTTTAAAAATGATACTGCTTTACGGAAGCGGGAGAGATTAAAATTTTGCATTACTAAAAAAGTTGGTGGGATTTTGTGCAGCAAATCATTATTGTTTATTAATTAAACGTACAATAAAAAATGAAGCAATATTGTTAAATAAAATGTAACCTTAACATAATGTTCTATTAATGAAATTGAAAGTTTGTATTTGCTGCTCGTTTCATGTAAACAACAATTGCCCTGTCCGTTCCTGCATTACAACAGGGCATCTGTTTTGTACCGGCATGTCTGTACCCGCTTGAGATGCACTGTGTACTTGTAAATCCCCTCAACATCCAGCAAAGTTGCAAAACATCTAATATTGTAAACATTAATAATTAGTTAAATATCGCAATTATAAAAAAAAATTGTGAGTATATTTTTTCTTTCTTATGACATGACTAATTACCATTTAAAATAATGGGAGTCATACCCCTTACACCCTGTATATATTTTTGTTTCTTTATTATGATTAACTTGTTTTTTATTTTTTCATTAGGAAGACAAAATTGATCTTCTTATATATACTGTTATTTTTGCGGGTCAAGCCAAATGTAATACAAATCCACGGGATATGGGAAATAATTTAATCTGCATAAAGGAAAAAGAAAACTAACAAACATCCGCCGCAGTTGTCCGAAAAAAAACGTTATGATGCTGTTATACTGAAACATCAAAATCATATCAGCAAAAAGATGACTGACGATATTAAGAAAATGATGTCTTATTTGGAGATTGCAGGGAGTGTTAAATCATTCAATGAAGTCCCCTTTCAAGGAAACATTTTGGTATGATCTTACCGACTCAGAAGTATTATTTGTAGACCATAATACTAGTAGCGGTGCTGAGAATGGAATAGGTATACACTCTGATCGTGAAGCAGGCTGAAATGGCGACTGTAATACGGGGGGGCCGTCCCTATGTGCTACAGTACTACAGCAGTGATAATTTTTGCTCAAATAATGTATTTGTAATACCATAGTATCTGATCTGTCATTTAACAATATCCCGTGGTTATATTCATGACGCATTATAAAAGTTTAATCTTCGCTCTTCGGTGCCTCAGAGGGTTCGTTGTGCTACTCTGAACTTCATATGAGAATGTAGACATTTATGCGCATGTGCGAAGCTGAAATCACTGCTCTGATTGGCTATTTTTACGCGGGAAAGTGCTGTAGTCAGCTTAAGCACAACACAGCTTGGAGATTGCAAAAGTAAAGCGTAACGAAAGAATGCTTGTTTGTGGAAGAATTCGGAACTATTTGCAATGTATTTGGTAATTCAAATATTAGACTGCTGCTGCCATCTACCTGTAGGCCTATGAGGTTCCTCCTGAATCAGCTAGCAAGCTACAGAAAATGGAATCCTAGATAATTGAAGCCAAGGAAATATGTGACTGTATAATTCAGGAAACTACTCACCGTTTCCAGTCTTTAAGCTACCTAGACGCAACAAAATTGTTAAACAACAAAATTTTCGAGAATTTTTCGTATAATTTTCGTGAACGCGAACTTGAAGTTGCTGTCACCAGCTATACTATACTGAACAAAAGAGTGTTAAAGACACAACTTGGAGTTCTATACGGAAAACCCGACTTCCAAAATATAGATGTATGTTCAGTTGTTACAATACATAGTCTCCAACAATTTACAGGATTCATTCCGTGAAGTAACGAAGTTGTTAAATATTTTGGTTACAAACCAATGGCCACTGCTGAGCCAGAAAGATGTTTCTCTTGCTTGAAATGCATAAAAACTGTTTTAAAGGAACACTATGTCCCAGGATCGCCTCACTGCTCTTGCAATACTGTCAATAGAAAAAAGTATGATGTCCAAGATGGAGGGGTTTAACACCAGGGTAATTGACAAGTTCTGCAGTAGGAAGGAACGTCGTATGGACTTCATATTTCGTCACTAGGCGAGTCTCAAATTAAGATAAATACATATAAGTGTATATAGTAGGCAGATATAGAGATTGTAGCACACTCATTATTTTGACCACCAGCCGCTACTGCTGTAATAATTATGTTACTAATGTTTGTTAGCGATGATAGTGATCTAACATTGATAGATACATAAAATAAGTTTTAAATCATAGTCTTTTCTTTCAAGTATGAACATTCACTCAAGCGAATGGGACTCTTATCAACCAAGATGTACCCGATAGCCATAAAATCCTAGTCTTGTTTACAGTAGGAACCCTGTTCAGTGCAGCGGCGTCAGTGCATGAATGAAGAAGCACACCGACCTCTGTGAACTGCACTTGGCAACTGCATACGAACTCTCTGCGGTTCTCAAGCAGGAAAACACTCGACCTCCGAGCCATTTGCTCGCAGACTAAAATGTTTAAAAAGGAAGCAACAAGGGATGAAGCAAAACTCTTGTAAAGAAGTGAAGAGCCTTAAGCATCAGAAAGACGAGCCGGGGCGATCGAAGAGAACGCATTGACCCAATTGCAGTGATGCACATAGCAATGGGGAGCCAAGCGTGTGATTGCTAATTAAACTCGCATACGTCAACTGCCCGGCTTCAGTGCTATAGGGCAGGTCTCTTCTTTTCGAGGCATTTGCGTTAGTTCTCTGCTTTTAAATATGCGAACCATAAAAGATGATTTTTATTTTTTTTTCTAAACCACATGATCCTATGTTAACCTCTTCCCTTACTATATATTTTTCCAGTTTTGTGAAAAAAAGTGTCATATTTATCTATTTTCGTAAAGAGGTCATTTAATATTGCAGAATCATTGTACATCACTAATTTTCTTACATACCTAAAAAATCACTATGAACTAGACATACATTCATACCTGAATTATTATCCCCAGTTATCTCGTGCACCTTGATTCCAGCTCTGGTAGTTATCCCACTTTGATTTTCTTCTGAACTAATTACCAACTTATGTTTTTTATGGATTAATTTATGAGGTACAATAGGCCTACCAGTGCTGTTATCAAGGCGTAAAATGTTGCTTGTCGTGTGATAGACTCGAAAGCAGGGTATTACGCACAGTGGCACACTGCATTCCGGACAGTAATATCTGCTCTCCTATATGAGAGCGTTTTGGGAAGAATAGTGCAGCAGTCATTGAATATTTGTACCAGTACATCTGTTCTTCAGGTTTGTGAATAATGTTCTGCAGTATCACTATGCCCAAAAGTACACGTATTTCAGAGTCTGTAGTAGGCCGCCACGAATTATTTTCAGCATTCTGTGAACACTTATTAGGATGCCGAATCGTCTCCTCGAATATAATGTTGATGAGGTCATTATTAAAGAATAAATTAAAAAATTGAGAATTATCGTTATCAGAAACAATGTTAAAATTTCAGGGAATGGGGACCTCGGAGGTGCAGAAGAAATGGTGCCAGATGTCTTCTATTCAAACCACTGTCGAAAAGACGCGACATCAACTGATCTGAATTTGTTTGTTGGTCTATAACTTCGTCTTCTGATACCGATGTTTCATTTCCTAATCTTCTACAGGAATATATTCCTGATCAAAAGTTTCGGAATCACTAACTTGATCCATCTTTACGCAAAACAGCACAAAAAACACTAAACACAAACAGAAACCGCCAAAACTAACTACACTACTGTGTGTGAATGCTATATGAGCATAGAATTCCACTCGCAAGGAAGAAGTACAAAAAACACCACCAGATATAGCAATATCACTAACTTCTGTAGCCATATAGTGAGGAAAAAGTTAATGAAAGAATGGAAACGTGTATATTCGGGATACAGTCCTTGGCAGCGAAAATGGGACTCAAACGAGTTAACTCGGGTTAATAAATTTTGACACAAGTTAGCAACCCGAGTCAACTCGGGTTAATCAGGAAAGTGGTTAATGCATTATTTTGTAATTTGACACGTATGAACTCTGCACCAGTAAATAACTTATTTACGAACACATGATACTGTTTTTTTTATCCACTTCACAACATATATAAATATACAGAATGTCACTTAATATGTGAGACAATACACGTATATATGCCGTTTTTACATGGTTATTTAACGACGCTGTATCAACTACGAGGTTATTTAGCGTCGATGGAGTTGGTGATTGCGACATGGTATTTGGCGAGATGAGACCGAGGATTCGCCATAGATTACCTGATATTTGTCTTACGATTGGGGAAAACCTCGGAAAAAATCCAACCAGACAATCAGCCCAAACGGGAATCGAACCCGCGCCCGAACGCAACTCCGGATCGGCAGGCAAGCGCCTTAGCCGACAGAGCTACGCCGGTGGCCTATATGCCGTTATTAAAAATAATAAAATTAATTCATATAAGCCTATACATACTGTAGTCACGGACAGAAGTATAAGCACATTAGCAGAATATAGATTTACAAATTTATATTGCACTCTGCACCATTAAATAATTTATTTATGAACACACATTTATGTTTTTTTATCCACTTCACAACATACATAAATATACAGCATGTCACTTAATATGTGAAATACAATACATGTATTGCATTGTTATAGTATAACATTAGAACTGAAAATAAATTTATCTCCAGTCCTGTGAGTATAAAATATTTAAAAAATCAAAATAAAAGTTACTTTAACACAGAAAATAAAATAATAGTTCTTTTGTTTCTAATAATGGTGGACACAAGTATAAGCAAGTATACAGGCTGTAAGGGGTATAAGTTCCATTATTTTAACAGATGATTGTTCATGTCATAAGGAATAAAAATGTCTTCACAATTCTTTTATAATTGCAATATTTAGCTAATTATTAAAGTTTACAATATCAGGTGTTCGGCAACGTACTTGGATGGGGAGGAGGGAGTTTACAAATACACAGTACAGCTCAAGCGGATACAGACATACCGGTACAAAACAGATGCTCTGTTCTAATGCAGGGGCGCAATCTCATTAATAGAACTTTATGATAAATTTCCATTACAGTTAACAATATTGGCAATATTGGTCCATCTTTTTTTTTACGTCTAAAAATAAACAAAAATGGTGTACTGCACAAAATCACATGAACTTTTTTTTTAAATGCAACATTTCAATCTCTCCCGCTTCCATAAAGCAGTACCAATTTTTAATTTATATATATTATGGTTTATTTAACGACGCTCGCAATTGCAGAGATTATATCAGCATCGTCAGTGTGCCGGAATTTTGTTCCGCATTAAATCTACTGACATGAGCCTGTCGCATTTAAACACACTTAAATACCATGACCTGGGCCAGGCGCGAACCTACAATCTCGAGCATAGAAGGCCAGCGCTATACCGAGTACGCTACCGAGGCCGACACCATTTTTAAAGAAATTTCTGTTTGTGTGATTTTTGAAACGAGCTAAGAGACTCCTTGTTTCTAATAATAGTTGAGAAACTTCTACAAAAGTTCGCCGATTAGGCAATATTCATTGCGGAAAAAATTGACTGTACATCTTCTTGCCTCACTTGAATTAAGACTTTCTTCATAAATATGATATTCCTAAACTGTGAATGAACATTGTAAGTTGTTTATCGAATACCTGGTACCGAACTGTCATCTGCTCGGTAGCAGACCTATGGACATGGAGTTTGAACTCAGCTGACATCTACGTACGTCTGTGCAGAGTACTGTGTGCTCAACACGTTGCCACGTTTCTCACGCCAGAATATTAACAAATTTAGGCATGCAATTCTATTTAATTTCACGAAAACGTAATAAAGCACACAAATATTTATTTAAACTAATATTAACTCTTTGCTAGATATTATATACTGATGTAATTGTTTTCGTAATTTTAGTAACGATATAAGCAATATAACGCGAATAAAATAAGAAGAAATATTTTTTTTCTGGAAAAACTATCAAGTTTTGACCCTATGTTGTATGGACATTTTCTGATCCTGCAGACCTTCCCCGACGACTGTAAAAAGGACGGCACTTATACCTGTTACACCCTGTAAATTTGGTCAGATTTTTTTTTTTTTTTTTTTTTTTTTTTTTTTTTTTTTTTTTTTTTTTTTTTTTTTTTTTTTTTCCACACGCAATATGATCACTCATTTAGTACTTCGTTTCTCCCCTTTTCTGTGAGTAACTATCTTAAGCCTATTTTACATGGATCCAACAAGCTTACCAGTGAATTCATCCTCTATTTCTGGCCACTCAGAAGCATAACCTTCAATTGTTTTTGCTAATAATGACATGTTTATGCACTCTTCTGCCCAATTCAGATGTTAGGTGGGGTTAATGTCTGGTGAGTGTGAACTTGATGAGGAGTGTTGTAGACGATTCACAGACTAAAAATTTCTGCACTATGTTTAGGATCGTTGTCTTATTGGAAGTAGTAATTGCATGCCAGGCCTAGTTTGTTTGCATTTTAATCGAGATTGTTATGCAAAATTTATTTTTATATATGTATATGTATCCATTGTCCCATTAATAAACGTAAGTTCATCTACCCTATTACCTGAAATACACTCCCATACCATAATGCCACCACTTCCATGTTTTACAGTAGATTTGATATTTTCCAAATCCCTCTCTCTATTCTTTGTTCTCCTCATCAAAATTTGTCCATTAGTCTGATAAATATTAAATTTGCTTTCACCAGAAAATGTAATTTTTACCAGAAGTCAATCTTTGTACATATTTATTAGCAATCAATATTCCCTTCTTCATATTTTCTTTGCTTTTATAGCGATTCTTTCCTGCCAATCTTGCATGGTACCCATTTTTGTGTAATACTTTCTTATTGTTCTAAATATTATTTTAATTCTGCTGCTATTTGTATTTTTTTAACCATTTACATAATCTTTCTCCTCTCCCTGTTGTCTAGCTTAGGTATCTGCCTTGTTCGTGTTTTGTTTATCAATGTTTTGTTTTTTACTCAAAGATTATTATTTTTTAGTCCTACAGAATATATCTGTTATGGTAAATATTAATTTCAGAGGAGAAAAATTCGCTCCGGCGCCGTGGATCGAACCCGGGTCCGTGGTTCTACGTACCAAGTGCTCTCACCATTGAGCTACGCCGAAGTCTAATCCCCAGCAACGGATCGAACTCCCCCTTCTCCAGTGTTTTCCCTTTGTGGCCTGACTCCAAGTTGGGCATGTATGTTGACATTTTATTAAGTCAACTTTCATTCGATCTCCGGCGCCGGAGCGAATTTTTCTCCTCTAATATTAATTGTTTCCATAACAGATGTATTCTGTAGGACCAAAAAATAATAATCCTTAGTAAATTGTTCTAGCAAAAGTGCATATTTCTGTAAAGATTACTGTGCATATTACTCTGGAATCTCGGCCACGAAGTCTCTCAACTGAGTGTGCTCCTTGTATAATAATAATAATAATAATAATAATAATAATAATAATAATAATAATAATAATAATAATAATAATAATAATGGCTTTATTTAACCTGGCAGAGTTAAGGCCGTAAGGCCTTCTCTTACACTCAACCAGGATTAAAACTTGCTTACATAGTTGAACAACAACTGGATCGGAATTATGTAATTACATACTGATACGATTTAGGTACATAATAAGATCAAAAGAGATAGTTACATAAAAATTTACCTCATATAATGGCAGTTAACTTAATAAAATATCAACATACATGCCCAACTTGAGTCAGGCCACAAAGGGAAAAACACTGAAGGAGAGGAGTTCGATCCAGTGCTGTGGATTGGACTTCGGCGTACCTCAATTGTGAGAGCGCTTGGTACGTAGAACTAAGGATCCGGGTTTGATCCCCGGTGCCGGAGCGAATTTTTCTCTAATATTAAATGCTTTGTTTTGTTGAAATTCTTGATTACTGTTCTTACTGCAAGCGGCTTCTGCCTATTTCACTTTAAGATTCTCGTTGTTTATATAAGTTCAATATAATTTTTCTTCCATTAATTGTCAAATCTTTCCTGTTATGAGCCGTTCAGAGCAGAAGTGGTAAAAGTAAAAAATGGGTAATGAAGGTTAAAGTAAAAATTCTGTAAAATACAGCGCAAAGTAGCAATTAATATTCAATTTATTTAAACTATTAGTAGTCAGTGGATAGCACGAAGGACATATTAATTGCTACTTTGCGCTGTATTTTACAAAATGTTTACTTTAAACTTCATTACCCAAATTTGACTTACATCACTTTTGCTCTGAACGACTCATATGATCACAGAGACGGATATTACAAACAAACCAAACATAGGCATTATGGATATGCTGTAATTTTTGAGTCAGAAGTAATGATAAGTAATGGCTGAGATCACTTAATAGAACGTCGCAGTAGTCGATATGCGGCATAATAAGTGTCTGGACTAAGATTTGTTTCAATTTAAAAGGAGACAATTTCTTATTCGACGAAGTAAGCGCAGTATAGAAAATACTTTTTTACATACATGTTTAGTTTGTGTGGCCCAATTTAAGTGCTCATCGATATGAACACCCCATATTTTTCACAGTTGCACTAAACGGGATTTCAGTATTATTTGCAACTATGACGGGATGAACAGATATTTTGAATTTCGATAGAAGTCTGATTTCCTAGTAAGATAGCCTGTGATTTTTCTGGGTTAAAAATCAATCCAAATTTCTATGACCTGGGGCTTAGAGATTTTAAATCTGAATTTAATTTACTTATACTGTCATTCACCGAATCAGGACTGCTTTGATTAATGATAGAGCCATATTATAATGTTGAAGAAAAGCTCCTCACAAAGTGCGTATTAACTGAAGTTCTTTTAATATGTTTCTAGCTTACAACATGCTATTTGGAATATCAGTCGGAAGGAAAAGCATTTCTTTAACAAAACTTCGAAGGATCTTATGAACGTCTTCTAAAAATCTTCGAGATAATTTATGTAAAGGAGCCATTTGTAAGGAATATGATATGAGCTTATGCCAGACTTATTGAATTACAAAATTAATTTCCGATAGGCCGCAACATAGGTATCCATACTACTGCGTGTTCAGTTCAAAGTGTGTCATGGCTCGCTGTATGCCGTCATGTGGCTAGCCGATGAGCCTAGAGAATTCAATCTTCCTACACTTCCGCAGAGGCGTATTACCTATGTGCCAGAGAAGTTGCCTAACAAGTACGGCGTTCATTCTGAAGAGTACTTACCGATAACGCCTGTAGTGGCAGGAATGTGAACTGTTTGGAAACGCTTACTGAGGTGAGTTTTTTCTCACTGTCGGCATATGGGGAGAGGGTTAAGACGATTACTTACGTATTTGTTGACATTAACTTCGACGGTCAATGTGGACACGGAGCATTTGATTTGTATTGTGGAATGTTGCCGTACGCAACCGATGATAACAAATACCCTGCGTACGACTTGCCCGCGCAAAAACACAGTTCGAAAGAGGTTATGGTAGTACACAGACCGTACAGACTGCCATCTGTTGCTACGACGTTCAAGTTATACCATATATGTTCTCAAGTTCAGATTGAACGCCTTGATTAATAGGCAACTTCTCTGACATAAAAGCTGAAACTCGTTTCAAATCGCTGACTCACAACAGTGACGTCAAGACATACTTTGAAATGAACACTCAGTAGAAGTTCAAGAAGGAAAACTAATAATTTTTCAGAATTAAGCTTAAGTTCACCATTGTAAGTATTCACTAATATTAGGAAATTGGAATATCTAGTCTTCTGCCGTAAAGCACATTAAATTTAATATCACTTCGCAATGTTTATTGAGGTTATTTTCCGAATTGCCGGTATTCGTGTTTCCAGGTTAAGACGGTATTATTCCTGTTACATAATTTTGAAAAGTTTCCATCTAGGACGCTACCATTCTATTAATACAAAGTTTCAGGTGTTTAACTGCTGTTCCTATTCCTCAATGTTATAATGAGAACGGCTTAATCTTACAAATCTTGCAAAACTACACTTACATGTACTTCTTCTATGAAATTTAAAATGGAATCTCCAATACTCCAGATATAACTTTATGTTTAACTGAGTGTTATCAAAGACATTATTCGTAGAGAATACTTGTAACTAAGATATCGTAAATTTTGGAAATGTTTTGTTCTAAAGCCTGCACGAACAGAACTTCGGCGGGCTAACACAAACACTAAATGGAAGAAATCTATTCCAGGAATACCAAGTGGAATACGTATGACCCTATTACAGTAATGGTTATCGAAGATGCCATTTAGATTGCGAACATTTATCTATCAAGTTTTTTTATGTTTCTTTCTTAAAATCCCTGCTTCTATAATCGAAGTACAATTTTTATTCTTCATTAGTAAGTACCTTCATACTTGCATCTTACATATATATCATCATCTTAATAGCAAAAATAACTAATATCTTATGTGAGGTATGCATCTGAATGTGATTTTAGAAATGAGGTCATAAAATAAAATAAGTTCATATTTGAGACTCGGTTACAAATAGTTCCAAAGCATGCGAGATAAAATACGAGAAACATTTATCAACCATTCGCTGATTTATCCATTGCAGTCCTACTTTTGTAACAAAATTAGCAATATAGATGAGTCTTGGTCGTTACAAATCTAGTTCCATGGGTTTGGGTTCTATACAAAAATTGTCTCTCAGTTTCAACAAAACAGCCATTATATCTTTTCTTTAAATAAAACAGAACCTCTCCGCCCGTGAAAATAATTTGAAAACAACTTCACATGCTGAAAATTGTTCAAATATTTATCCCAGTTTATGTCCTAAATTTCATACACGTGAACAGGTAAAATATTTAGGAATTATAATGGACCAAAATTTACTTTGGGATAAGCACAGGGTCCACCGCTGTGGAGTAACGGTTAGCATGCCTAACCGTGAGATAAGCGAGCCTGGTTCAAATTCTGATTGGGCCAAGTTATGTGGTTGAGTTTTTTTTTCCGGGGTTTTCTCAACATTTTACGACCAAATGCTCTGAACCCTGGACTCATTGCGCTAGCATTATCACCTTCATCTCACTCAGGCGCTAGATAACCACAGCAGTTGACAAATCGTCATAAAATAACCAATTGAAAACAACATACACATATATCATCTTTGCTCTAGCCCAGCCTGCACAAGGTTTGCGCTCTCCGAGCCGGTTCACAGCTCATGAGCGGAATGCAGATATTAGCTGCGCTCTGTATAAAGGTGGACTGGAAGAAGGGGTGATCTCGTACAAAATGTACACAAAAGGAAGTACTGTTACGAGTGCTTATGAAATGAATTCCCGTTCGGTGTTTCCAAAACTATCTTGGACTATTATTAATTAATAAAGAAATATTTATTTTACAGAAGTAATAGAAATTCTACGTATAGCTACTTAAATCTACAATATCATTTTGTTATATTTTTATTTATCAGTACATCAAAACGAGGTTTCATGCTGTTCGCAGTTGAAAGAAACAGTAACCTACTGGTCATAATGAAACATCAGTTACAGTTGTTCGATGTCTGCCTTTATTAAAGTTGATTATAGAAAACAGTTGCTTACAAATATAAATATAGAGCCAAACATAGCAATCATTTTCACAGCCAGCCTGTGTAGTCGTGGATATTATTGCTAATGTTTAGTCTTGTAAAACTCAACCAGGCTAGTAGTATTATTCAAAAGATCTTTAGTTCTTAGGTCACATTGAAGATCAATAAGTCCGAGCTGTAAAACGTTAGATGTTAAATGTTACGTTCCGTCTTTTAGATTCCTCCATACTGTACTGTAGCAGTAGGTAAGCAACGTGAAACAGTTACTGAGAATAGGCCTACACACTGCACTCCACTAGATAACTGAGTGGACGTTTCCCTCTCCTTTACTTATAGCAAGTCTACGTCATTCTGACGTATCGTCCTCTCCGTTTCGGCGAGCGGTAAACACAGCTCTCCCGCTCCGGAGGAGCGCGCGCGCGCTCGTTGAGAGCTGTTTGTGCAGGCCTGCTCTAGCCAAAATTAAGAAAATTCATATATAAATTTTACCGCACACGATCCCTTTTCCCATTTAACATAATTCGGTCTACTTATTTAGATTTAGCCCAATCGATTTTTTATTTTCATTTTAGTAGGTTATTTTACGACGCTTTATCAACACCTTAAGTTGTTTAGCGTCTCACTGAGATGAAGGTGATACTGCCAGTCAGGGGTCCAGCACTGAAAGTTACCCAGCATTTGCTCATGTTAGCTTGAGGAAAAACACCGGAGAAAACATGAACCAGGTAACTTGTCCCGACCGGAAATCGAATCCGGGTCACCTGGTTTCGCGGCCAGACGCGCTAACCGTTACTCCGCAGGTGTGGAAGCCCAATCTATTATTCATTATAGAATAATAAGTAGGGAACATATAAAAAAATCTGTTCTGCTCCTTCTGAATGAACGTAATAAGAGAATAATTAAATAAGCATTTATATTACCCTACAAATCTCATATATAAACATTTAAAAGTTCTAGACATCAAAAAGAATTACGAATATATTATTAATTATTATTACCTGAAAAGTAAAACTCGTGAAATTACCATACTTAATTTTTACAAGAAAATATGATATGTCTCTCCCACTATTGTACTTACTCGTAAATGTAATACCGAATCTGATCTGAGGGACAGTTTTAATTTCGGCCCAAATTCTATTATTCTACAATTATATTATTAATAACTATTCTCACCTAACAGTAGTGAATGTTTTGGGGTTTAAAAAAGGGAGTACAAATTATTTTAAATATTTTTCACATTTTATGGTCTCAAAGTTTTTCTTGTCAGCAAATCATTTAAATTATTTTTTTTATTTATTTAACTAACTAGGGCATACATTAAAATTATAAAACAAAAGCGTTGTTTTTGTTGTTTGTTTGTTTGTTGTTGTTTTCTAATGCCAGGCGTTTGACAATAAAGTCATTTGACCTCTTGACTAGAAAAAAAAATGTTTCTAGCCACTACCGTAAGAGCCAGGCTTATGTACGGTGTGGTCTTAGCCAATAATATAACAAAAAATTTACAAGGAAAATTTACTAAATACAGTAAATAAATTAATCAAACGAATAAATAACACACAAGAGCAAAGGAAAAAAGAGAAAAAGAGAGAAAAAACACACATTTAATATAAATTGATAATCAGATAGAAGTCAGTGATATTCAATAAAAACATGACTGTATGTCGATAGAAATAAAAAGTAAAAAAATACACACATTTGTTAATATTATATATCATGGAAAATTTTATAAATTTATTTCTTAAAAGCTTCAATTTTCAAATATTTCAAATTTCGAAAATGGTTTGTATTTTTATTATAAAGTCTTGGGCCGAAACTAGCACCATGTTTAAGAGCTGCACTTGTATGACACTTACGCTCAATTAATGGGAAAGTAGACTTTTGTCTTCGAGTACGATATTCATGTCGATTAGATTTATGTTTTATTTGATTTCTGTGGTAGTAAGTTAGTAAACTATATTTATAAATTTCTTCAATACTTAATACTTTATAATCTGTATAAATTAAATTTGCTGAGTAATCCATATTTTTGGTTAGACAAATTTTTATTAATCTTCTGTGTAATAAAAGTAATGGATTAAGTACAGATGGTGCTACTTCACCCCAATGTATTATACCATATTGTATTAATAATTGTATTAAAGCTAAAAATATAATTCTCAATTCCTCAATGATAAAATTTCGAAGTATTATGAATTTATAAATTGTCTTTCTTATACAGGGACATCATTTTATTTTTACTAACATTTTTAATATTAACCTCTCTATATCTTTGGATTGAAGGTCTAGAACCAGAAACACCGCTTGCTCCCCCTTCGAAGACTGGAGTTCGATGATACTGGGGTAAAATACAAATTACTTTACTAGGTATAGGAGGGAAGAAAAGTAGTTCATCCATTTATGTAAACTAGGAAATATCGTAATTTTGAGTTTGATAATTTTCATTAGGTTTTTGTTTAATCAATATACAGTACTGTATTAACACTTAGTGATTTTACTCACGAATTGAGCTACCTATCCATTCGGACTTATTAATTATAAAGTGTATATTGTACTGTTACAGCACATTAGCGTACAATATAGAAAATGAAGTTAAATTGAAAAATAATCATAATATGGATATTTAAACACATTTCTGAAAATGGTGGCCATTCATTTCGATACAGGTTTCAGTTCTTTTGTGCATATTATAGCACTAAAGACTATTGTACCTAATTCCAATTACCAGTTTCTTCCTTCGTACGTGTAACTCATGTTGAAATAATTCTATACCTACTCTATAAAAGAGTACCTTACATACTGTAAATTTAATCTTCACTTCTGCCCGATCCGAAAAGATAAAATCACTCAGAAATGCTATCTACCGTCCGTTCAAGTGGTTTTGACGCAGGATCGTAGAAAGGGGGGGATCACGTGACAATTAATTAACGAGGCCCTTTTATTTAAGTTATTTTAAACAGTTGTATAATATTACGTAGACGTCCAATTCATAACAGAAATTAATGTTCTCAGAAAAGAGCTATGACAGCCCAATTACTAGATTTTACAGGGAGGCGAGCAGAAGCAGGTGGGGAAAATCGGGAAGCGACGTAGGCAAACGGACGACAGTACCTGTGCGAAAATATGATACACTATTGAAAGCAATTTCGTCACTGGAAAACGCGAACATATTTCTGGAACGTACTATACTCACTAACTCGGTACTGCATACGCGGCCTAGGTTCTGTGTAGAGAACGGTTGGAAGTTTAGTTGTAGAGGGGGTGGGAGTGAAGTACATTAAAAAATTCAGGTACAATAAAAATTGAATTAAAAATAAAATGATGTCCCTGTACTTGTACACGTAAAATCAATTTGTTTATCCCATCGTAAATACTGATGTATAATAATTCTACAATACTTGTTTTACTAGCATCAGTATTTCAAAGATGGATTCTGGCATTTTGTGGATTTAAGTTGCGACCATCGAACGAGAGCCCGGCTCCATAAAAAATGACAATAAATAAAAGGAAATTCATATTTACTAAATGTGAAACTCTTACTTTGTACAGCTGGAATAGTCAAGTGTCTTTCCTGCACGTTGGGAGTAATGTGACTGTTGCAATTGAAGAGCTGATCCTAAAACTAGGTCAGTTCATTGACCTTTTTATGATTTATACATATGTATATGCTTTTTGGAGATCTGTACCATTATCTTTTAAGCTTCTTTCAAAGCCAATCCTTGTCTAAAAGTTTGTGTTATTGTGCATTCACTTGACAACTCGCTAAGCCCGTAGACTTGTGGATAAAAAAAAAACTTGTCAAATTCTTTCATAAAAATGGACTGAACTTTTTTGGGATCACACTTTTCAATCGACAACAAACAATCTACGATTGTCGCCTGGTCAGGTCCATTTACCATTGATGGAGGAGTGTTCAGATTGAAAAGTTTAGCTAAAATATGCTTCATAGTTCACGAACGATCAAGAGTCGTATATGAGCTTTGTTCATTCAGAGTGATCTTTTTTTTTATTTTAGTAGGTTATTTTACGACGCTTTATCAACATCTCAGGTTATTTAGCGTCTGAATGAGATGAAGGTGATAATGCCGATGAAATGAGTCCGGGGTCCAACACCGAAAGTTACCCAGCATTTGCTCATATTGGGTTGAGGGAAAACCCCGGAAAAAACCTCAACCAGGTAACTTTTCCCGACCGGGAATCGAACCCGGGGCACCTGGTTTTGCGGCCAGAAGCGCTGACCGTTACTCCACAGGTGTGGACAGTTATGATCTTATGCAAACATGAAACAATTTTTATAAGCAATAAAATACTTATACAATATTTTCAGATATTCTCTACATTATATTGTACCACTTTATAAAATTTTAGTCCATATTGTATTTGATATTTTGAAAACTTTACTCCATATATATATAGGTACATATTCAGCCATTTTTATTACATATAAATTTCACTTCTGGTTATTAGCGTCGATGGAATTGGTGACGCCAAAATGGTATTAGGCGAGACGAAACTAAGCATATACGATGGTATTAAATGACTTTTATCTTACAGTAAGGAAAAATCTCTCAAAAAAGTTATGTAATCACCCGAAGCACCATCCAGCCTACACGGTCGATCGCTGTTCGTATCAGCATGCAAACGCGCTACCGTCTGAGCTATGCTTGTAGCTTTATTTATTTATTTATTTATCTATCTATTTATATACGTATTTATACATATTTTATTTATTTGCTATCCGATTGTTTGCCAACTGTTGTCTGCCTTTCTGTTTTCTGTCTGTATGTTGTTTGTCCATTCATTCTGCCATTCATTCATTCATTCATTCATTCATTCATTCATTCATTTATTCATTCCTTCATTTATTCATTCATTTATTTATATTGATATGAAACTTCTATGCTCCAGTTTTTAATATTTGACATCAGTAACAAAGAAACGAATCAATAATTCTGAAGCCACATGCACAGCAATGAATCAGTCTCTCACATTCCTTCAATGTTTGTTAGATGGACAGACTTGTTTTGTTGGATGTATTATTTTTCTTACTTCTCTTATCATAGGCCCATAATGACGGCTCTTCAATAAACTAATTAAGATCGAACATAGTAAATCCATTGCAAGTACTTTTACAGATATATAGTACATATTCAAAAAATAAATAATGGAAAAGCAATCATTAAATATAAAACATATAAATTCCATTACATTTCAACCTAAATCAGTTCACAGCCCTTCAAAATAAGAACATAGTCCTTACAAATCTAAATATCACAATAACATCGAACCAAAAGCACAAGAACGTATCAAGCATCATTATAGGGATTCTACGATTGTCCAGTCATTCCTACCGTCCTTCCTTTTCTCTTTCCTTTCTTCCGTTCTTTCCTTCCATCCTTCCTTCCTTTCCTATCTTCCTTCCTTTCCTTCCTACCTTCCTTTTCTCTTTCCTTTCCTCCCTTCTTTCCTTTCATCCTTCCTTCTTTTTCTATCTTCCTTCCTTTCCTTCCAACCTTTTCTCTTTCCTTTCCTCCCTACCTTCCTTTTCCCTTTCCTTTCCTTCCTTCTTTCCTTTCCTATATTCCTTCCTTTCCTTCCTATCTTCCTTTTCTCTTTCCTTTTCTTCCTTCTTTCTTTTCATCCTTCCTTTCCTATCTTCCTTCCTTTTCTATCTTCATTCCTTTGCTTCCTACCTTCCTTCCTTCCTTTTCTCGTTCCTTTCCTCCCTTCTTTCCTTTCATCCTTCCTTCCTTTTCTATCTTCCGTCCTTTCCTTCCTTCCCTTTCTCTTTCCTTTCATCCTTCCTTTCCTACCTATCTTCCTTCCTTTCCTTCCTACTTTCCATTTCTTCCTTCTTTCCTTTCATCCTTCCTTTTCTATCTTCCTTCCTTTCCATCCTACCTTCCTTCCTTTCCTCTTTCCTTTTTCTTCCTTCTTTCCTCTTTCCTTTTTCTTCCTTCTTTCCTTTTTCTTTCTTCTTTCCTTTCATCCTTCCTTCCTTTCCTATCTTCCTTCTTTTCCATCCTACCTTCCTTTTCTCTTTCCTTTTTCTTCTTTCTTTCCTTTCATCCTTCCTTTCCTCTCTTCCTTCCTTTTCTTTCTACCTTCCTTCCCTTTCTCTTTCCTTTTTTTCCTTCTTTCCTTTCATTCTTCCTTTTCCTTTCATTCGTCTTTCCTACCTTCCTTTCCTATCTTCCTTCCTACCTTCCTTTTCTTCCTTCCTTCCTTTCATATCTTCCTTCCTTTCCTTCATACCTATTTTCTTCCTTTTTTCCTTTCATCCTTTCTTCCTTCCTTTCCTATCTTCCTTCCTTTTCTCCCTGCTTTCTTCCTTCCTCCCTGCCTTTCTTCCTTTCCTCCATTCCTTCCTTCCTTTCTTCACTTTTCTTCGTTCCTTTGTTTTTCTGCCTTTCTTTCTTTTCCCTCTTCCACCCTTGCTTTCCGCCGTTATTTCCTTTCTTCCTTCCCTCCCTTCTTTCCTCCCTTCCTTCCTTCGTCTCCTCTCCTTTCTTTCTCTGCTTCCTTTCTTTGTTTTCAATCTTTCAATCCTTCTTTCGTTTGTTTCTTTGACTCTTTCTCTCTTTCTTCTCTCTTCCTTCTTTCCTTTTTTTACTTCTCATTGTTAATTTTCTACTTATTTGTGGTTGATTTAATTAGATAATTTTCTCTTATTTTTTCCCCCTGTGTAGTGAATTCTCTTTCTTGGCTTAAAAATATTTCCCAATGAATTTTCATCAGATTTGTGGAGTTCTAAATAAACTAGACGAGCCCATGTGTCCTGTCTGCTCAAACGTCATCGAGTCTTACAAACAGCATACGAGTCGGTCTCTACAGTTGATGACACTGTAATATGTGAAGTTTTATTCGTTTCTTAGAACGGATTCCGCCTACGATAGTGGCTACCAACAATCTCCTTCCCCTCCCTTCGTCTATAAACAGTCGTCTGGAGCCAAGCGGTTGCTTTCTCAGAACTCAAATGAATATTAGAAAAGTATTTCGGCCACAAATTTTGCTACATCTCGTATTGATTTGATGACAGTTCGAGCTTGAATTTCTTTTCGGTTCTTCCTGAATTGAATGGAGCGCATCGAAGTGAAGGTAGTTTCAAGTTTGTTACACGCAACTTCATATTTTCTTGGAAGTGAAACAGTATCATTGGAAACGCATTTATATGGGTGTATCCTGTAGTCATTGAATGTTATACCATACAAGCAGGAATGTCGGAACATTTTCTTCTTAAGAGTCTCATCAATGGAAGGAACAGAAATAACTTCCGTGCCCGTGAGTTCTCAATCTTGCGTAAGTGACAAACTAAGTCTATTTCTATAAGTCGAATCAAGAACTGAGGATTATAAAAGAGTCAGTGCAAAAGACTAGGAGACTGAATTCCGACGTTAAGATGTAATAAAATGGAACGTGTGACGAGATGAACCTTACACATTCCAACTTCTACAAAATGCTTGATTTGTCTATGTTGCTGTCCTTTCAGTATATCTTCATATTGTTTACTGTCTAAAATTAATTTTACAGACGAGTTTTTTTTAAAGTAGCTTCGTTGTTCCATCATTACGAAAATTTATTAAGACTTCTTCGTTATGGACATATCTATTACCTTAAGAAATACTTTCATTAAATTTCAGTAGACACTTTATTACTTACTCAGGTTATGTCAGACCTGCAGAATTGTAGCTCCTCAGAGCGACTGCCTTACCATCCCTTCTACCTCACCCACTTTTTCTACCAGTGCAGTCATAGAGTTCTAGTTACACTCGGCTACATCAACATTCATTCTCGCGGCGGCAGGTACTCAATACGCTATCAAGAATTACAAATGAACATATAATAAAATCCTTAGGAACATTCGAAAGTAGGAGAAAAATGAATGAGGGAAATAAATTAGTCAAAAGACATGTAAAATAAATTTTAAATTGTATATGTGCATATAATGTAAGAAGGTCTACCTATGTATATATCGTCCTATTATTAGTAAAGCCGATTAAATACACTTTTTGTGTAAAATAAGTTAAGTACAGTCCCCGACTTGTCTTTCCGTGCTCTGTATTCTACTAAAATGAAATAAATCCGAAATATTGCATGCAGGCAACAAACCAATTACTTTATTTGAAGAATTTATTATGATTTTTCGTGCATTAATAAAGTTTTAATTCCAGTTTTTAAAAAACTTGCATTAGGCCCACTGGTCTTAACTGGTTTTACTAGTAATAGGACGATAAATAAATTGTATGTTGATAGGTGACCGGATGTCAATGCTTTCATTCAACATTGTAACGCACTTCAGCCAAATAAATAAATATAAAAAATACACAATACGCGTACTGCAGTTTAAAGATAACTGGAACATGGCAAAATCTAAACCCGTAAAGAAATATTACTTCCAAAGGAAATGGGAATATGATTATTTTGTTCTTGAAGACGAAAGAAATGCTTGTTTAGTGTGTCCCATCCCATTAATTTCTACTTGTCATTTCAATATTAAACCACATTTCAACAAAGCCCATGTTAAGAATTATAGAATGCACAAACTTTCTGGTAAGGTCATTATTGAGTCATTCCACGTCAAATCGCACAAAATTATACAAATTTTGACCTTCATATTTCTGATTGCGTTTATATTTTTTTACCAACTCTATGGGCCTAATAAACCAACAAGTGTATTTTTATTTCCTCCTAAGTCCACATGTTTTAAAAATATTACATGTTAAAATTCGTTAAAAATGTCGCACAATGCAACATTTAAAGTGTCATATTTCTGACAATATTGATGTTAAAATGTTTTTGAAAAATGCATTTAAAAGTTGAAAGTACTGTCTTTTATTAAATATTTACTAACTAATTTTAATATAATTATTACAAATATTTGTTTATAATTCAATTTTTAAAAGTTATATATCAATGTGAAATAGCCCTACTAAAAATCTAAAATAATTCTCACTAGGTGCACTAAAGTATTCTTAATAATTTCAGAAAAAATCAGAATGGGATCTCCAATAGTTTAATGGAAATTTAATTACTTACGACACAATGTGTAGCGGTCGGTGCAGCAGCAGTGGACGGGAAGCGTTAAAGCGCGCTGGGAGGTTTATTGGCGCTGGATGATTGACTGAACGTTGCAACATTACACCCAGTACGGATCAAGTCACTCGAGGAACCTCTGCTAATTTACTTATTGTGATATCTTCAAATATTTGTACATTATGCTTTTTAAATGTTTCTTTTCATTCACACTTTAAATTTTCATTCGCCTATCTTCTTTCTTGAAAGAAAATTGTTTTACTAAATCTTCAGTTTTTGACAACGGAATGAAAGAATGTAATTTTAATGTACCAGTTATTGGTTTTAGATTATGGTATCTGGCCTGCAAATTTTCAGTGTGGATTTTGTGCTTATTCAATGGACGAAATATAAATGACACGTTAGAAATGTTTTTTGTTACCAATCAAACAGTTTTTTTTTTTTTTGGTGTTGTTATAGGATCTTGTGTAGGCTGACTCTCTTGGCAAATCTTTTAACAGTTTCTCCAATGCCATCACATGGACCTTTACCATGCGACGTTGCAAAGAAGTGTCATTCAGCACTAATTCCATAATCGTCTTCATGTAAGCAATTATTTTTAATTTTTTATGAACTTGATCCATTGGAAAAGTAGATGATTTTTTTCATATCGTTGAATTCTTGCTTTAAGAAATTGATTGCTTCGGATTGAAAAAAGTGAAAGGGATCGGTGTCATGTTTCATGGTTTCTGAGATGACAATACTTTTGTGACGAATTTCTGTATCCCCTTTGAAATATAGTACGAAAGGATATATTGTGGCTTGGCATATGTTCCAATGCACACCTTGTATTGAATCTTGTATTACAAATGAATAATTTTCAGAAAAGTCTGCAATAACTATGTAATTTTCAGGTTGTACATTTCTTTGCATTCCGTCAAAAATAAAATATGGCTGACTTTTCAAGGGATGACGATGCATCTTCTACATGAAAAACTTTACATGCTAGGGAGCCTTTTACTTTTTGAAACTTTTCACGGGGGTATTGTTTTTGTTGTAGCTTTCTTTTCTTGATAAGGGATTCTATTGACATCAAACTCTTGTTTAATTCCTCAATATTAGTGATTTCTAGCACTGTATCCATATAATTGCTAGAAGAAGAACTGGGATAATCACTTTCTCTGTGTCCGCACTTTCATTTGATTCATGTTTATTAATATCACAAGAACTACCGGCTTCACATATAATTTCACCTGACCTATCCGGAAATTGATTGATTTTTACGGAATGAATCACATATTTGCACACTGAAAGACTCCTTTAAATTGAGCTTTATCAATAAGTCGCGACTTACGCGTCTTAGTGTACTTTTCTTTTTAAAAGCGTGATTAGGAAGGTAAATGGATTTAAACACTTGTTATATATTACGCGATCTTTACCATCATTCATGTTGTATAGAAGTCACGTCACTCCGTGAAATTCAAACCCAAACTGATTATTTTTCTCTTCTATATTTTGTCTCCTGCCATCTGTTTACTGCCATAAAGTTTACTGCCTTACACAGACTTGCTATAATCAAACACTTGGCTAAATTACAGTATAAACATACAGCACTGTGAAGGGCTTCCCATCTTAGCTGAGCTGACAATAATAAAATGACTTTAGATAAGATATTTACTGTTCCTTAAGGTATTAATCATTAGATGATTAATATGGTGACATCAGATGCAACGGGGGATTTCGTGAAACTTTCCCCGGGCAGCATTCTAGCCTAAGATGCAAGCAGTTCATTAGCTGGGCATCGCGAGCGCGTGCATGCCTCCGGAAAATAAATTGTTACAAATGTATGGGTGCCGATCCCATATTTATAAATGCAGTTGTTTACAGATAATACATCAGCGAACAAGTCTATATTTTTTCAGACTTTTAACTTGGCTATTTTTTAATATAGTAATTTTGCTTTGAAAAAGAAATGATTAAAAAATAGGCCAAATTTTAAATTTATTTGTGATAGGCCTAAAGTAATAAAAAGTGTTCTATTTAGTCTTTCAAATGCGCCAAAACGCAAATCTCAATTATATGTAGACACAGAGTTCCAAGTGAGTTTATGTAACAGTGCTCGCATAATTTGCGTAAATCCAAATAGTCATAACTACACAAATAATTAATAATTGTGAAAATAAAACAATACGGGTCTCCTTATTTGATGTCTGGAATTCATGAAAAAAAAATTCGACCATTTCCGAGAAGGTCGTGTTTTATTGCTGTGCGATTTGACGTGGAATGACTCTATTACGACTGTATAGTGATTATTTATTTATATACAGTTAAATTAAGGACGTTACTCGTTGTGTTCAATTTGAATTGATATTAATTGTGACTTTCAAGGTTCATTGCTTACATGCTATAAATTTATGTTTCTGTAGGTGATGATAGGAGGAAATTTTTTCGAAAATCTAAAGCAGGCTAGGTGCAAAGAAATCTCAAAGAACTACCGACAGAAATCTAGCATAATAAACCCTGAAACGAGATAACGCATTATAAATACAATTAATTTATTACAATCATTTTTTTAAATTACAGTGCCGCCACTCATAGACCTTCCATAGGAAAAAATGTAAACAACTCTACGCGGAAGTCGATCATCCTCAATAGAAGTAGAGTGAGGCTGACGTCATATTTACCCTACTTACTGGTTCTGCAGACCTGGGCTAGGTTATGTTAGGCTAGGTCACGATAGCTACGGGCGAGTTAGGACGACTCTTTGCAATATCGGCCATACTGAGGCCTATTGTGTGTGCAGTCTCTATAGTATTAGTATACAAACGAAACAAAAGACAGATTGGAAATCTACACAAACACATAAACAAAATACACCCGAAACTACACAACACACTAGAAACAGAAAACAACAAATCTATAAATTTCTTAGACATCACAATAACAAATACAGACAACTAACACATGTTCAAAATATACAGGAAACGTACCACCACGGTATTAATAACACATACACCACACCTCCAATCACCCCACACAATACAAACACGTAGCATTCCGGTCCATGATACACAGACTCATCAACATTCCTATGAACCAACAAGACTACAACGAAGAAATACAGCATAGGAAAATGGATACAACCCCAACATAATAGATAACATCATAAGAAAGACTAAACGCAAACAAGAAAATACCACACAAACACAGGAAAGAAATAGCTAGCTTATTTATTCCCACCAAAATGTTCTTACTATGCACGCATGCATTTAGTTTCACGAGATAACGAATGGTCTATATGTGATGATTAGGAACCGTACTTCGTTCCACGAGGCTACAAGGTTAATAAGTGCTACTGGAGTTTTTACTGTAACGGATGAGTGCGTGCATGTAGCAAGCGAAGTACTTCTGTCTGCTCATGCGAATCCTGTTTTGTCAAGTTGAGCAGAACAAAACATAGACCACTTTAACAATTACATTAATATTTACAATTTATATTATTTAAACTTATATACACTAGAATACGCTATTTTCACTATTTACATTATGGTAAATAATGTAGGCCTACAATGATCAAACATTATGTACACTATTATATACAGTGTTTTGTATTGTAATGAAATGTATTTCATTTCATAATACTGTAGCCTATTTATTCTGTGAATACTGTAGAATTGTGTATAAAGGGATTTCAGATATTTACTACTTTCAAAAGCCTATTGTAAAAAATACTGCTTTTCGTCTCTAGAATATGATCTTTCTTCAAATATAAGCTAAATTTTGTAGAATATGACTTTTTATTTTTCATATATCAATTGTCTTTCCATTATGAAATATAATTTCTTGATACAAATTGTCTTTTTAATACTAAAGTATAATTGTTTAACTCTTCGAATTATATGTAACCAAAAACATATACATTTTGCTGTTATCATCTTCATCACCATCATCATCATCATCATCATCATTTTTATTTCTTTATTCTCTGTGTTACTTTTATTTATATTTGCTGTGCATTTTTATACTGGTTGAGTGGACGAGAAGACCTTATGATCTTTATGCTGCTAGTGAAAAAAATGAATTAAATAAAATGAAGAAATAATTTAAATTGTACGAAACATCATCGTAGTATCAGTCTTTATCAATATAATGCGTTGTAAACAGTCTTTGACGTCTAATTTTGAATCATGCATAGAATGTCAACTTCGGCACACACAAGATGCTGTGGTACACGTCAAACATGATGTCACGTCAATATAGTTTATGAACAGCTACATCCGTACGCCGTAGGACAAAATACGGTCCCTAGTGATGATTTGATCCTGATTGAGGAATCTGTAAGTAATTTCGAAACTTTATATATTTAAAGCTTCAATTGAATTGGATTGAAAGATGTAAATTATTTGCCACTATAAAACTGCCATAAAAGCTCATGTATTACAAACATGCATGGATATTGATAAAGGAAATAAAGTAATATAGTCACCAGCGTTGCTTAAATGGGAGTGCGTTTGGCTGCTGATCCATAGGTCGGGCGTGGATTTGATTCCCGCTTGGGCCGATTACCTGGTTGAAATTTTTCCGAGGTTTTCTCCAACTGTAGGGCGAATTTTAGGTAATCCCATGGCGAATACTCTGTTTCATCTCGTCTGATAACATATCGGAATCACTAATCGTTCTACGCTAAATAAAAAAGTATACCCTGTAGTTAAGTAACCGAATATATTTTTCCTTCAAAATTAGCTGCACTTGTATTTGTTAGACTAAAATTTTCTGCATATCAGGTGTTATGATTTGAATTCACCTATATTTTATTTTCTGACAAAAGATATACGCGAAACATTGGCTTCATTAGAGAGAATGAAATAAAGCATTTCCATTTTGTCGTGCACCTTGTATATATTATTTCAACACTGCAGAAGTCTAAAATCTCGAGAGACATTGTACTGTACCACTTTGTTAAACTAAATACAGTTCGTCGGGAAACAGGATCTTGGGATTCCAATTACTTCTCAGAATTCCAATAATACTAAGAGGTAATTTACTATTAATTGGAAACCAAGCTTCAATTTGCATCGCTTGTAGACAGGGAGTAGAAAGTGAGATTTAGCTGCAAGATACAGAAATAGAAGAATGTTACGATTAAATAATTTCAATAGAGATGAATACGCAATGTGGAACTAAAGTAAAAAAGAACTTCTGCTTTTCGTACCATGCATTTAATCTGAATTAATTACTTACTTCAGTTTAGCTTAGACATGCAAACGTTATTCCCAAACATAATACATATCTTACTTAGATTTATGGATCTACGTAATACATTAAGGTAAACTTGCGAATTCTAAATGAGGAAGTAGAGCAACTTGACAGCTTCAAATACTTGGGATGTACAGGGACATCATTTTATTTTTACTTCAATTTTTATTGTACCAGAGTTTTTGAATGTAGGCCTACTTGACTCCCACCCTTTCTACTACTGAAGTTCCAACTGTCCTCTAAACAAAGCCCAAGGCCGCATATAGTAAGCAGTACAGAGTTGAAGAGTATAGTACGTTGCAGAAATATATTCACATTTTCCAGTAACCAAAGAGCTTTCAATATTGAATCATATTTTCGCACAAGTACTGTCATCCGTTTGCCTACGTCACATCCCGATTTCCCTCACCAATTTCTGCTCGCCCCTCTATAAAGGCTAGTGGCTGGGCTGTCTTAACTCCTTTCTGAAAACGTTAATTTCTGTTAGGAATTGGACGTTTACGTAATATTATACAACTGTTTAAAATAACTTAAATAAAAGGGCCTCGTTAAGTAATTAACTGTCACGTGATTTCCTCCCTATCTACGTCCCTGCGACAAAACCACTTGGACGTACATTAGATAGCATTTCTGAGTAATTTTATGTTTTCGAATCGGGCAGAAGTGAGTAATAAATATACAGTACGCAAGGTACCCTTTTATAGAGTAGGTACAGAATTATTTCAACATAAATTACTAATACGAAGGACGAAACTGGTAATTGGAATTAGATGCAACAGTCTATAGGGCGATAATATGCACAAAAGAACTGAAGCCTGTATCGAAATGAACGGCAACCATTTTTTAAAATGTGTTTAAATATCCATATTATGATTATTTTTCAATTTAACTTCATTTTCTATATTGTACGCTAATGTGCTGTAGACAGTATAATATACACTACATAAAGAATACGTTCGCATGGATAACTTAGTTCATGAGTAAAAACACTTATTGTTAATAGTGTACTGTATTTTGATTAAACAAAAACTTAATGACAATTATCAAACTCAAAATTGTGATATTTCCTAGTTTACGTAAATGGATGAACTACTTTTCTTCTCTCCTATACTTACTAAAGTGATTTGTTTGCATTTTACGCCAGTATCATCGAACTCCAGTCGTGGAAGGGAGTAGCAAACGGTGTTTCTGGTTCTCGAGCGTTAATCCAAAGGTATAGCCAGGTTAATATTAAAAATATTAGTAAAACAAATGATGTTCCTGTACTATAAGCAGTAAGATGAGCTGCTGCCAGGAAGTCAAAAGAGGGATAGCAATAACCAAGGAAGCTTTTAATAGAAAAAAGTTAAATTCTGCGGACCTCTGGAAAAAGAAGTAAGAAAGAGACTAGTGAAATTCTTTGTATGGAATGTGGCATACACATTACGACCAAGTGAAGAGAGGAGAATAGATGCATTTGAAATGTGGATATGGAGAAGAATGGAGCGTGTGAAATGGAGGGACAGAATAAGAAATAATGCTATGTTGGAAAGAGTGAGTGAAGAAAGAATGAAGATGCAACTGATCAAGAAGAGGAAAAGAAATTGGTTCTATCACTGTCTACTGGAAGAAATGGTGAACGGAAAAGAAGTTCGAGGCAGAAGAAGATATCAGATGACAGACACATTAAGATATATGGATCATATGAGGAGACTAACAATAAGAAGAAGCCAGAAAGTAGGAAAGATTGGAGAAAGCTGGGTTTGCAGTGAAAGATCTGTCCTGGGGCAGAACACTGAATAAATATGAATGAAATAATGAATTGTTGTTGTTTAGTCATTGGCACATATAAAATATAGACCGACTACTTTTTCAGAATTATGTACATGATGAGATACTACGATTCAACAGTACTGCAAGATCCACGTCTCCGGACTGTTTTGAGCACAAAATGACATAAAACACGAGTCTTATCCTCTGTATTTAAAAAGGAAAATCTGTTTGAAAATAAAGAGAATGGGAAATGTTGAGCAGAACGAATGAAATGAATCACATATACAAACAAAATGTTTTATAAACAATTTATTACTTAAAGCACATGAGGGCCTCAGATTGGAGGCACTGCTGTTGCTCGATTATGTGGAGTTCACCGTAGTAGCTAACTCTACCAACGGTCATGTAAAGAACATCGCTAAACTTTACACACTAGCATCAGATAATCAGTCTCAAAATACTTGACGGCCCGGGTAGCGCAAACCGTAGAGGCACGGCATGTCTCTATAAGAAGGATGGGAGTGTTTGTTCTCTGGTGGAAATCAAAACGGGGGGGGGGGGTTATCTGAGTCTCGAAGAAGCGAGAATAGTGACATGCGCTCAAACTATATAAAATAGTGCATTCTACCACTTTCTTAACATCTTCGACGAAGACATTTTTTCTGAAATGCCTTGTGTTTGTTCGTGAACGGGTTTTTTTAATGCTGTTGAAATTGAAGGTCCAAAGATAATGATTGCCTATTGAAATCATAAGAATTGTCACTCCGTCCAAAAGTGGAAACTATGTTGAAAAGAAAACTCACCTTAAAGTAAATGCAGAAATCCTTTTTCGTCTCATTTAAAGATATAATTAATTTACATTTCATCCTTCTTAAAATATGTAAGTTCTCTACTCTACTCTACTTATCTCATCTCGAAATTTGGCTCGGAACAAATTGACTATCCCCCTACAGCCCGGATTTCGCTCCGAGTGACTTTCATCTCTTCCTGCACCTCAAGAAGTTCCTCTGTGGTCAACGTTTTGATGGCGACGATGAAGCGAAAACAGCAGTGCGGGAGTGGTTCGCATCGCAGACGGGCGAATTCTACAATGAGGGGATAGAAAGGCTTGTGCCACGACTCGGTAAATGCCTCAATAATGGTGGAGATTATGTTGAGAAGTAATTGAAGTGTGGAAAATACAATGCAACAAAAATGGTTTGTAAATATCTTCCCGTTTACTTTCTCCACCCTTTTGGAAGTTACTTTAAGAACACGCCTCGTACAATTTATCACTTTCCATCCCCCAACCTTGTTTTCATTCCTTTTGTTACATGTATTCTTTTGCCTCATAACGTCACACCTCCATCCAATGATCTAGCTGAAGAAAGATTGAAACTTTTACTCCCACCTTAGACTCACCACGATTTTGCTATAATATATTAAACTTAGGACCATCATGCCATTTCGAACGCACTTCAGTATATATGCAGTTCGTTTGTTTTAGACTAATATTCACTTGGACAGACGACCAGAGACCACGTTCTGAAATATTTTATAGATCCGCTAGTAAATCAAAGCATATGTACTTACTTATCTGTCCATAGCGTTGCAGAAACATCTGAAACAAATATATATATTTTAATACAGAAAATAACCAACATTTTGAAATAAAACTAAACGACAAGATTTTTCTTTTCACTATTCTAAATTTCACATATAACATATGAGATGCACCACATTATCAAAGAATACGTTGTAAGAGGGACTAGTTAAAGCACTCTTATTTTCACTTGTTAGCCATGCAACAACCAGACAGTTGGCCATGTGACAGTAGAGACCAAAGGACTACATCCGACGTTTTCGCTCGAGCGCCAAGTAGTTCATAGCATAATCTGATAGGTAGCGCACATGCGTGTCACGAGCGATAAATCCTCGAACGGTATAAGCCGAGCGTTAGGCATTCGTTCTTGTTACAGTGATGAACTGTGAAGTAACATCATAGATGTTCATCACTTCAAAACTTTGCAGTGTTTAACTAATCTCTCCATAGTACAACTTCAAAATTTGCTTTAAAATGTAATATAAATGTTGTAGGTAATATCCCCCCCCCCCACACAGGAGTGATTTTGTTTTTGCCACATCTGGTAGATGTTATTGGATGTAAATGTAATTATTATAAATGGAGAACACAATCACGATAATGCAAGAACTGTATCAAGTTTTCTAGTAATAATAATAATAATAATAATAATAATAATAATAGTAATAATAATAATAATAATCTCTAATATTTAGTGTATCAATCTTTGCGTCTGTAACAGTTGTGCAGCATGATTATTCGCTTTATTATATTTTCTGTGATGTTATCTCTGTACTAATATTGTTATTAATCTACTGCTATATCAATAATAGTTTGTAAAACGTTTCTACATTGTCGCAGTACATAGGTGGAACGCTATGTATGGACCTATCATATTATATATGTGGTAAATCTAATATTGAATAATTATTAATTAGCAACAATAAATGTATATCGAAGTTTTTCATATTACGTATTTTATTTATAACTTCATGTTCCCGTTTTGGTACGTTCCATTAAACGTTTGTCATAAACGCAGAAAATAAAGCCTTATTTTTACCGTGTGAGCAAAACATATGTGTATCTTATCTGTCGCCTTCCATACGAGATAAGACATGTCGGTGAGATGACCTTGTACGGTGCTTCTATTTATTACGAGCGTATCACGACCGATCGTATCTCACTCGAGGGTGCGACACTCGACCGAGTTCAATCGAGCGATTTAACTCCAATGCAGCACTCTGGTAGAGACCCTCCATCAATCCGGGAAACATATTATATCTTGC
The DNA here is from genome assembly GCF_040183065.1 of Periplaneta americana. Lineage (NCBI taxonomy): Eukaryota > Metazoa > Arthropoda > Insecta > Blattodea > Blattidae > Periplaneta > Periplaneta americana. Next base: position 93,506,202 of record NC_091132.1, read on the forward strand.
CCTATACCCTTCGGTAATAATACAAATTTAAATCATAAAGAAAACACTGGAATATAGTGGCTTAAAGAAAATATCGTTAACTGTAACATAAGCATGATAAGGAAGCCGAAAACAATTGTCTTAGGCCTATTATTATTCATTCTCGCCAGAAATTAATTTTGAAGCGAAAGTTGATGGCAGTCGACCGCAGGACTCTAAGCAGCAGAATGGTGTTGTAAGTAGTAATAATTATTACCGTAGAAATCAACTGTATTATTGCAGCTTGTTATGGTAAGCCATTAGCCGAATTATGAGATTTAATTATTACTTCAAAGCATTCAGAAACATGTGCCCGCATAAAAGTGAGTGCGTTTAGAATTATTTTCAAGTAAGAAAAGTTTTATAAATTATAGGGTTTGATTTTCAGCAAACGTGGAAGCTATCGCAACACACGCTGCAGAGGATCTTTGTAAAATAAATTAAATTTCTGGTCTGAAAAGATCGATTTTGCGCAACGATTTCACCATACTCCTATTTCTCTTTCCACTACATTAACATTTCTTCGTAAGTAATAGTACTCTTTATCACATATATTCATATTTATTACCATCATACGGCTTTCAGATAGTGGTTTTCCTCACATTTCTGCATACGGTCCACCACTACCCTTGATACATTCAATCCTATCATCTATATCTCCCCAAATCTTCCAATTACCTAAAGTTAAACCCTACTTCTGTCTATTTCTTCCTCCATCCTTTCTGATGTGCAGTATTTTAAACTCTTAACCTTCTTTATATTCCCTCAATCTCATTCCCGAATGCTATGCAATACTGTCTACCTTACACTTATATAGAAACTTTCTCGTCTGCATCTACTCCATCTCTACTACTATCATTGTCATCTTTCATTACTGTTAACCTACTTTTATGTTTATCGTTAAAACCTTTTTATCTCTGACTAGTATTCCACTAATATTTCTACTATCTCATCTACTTTATATTATTATATTATTTGTCTCAATTATTGTTGCAATGTTCTAGGGTTTGTGATACCTCCTTGCTATTTCTTGTTCGATTCACTTATCACTTTTTCACTTTATTGGATAACTTTTACGGTTCACTGTCACTACTTGCACTCACTTTCTACCTCCTCACACCCATATTTTCCCTCTCAATTACATCAGACCCTACCTATTATTTACATACTATCTCCAACTCTTATTAGTCTCACTACCATATTGCTTTTCTTCTCTCTAATTTACTCTATTCATCTTCCCAATAACACTTCATTACTTGTTCCTCTATATTATTCACAGTTCCACTTCAGTTACACTAATTGATCTAATCCTCACATTTTTGACCACATATAATGCCTCAGACTAAGTCAGATTTCTCCACTAGTTCGCTTATCACAGATATATAAATCAGCTATTTTTTTTTCTCTTGCGCGAAGGAGGGACACGAAGGCTTACACTGCAGCCTGAGGCTTACTGTGCTTACCATTCCTATTCTGTGAATGATTGGGTAGCCGAACGGCCGCGCTCTTGTACAAGTACAGCATGCCGCACCGTGAACTTAACCGGGCTATTGTATGGATGATGGTAATATATGAATTAATGATGGAGAAATCAGTTCGAGGTCCAACGCCGAAAGTTACCCAGTAATTCTGCTTCGATTGCTTGAGGGAAAACCCCGGAAAAAACCCCAACCAGGAGACTTGTCCCAACCAGGATTTGAACCCAGGCCCGCTTGTTTCAAGGTAGCTAAGGTAGCTAACCAACTAAGCGATGGACTAAATCAGCTAATACTATTGAATTATACAGAATGAACCTAAATTCGTGCAAAAGCTCTTCGCCATGCAATTCTCGTCCTTCTTATGAAAAAGAGACTTAAGTTTAATGTGTTTTTATAATGATCGTATGATTGAAATCTACATTTCTCGGTTTGCTATACTTACAGTAGCCAGTGTTCCATGTTTATTTTGTATTTGAAGAGTCCACTGCAAGAATGATGGATGTCACTTTCTTGTCGAAAATGAACAAAGATTGTCAATGCATAACTTAAGACATGCAGAATGTACAGCTGTCAAAAGAAAAAGTGGCCGCTCTCCTGAAACAAAGTTCCCTTCGGGTATCTTTGCTACAATTCGGAGACAGGCGATGTTACATGTTGTTGGACCACGTTGCCTGATATCTACAGTTATAATTAAAGTATATTGTGTGTTATTCGATAGCATAATAGTAGCGTTCAGGCCTCCTATTCATGAGATCCTGCGTTCGACTACAACCTCGTGCTTTTTATGTCCTTTTTTGTTCTGTTTTTGAGAGAGACAAACTAGCCATAATGGCTCCTTTCTCTTTTGCGATTATTTTAGTAATTAACATCAGGTTCCTTAATATATTATGCAATGACTTTATCATTATCATTATGATATTGTGGCTGCAAATGGAAAGAAAAAAGATTTTATTCTCAATAAAATATCTTTCGTGGCATAAACATAACAAATTTACTGGCGTCGGCCTTAAAACATTCAAACAACTAAGCGTTCAAAAAACAAAACAAAAAGCCACAATTCAATATTTAGTCTATCTTCCTCTTATCTCGATCATCTTGCAGTCGAGTGGGCATGGAATTGACTAGTCTTTGCAAATAGCGACTGTTCTTAGACACGATATTCCAGGCATTCTGAACATACACACATAAATGTTCTGTCCATGGGCAGGTCTTTCATTGCAAACCCAGCAATCTCCAATCTTTCCTATTTTCTGCCTTCCTCTTAGTCTCCGCATATGATCCACATATCCTAATGTCGTCTATTATTCTTTTCAACCAGAGACCCAACCAATTCCTTTTTCTCTTTCTAATCAGTTTCAGCATCATTCTTTCTTCACTCACTTTTTCAAACACAATTGTATTTCTTATTCCGTCTGTCCACTTTACACGCACCTTTCTTATCCACATCCACATTTCAAATGCTTCAATTCGTTTCTCTTCATTTCGTCGTAATGTCCATGTTCTTTCCCCATACACTGCCACACTCCACACAAAGCACTTCACTAGTCTCTTCCTTAGTTCTTTTTCCAGAGGTCCGCAGAAGATCCTTCTTCTTCTATTAAAAGCTTCCTTTGTTCATGTTTGCAGTTTTTCTTGGGAAGGATAGGCCTAAATGCGGTAACATCCCGTTGCTTTCCGCACACCACTATCTCTTTCGCATCTTATTAAATTCCAGGCGGCCCAAGCGTGGAGATGAGGAGAGTGGATTTGACTAATTGGGCCCTCCGGACTTCACCGAAAGTCACGGCAAGGGTTAAATATTAATTCTATCAGGATGTTTGACCCGGTCAGAGACCGAGAAATCTCAATTAGCCTTTGCCTCCCGCATCCTGGACTAGCTTCTACGAATCATCAGAAAATCTTAGAGTGTGATTGGGCCAATTTTTCCGAAAATGTTTTCACACTTTTGCTCTCGTAACTCAGCGGATGAACGTCGGAATTTAGATGTCAACGTCTCAGGTTCAATTCCTCGTTACTCCTTTTCATTTTATTGTGGTTCAAGAGAGTATAATGTAATAATACAAAAAGAAAAACTAATACCAGTATTATGCAACTGGATTTTTCCAAACCTAATATTAAATTTATGTTATTTATATCGCTAAAGAACGATTACAATATAAATAACTTGAATATTATTTATACAGTATCACTAAAGAAAGATAACAGAATATAAATGATAAATATCAGTTTGTTTAATTAATATATTGCGAAAGAACAATAGCAATATAAATAACTTGAATATTGTTTTATAATGCTAATGAAGGAAAACAAAATATAAATGATAACTTGAATGTTATTTAAATCGCTAAAGAACGATAACAATATAAAAAAGTGAATATTATTCATATCGGAATTTCACAGATTTATTACAGATGTATTTAAGAAATTGTAGAAGAATAGTAATTAGTAACAATGTCCTATTTATTCTTCTTGGAGCCAAATTTGTAACTTTTAAAAGTGTGGTTACTATGTTGAAGTGTATGTGTTGTAACGGATGCTTGATTTGTTATGTATGTGAGTCAGTTATGGGATGCTTGATGTCGTCGCAATGTCGTAATTATAGTTTGATTGTGTTTGTGTGACTATTGTGTATTAATTTATTATGTATGGTACGGAAAGCTGCATATTTGTGTTATAGAAGTGTTACGTATGTGTGTTGTTAATGTTTTTGTATGTTTCAAATTGATACCTGATATTTGTTTTGCAATCGCAATGCCTAATTTACGGATTGTTTATGTTTTGTTTACATCGCGTAAGCTAATTTAATTTTCTTTTCCATTTCTATTTATGCTTACCTTTTTTGTGTATAAAACTATAGCCCTAACATACATATGTAAAATAGGGCTAACCCCCATTGGAGATACAATAATAATTATTATTCATATCGTTATAATACGATAACAGAATACAAATGATGGCCTGAATTTTATTCATATCTCTAAAGAACGATAACAAAATATAAATAACGTGATATCCATAAAGAACGATAACTGGATATAAATGATAATTTGAATATCATTTACATCCCTAAGGAACGATTAAAAAATAAAATGAAAACTTGAAGAAGGCCCGAACCCACGACCTTTGAATCATTAAACAAGCACTCTACCGCTGCTCTACGAGGCGCAGATATGGAACACATTCATAGTTCCGGAACTGCTTGTACAAGCACATGCATCGTGTAACATCGCCGCGACCCGAAGTGGACTTTGAAAATATTCGCTGTTCACGAGTGCGGCCACTTTTTTTTTTTTTTTTGACAGCTGTACGTAGAGAGTTATATGGCATTAACACTGGTAGTCATTGTTCAGTAATGATCGGAAAATCACAGTTAAGCTTTGAGCGCTAAGCATTTCAAACTTTCAATTGCTTCTCCTGCAAAATGTATTCCAAATGACATCCATCATTCTTGCAGTGGACTCTTCATTTATTATGTCCGACAAGTGAAAAATAGGTTTACAGGAAATCCTCCGGATATCATATTTATTAGTCCTACAGAGCATAACGGTAAATATTTTAGAAAATTTAGAGACACTGATACTGTTTTAACATTAAAAGCATAGGACTGGTTAACAAATTTTGGTCTAGAAAATACTGTGTTACTACGTCGTCTCATATGAAATGATTTTTTTGAGGTTAGTGTTTTGCAAGATTTTAATGATTTTCTTACCAATGCAAATTACAGAATGCTATGGTTATTACTGCGTTTTGTACGCATGTCAGAGTCGCCAATTATATTAATACAAAGAATGTAAAATGGAAGTGATAAAGTTTGAGATCAGAGTCCTTCCAAAGCACTATTGAAAACAAGATTATAAAGCTGGGGCCGCTGTTCGAAGAATATGTGAAGTCGAGGGTGAAGGTGTCGTTAATGAGCGTGTAGCATAACGATGGTTCCAGCGTTTGAGAAAAGTACATTAAAGACTTACAACGTTCTGGAAAGCCTAAAATACAGAATATTGACAATATGCGCAGAGATTTGGAAAGAAATCCAAAAAAAGTACTCGTAGGTTGTAATAAGAACTTGGTGCTTCAAAAGATACGATACATCGCCACATTAAGACATCTAGAAAATCATACGGAAGAGTAAAACTTTACCTCAACTCAGAGTGTAAAGGTGTCGTCAGATTACTGCGAATTCTATGGATGATAGAATAATTATCAGGAGAATTTACACACGTGATGAAAATGGGCATATTAGCGCAATTATGACCTCGATCTTCGTCAGCCTGCTAATATTCTCGTTAAACAAAATCAGTTCGGTCTCAAAATAAAGTTATGTGTAGGCTTCGTAATTCAGCTACCAATAAACCGAAATGAGGTTGCCTCAATCGAAGTATATGTGATGTCACAGTGCAGGTACAGGTACGTTCGTATACAAAATAGTTACACATCATCTGCCTTTTTCCTCTAGGAAGTCAAAACCGGGACACAGTCATAGTGAGTAGTTTTATCGACCACTGCTCTTACTAGTCGTATTGTTTAAATAACTACATCTTTGTGTCTGATTGAAGGTTCATTGCAGAGGTAAAATGCCTTAGGTGAGACGCTCAAGCGTGTAATATTGCAGGGCATAGTTGAGGATATTTGAAATAATATTTTCACTTTCAATATAGACAACATTACATATAAAAGCGTACAGTAAACGTAAAAGTGACAAAAACAGTGCATTGAAAGACACTGCAATACCAAAAGGCACAGAGAATGTATTGAACGTAATCTGAAAGAACCAGTACTATCACAATGTGAATATTATGAAGATATTAACTCTACGTTTAGCATGGATTTGTGTAGCCTACCATGATGTACAGTGCCAACATCCCAATTAATAAATTGTGTAATCAAGATGTATAATAAATTTAATAATGTATATTTTAGGAAATTTCTAGGAAAGTACATAGAAAATTAATGGGTTTTTAGTGATAAGCGATATATGCAATATCCTAATGAAATACGAAAAAATATCAGCCAATAGGAATATATTGTACATCATCCACCAGTAACATCATATACGCGACATTCAAAGATATCTGATCCCACTAATCGATAGAGATCGATAATTTGTTGATGTAAGTGTAGCTTCTTTAGCCATTACTTCTATGAATAGATGGCGATAATAGTCGTACATAACATATACACGCATTATAGAATTCAATTTTTCATACCACTTTACTGATTTTAAAACAGCTGGAAACCGATGATATTGTCAATAATGAGAATAATTTATGCTTAATATACATAATAATTTTCCCTGGCACCTTTTTAGTGGTCCCAATAATGGTGTCAACTATTGAGAACTAACGGAACTCTTTCAAAGTTAGTCAATTTTTTATATCTTTGGTTCTGATGTATTCCGTGGTTGGAAAATTCGCTTACACGATCACAAAATCTTAGATTAGATATCCTAAACGCCAGTTATTGAAAGAATTTCTTGTAATAAAAAATAATTTCAAGTGACATCAGCATATGTTCAAATTCAGTAACTTACGAATGCACGTTATTATTGACTGCAAAGATCACGACGAAAATGAACATCACGGCTCAAGCATGTGTTCACTAGTATAGCTTCAGAATGTCGGGAGTTGACTGTACTGCACGGACACGCAGCGATGACCTGTTTGTTTATATCCTTATCCGTTGTATTACCTGTGTTCGGCGAACTATATACCCAATATGTCCTTATCTTCAGTCTTTAGGTAACTCGAATACGGAGCCTAGTTATGTGTCTGGTGGAATTTTGAAGATGTGATTCACTGAGAGTTTGTTGCAAACGGACGTGCACTCGATGCGATCTTTATTCTCAACAGCTACAACGACTTCAAGAAGTATTAACAAAGAGGTACCCAGTTTTAGTTAATCGAAATAGAATTATCTTCTAACAGGATAATGCGAGACCTTATACCGCTCGAACAACCATGGAAAAAATCCAGGAATTTGGAGAAATTGAATTGCTAACATAAAAGGCAAATATCCCTGACTTTGCGCCTTCTGATTACCAATTGTTTCGATCCGTGGCTCACTTCCTGCGTGGAAAAAATTTCCAAAATTTGGGAGCCGTTGAAGTGGGTGTCACCGAATTCTGATATCGTAGCGGCATAGCGAACCTCACCGAAAAATGGTTCAAGACCATAGAATCTAAGGACTTTACTTTGCAGGTTAGATCAATTTCATGTAACAACATATTCCAACTAAAAGTTTGCTCCTAAACCGACGTCACTTATGACGAGACAGTATCTGTAAATTATTTAACACTCCTAATAAAACGTTTTTATGTAAAGCCATGTATGCCTACTTCGCTTTAATTTTTAATGCAATGACAATTACTAGTGCTATTGTTCAAGGAATTCTTTTGGGACTAACTTCCGAGCCTCAGATTACGTCTCAAAATCGCAATACCTCCTTATATACGCCGGTGGCTCAAATAATTCTTAATTCAGTAATAAAAAGCAACCGTCATTAATTTGGTATAACTTCAATTTTTATAACAGTACTTTTACTGTAATTGACTACAACATCTGAAATATAATAGACTATGTTTAATTAGTAATTGGATATGTATATAATAAAACAGCCAATTACTGTACTTTGTTTCGTAAAATCGAATTACAGCCTTCTTAATAGCTCATGTTCTTAGCTGAAGCTGTAGAACTCCATTTAGATAGGCCTACTATTTTCGGAAACAATTTCAATTTTTTAATTTTTTGTATTTTTATAACCAGTAGAAAAATTCTAACCCCTATTTTTTTAATATCTCAACATTTATTTTCCCTTATTTATAAATAAAGAAATGCATAAGTTAATTAAAATTAAAAACCATAAATTCGCGAGTGCAAAAATTAACACTAGGCCATATATTACGGTATGGTCTCGTGAGACATATTAGATCTAAAATATTAACCCCCAAAGTAAGATTGGGATATATGAAACCTTGGTAAGACCAGTCCTCACTTATGCCTCAGAAGCCTAGACATTGACAAAAAGAGGATATACATAGATTAAACATTTTTAACGGAAGGTTTTGTGGTCGATCTTTGGGCTAGTCAATGTAGATAATGAATGGAGAGCCCGGTACAATCATGAATTATATGAACTTTTTAGTGAACCCAATATAACATCATTTATAAAAATGGGACGCCTGAGATGGGCTGGTCACGTAATGAGATTAGGAGACTCGAGACCAGCCATCAGAGTCCATCAGAGAGGAAGACTCAAAGGTCAGATGGGAGGATGGCATCAGGGAGGATGCCAGAACTATTGGAGTTAAAATCTGGATGAGTGTTGCTAGAAATAGGGATGAATACCAGGACCCATGATGGGTTGTCGAGCTAAGGATGATTAATCTATTCCGGTATTTTGTGTGCACAAGAACGTTATGTGCATGCTTTTATGCGTATCTGTGAGTATCCTTATATGTGTTATGCATATTTATGCGCTTAATTATGCATTATAGATAGCTATGAGCAGTATGGGATGAAGATAAATGCAAATAAGACGAAGAGCATGGTCATAGGAATAAAAATACAGAAGGTAAACTTGAGAATTCTAAATGAGGCAGTAGAGCAAGTGTACAGCTTCAAATACTTGGGGTGTACTGTAAGCAGTAACATGAGCTGCTGCCAGAAAATCAAAAGGAGGATAGCAATGGCCAAGGAAGCTTTTAATAGAAAAAGGAGCATCTTCTGCGGACCTCTGGAAAAAGAACTAAGGAAGAGACTAGTGAAGTACTTTGAATGGAGTGTGGCATTGTATGAGGCAGAAACATGGACATTACGACGAAGTGAAGAGAAACGAATAGAAGCATTTGAAATGTGAATATAGAGAAGAATGGAACGTGTGAAGTGGACATACAGAATAAGAAATGAAGCTGTGTTGGAAAAAGTGGATGAAGAAAGAATGAAGCTGAAACTGATCAGGAAGAGGAAAAGGAATTGGTTGGGTCACTGACAGATGCCCTGGAAGGAATGGTGAATGGAAGAAGAGTTCGGGATAGAAGAAGATATCAGATAATAGACGACATTAAGATATATGGATCATATGAGGAAACGATGAGGAAGGCAGAAAATATGAAAGCTTGGGAGAAAGGTGGGTTAACAGTGAAAGACCTGCCCTTGGGTAGAACACTAAATGAAATGAAATATCGACGGCCCAGTTCAAAAAGGAAACAACTCAAAATGTAAAATTTTGTCAAACCTGTATTTCACACCTTTTTGTTGTTTAAAAAAAATCAAAGAATCGTTGAAATTACTCCAAATTCTGTTAATCATGTTTTATAATATATACTATAAGTTTGAATTTAGAGTGACCCATCCAATTTTATTTCTATTCCTGATAAGATGCAGTATTATTCTTTCTTCATCCACTTTTATAGCACTGCTACATTTTTTATTATGTAAGTCCATTTCAGACGCTCCATTCTTCTTCATGTCCGCATTTTAAATACTTATAGTCGTTTCTCTTCACTTGGTCATAATGTCCATGTTTCTGCCTCAAACAATGCCACACAAAGCACTTCTTTAGTTTCTTTCTTTTTCCAGAGGTCCGTAGAAGGTGCTCCTTTTCCTATTTAAAATTTCGATGGCATTGTTGTCGTTCTTTTCATTTCCTGGCAGCAGCTCATGTTACTGCTTAAACTAGGTCCCACTCATCTGTTAGAGACTGAACAGATTCCAGGGCCATAGTGCGACAGGGAGGATTAGATCAATGGAGAAATCCATGACCCCATAGTGTATCGAACACGTGATCTTCCGGCTTGAAGCATTATGCAAGTAGTTTAACTTTCTTTATTGATAAACAGTAGGATTCGTTCGCCATGTGGTCGGTATGTCTTACAGAAGGCACCAAACAACTCGGAAAAAATGATGAGAATCGAACTAGGTCGGTTAAATTTTACATTTTATCTCCTCTATCTTAATTTTTATAAATGGGAGTAGGGCTATGTTAATTTTGTAAAACTACGCTTACATTCTGTTCCAATATGACCTGTGCATATGCATAGATGAAAAACAAGTTTGAGCAAGGTCACATCGTGTCTGAAAACGAAAAGACAAACAGAGCTGTGTGCAAATTTATCGAAAGCCGATTATGGGTTATGTAAAGGCAGACGGGTATTCATTTAAACGAAGACGAACTAGATAGATGGAACTGACAGATCAATTGTTGAGTCATTTGAGGTTAACTCTTCAAAATAACTGAATACATTTACTACAAGAGATCTCCGCAATAGAGTTCAATTCGGAAACTGCATGTACAAACCAGTTTGTGTACATTTAAATGGGCTTGTAAATTATATTTTAAAGTATTTAATTTTTCCGAAACCATAACTTCATAATATATTGGAATAATCATGTTGCTGAAAGTAAGAATCGGTGACTTATTATTGGCGCTTTTGTTGTGTTGCGTTTCCATGGATTCTTATAAATTGATAGTAAGCATGAAGGATGAAAGAAATTATTCTCCTACCGAAGTTTAAAGAAAGGTTATTTTTGAATGATTGTGTTCCATAACAAGGAGATGAGGTGACAGACGATCCGTGTGACGCAGTACGTAAGATGGATATTAGGCACCAGGAAGGTTAGTGGTTGCAAAGCGCGGGATACTTTGAAGAAACTAAAACAGTATGTATTAAAAACTTATTAACATATGTTACAATTATATCGCCATCGTCGTAGTCGTCGTCGTCCTCATCATCAACATCATTATCACCATTATCATCATCACCACCACAACATTACAAATGCAGTAAGCTCTACACGTTAAAATCTCTCACACTATTTGAGTCTGGACTTTCGTTATTAAACAACTTCCTTACAATAAATTCATTGCCAGTCTTTGTAAATGGTGTACCAAATTTGTTTATAAATATTGTGTCTTGAGATATTTTAAATTTTCTTGTAAATTAAATTATTTGTTCGACCAATTCTGAGCAATGAGCGTTTTTACCAACTTCATTTCTGTTGCATTTTGTTTTTAAGTAATTATTCCTTTGTATCAGATCCTAACTTCGCGCCATAATTTGACATCGACAATAATAATTTTGTTATCAAATACCGGTATTAGAATATTATCTGACTATTTCTGCTTTATTTTCAGTTTATTATAGTGCTAGTTTATATGATTCGAATTTTCTTATTTCAATTCCTTTTCTATGTAGTTTCGAAATATCTTACACTGTTTGTTTTTGAAAACCATTTCTAGAAATTCAGGATGATTATTAAAAAAGTATATATGTTTTTTATTTTATCACTCTGAAAACTTTGTTGGTTGGTCCATTTATAATGTCGACTATTTGACGATAAAGCCGTGGCTATCCAATGTTGATCTATGAGTAATACATTACTTCAACTTAACGTATTCGTCAGCAGGTGTCAGTAAACAGAAAGGTTGCAAAATCGACTTATTCCCATTATTTTCTATTACATACCTATTTTTATAGTTAAAAAAGCCTATATGTTATCAAGTGTTAAGAATGGTGTATTAGGAGGCATATTCATATTTCTTCTTCTCTATTATTTAAAGAGGTTTTATTTATTTTTTGCATGAAGTTTATAACGAGAGTCAAGTAATTTTGTTTTATAAACAGTTTTGTACGTAAATTCTTTACTAAAATTTCTATGTGTCCAGAGAAAGCTATATCTTTACATAGAACTAAGTGTGGGTGCGGTCATCCATCGATAGGGGCATAGTTTCACTTTACTTCAAATTATCACAGTCTAATATCATACAATCACAAAGCTTGGGGTGATTTTTTGCATATCTCGCGATACAGCGCTCCAAGCGGTTAGCAACTGAGAGTAATAAGAACAATAGACTGTGCGATAGTAGCGATCCTAATGGCTAGCAACTAAAGTTCAACTGTCATTGAATGCATATTCCCTACGTATTGAGCTTCGTGACTGTGATATTATCTTAACGAACAGAGCGTGGAACAAGGACAACAAGGCGAATACAGAGAGAACAAGGGAAATGCAAGAAGTACAAAGGGAATACAACGAGAACGAGGGGAATGCAAGGAGAACAAGGGAAATTCAATTCAAAGAGCAAAATATTAATTGAAGTAGTGCGAGGGGAATGAAAGGAATATAAAGAAAACAGGGGGATTTTAAAGAGTAGAAGGCGAATTTATTCAAAAGTACAAAGGGAAATCAAGGAGAAAATAGAACAGGAGCTTACAAGAAAAACAATTCAGATACAACGAGAACAAGGGGAACACAATTAAAAAGGGAACTATAAGGAGAACAAGGTAAAATGGAGAATGCAAAGAGAAAAAGGGAAAGACAAGAAGCACAAGGAGACTGTCAGGATAACAAGAGGAATACAAGAAGAAATAATGGAAGAAGACACGGAGAAAGAATGCAAATGGAACAAAATGAGCACAAGGAAATCAAGAAGTATACAACAATAACAAAGGGAAAACAATGTGTTTTAGGGGAAGACAAGAAAAGGGAAAAAAATTAGAATAAAGATAAGACAAGGAGATCAAGGGGAATTCAAGGCTAACGGGAGAAGACAATGAGAGCCACGGGAATAGACAAAATACAAGGGGACGCTACGAAGATCAAGGAGAACAAGGGGAACGTAAGTAGAACAAGTGAAGTAGAAGGAGAACAAGTGGAATAAAAAAATAACAAGAGAACAAGGGAATGCAAAGGCAACAAGGAGAGATAAGGAGAACAAACGGAAAAAACAAGGAGAATAAGTGAAATACAAGAGAACAAAGGGAATACAAGGACAACATTTTTATTTGATAGTCAATTCCCAAGTTGTGTCTCATAGTCATAACCAGGCTTAGGATCCGGGACACTTCAGCAACCAATGTACGCACAACTTGAGTATGGAGTTCCTTGAACATAGTAAACAGGCATACTGTGAATATAAACAACGACGTCAAAGTGATTCGTTACATTCTACTGTTAATAGTACAATCTAGTGACGGTGGAAAATGAAGTAGGATACATACCTCAATTGTACTCCAACCCACAGGTAAACAAAACTCAACGTACCAACACACTCCATCTCTACTCCGTTGCACTATAACCTAATTTCATTGTAAAGTGTCGTGGAACTTAAACCTGGTCATAATTAGTGAGGAAAGAGACGTAATATACACAAGCGGAAATACCACTTTAATGAGGGGAATACTTGAAGAAAATTGCGAATACAAGGACATGAAGGACGATTGAGAAAAGAAATGGGAACAAGGAAAATAAAGAAGAATAAGGGGAACACTAGTACAAAAAGGAGAATACAAAATCAAAAATGAGAATAAAAGATAACCACTGGAATAGAAGAGAACAATGGGGAAAGAAGGAGAACACAGGAAATACGACGAGAACAAGGGGAATACAAGAAAAATAAGGTGGAAACAAGGATAACAAGAATGAGTTACTTATTTTGTTAGAATTTAAAGTTCATGCATCTAACAAACAGTCGATCTGCTTGGCGAGTTAGTATAGCGCTGGCCTTCTATGTCCAAGGTTGCGGATTCGATGTTAAATGTTATGTTTTATTTAACGACGCTCGCAACTGCAGAGGTTATATCAACGTCGCCGGATGTGCCGGAATTTTGTCCCGCAGGAGTTCTTTTACATACCAGTAAATATACTGACATTAGCCTGTCGCATTTAAGTACACTTATATGCCATCGACCTGACCCGGGATCGAACCCGCAACCTTGGGCATAGAAGGCCAGCGCTATACCAACTCGCCAATCAGGTCGACTGCGGGTTCGATCCCGGTCCAGGTCGATGGCATTTAAGTGTGCTTAAATGCGACAGGCTCATGTCAGTAGATTTACTTGCATGTAAAAGAACTCCTGCGGGACAAAATTCCGGCACATCCGGCGACGCTTTTATAACCTCTGCAGTTGCGAGCGTCGTTAAATAAAACATAACATTTCTAACAAGCAAATGTTAATAATTAAGTATGGGATAATATGAAGACTTAAGGCTTGGCTTACTATGAAAACGGCGTGACATGTTGACAAATAATTTAATTAATTATAAATTACTTGATTAATGAAAATTGTTGCATGTTATAGTTTATTCAATGCAACATCAATTAAATGTATGCTAATTTTCATCTAACGTTATCCCTTTCTGATAACCAAAAACTTAGAAAATTGATAACATTTATCACTGTATTATTACATTGAATTTAATGATGTTGGTTTGAAAAAGAAAACATAATGGGAAGAATGATTATTCACTGTAACTCACCACAGAAATCAGCGTAGCAGGGGAAGCAGAAGAAGGATGTCAATATGTCGGTAAAACACTTATCATACATACATACATACATACATACATACATAGATACATACATACATACATACATGCATAGGGCTACATATATACTGTACATACATACTGTACATACATACATACATACATACATACATACATACATACATACATACATACATACTGTACATACATACATACATACACACACACACACACACACACACACATACATACATACATACATACATACATACATACATACATACATACATACATACGACAAATGTTTTATATAATATACTGTATGTAATTCTGTGTATAAAATGTATGAAATCCCAATTCTGAACATTAGTCCCAATATTAATTAATACTATGCATTTAAAAACGCAGCACATTACCATAGCAATAATGATAATTTATTGGAAAAGTTAACATTTTTGTTTAATTTATTTTATTTCTTATTACACCTGAGAATTTTTAGAATTTAGCGAGGCTAGTGAGACTTTTGTTGCTGTTTTCTGTCCGTTAGCTTGTTAATTCTGGAATGAATTGAAGTGATAGCTAAACGGAGAGAGTTACATAATTGAAGATGGTTCCTCTGTTTCGTTTTAAGCACAGTCAAGGTAGAAAATGCAGTTTCACAAAAATATGTGGTGGAAAAACAAAGAAGATATCTGATTGCTATGTCATGTAAATTCGAATAGAGACGATCTTGATCTGCGCTTTTCGACACAATCATGAAAATTATTCTCCTAAGAATATATCTACTATAAAATATGTATTCGTTAAAAATGTTTAGAAAAGTAAAGTGACAAAAATTTCAGGAGAATAATATCTCGCGGTCCGGTATTAATTAATGCCATAACTCGGAGGTTGAGAAACACTGCTGTAAAGTATGATGAGCCCGCCATTGGTCCCTATCCAGTGCAAGATTAATCCATTCACTATCTTCATATCCCACCTCACTCAAATCCATTTTAATATTATTTTCCCACCTACGTCTCGGCCTCCCTAAAGGACTTTTTCCCGCCGGCCACCCAACTAACACTCTATATGCATTTCTGGATTCGCCCATACGTGCTACATGCCCTGCCCATCTCAAACGTCTGGATTTAATGTTCCTAATTATGTCAGGTGAAGAATTCAATGCGTGCAGTTCTGTGTTGTGTAACTTTCTCCATTCTCCTATAACTTCATCCCTCTTAGCCCCAAATATTTTCCTAAGAATCTTATTCTCAAACACCCTTAACCTATGTTCCTCTCTCAAAGTGAGAGTCCAAGTTTCACAACCATACAGAACAACCGGTAATACAACTGTGTTATAAATTCTAACTTTCAGATTTTTTGACAGCAGACTGGATGATGAAAGCTTCTCAACCGAATAATAACAGGCATTTCCCATATTTATTCTGTGTTTAATTTTCTCCCGAGTGTCATTTATATTCGTTACTGTTGCTCGAAAATATTTGAACTTCTCCACATCTTCAAAGGATAAATTACGAATTTTTATATTTCCATTTCATACAATATTCTCGTCACGAGACATAATCATATACTTTGTCTTTCCGGGATTTACTTCCAAACCTATCTCTTTACTTGCCTCCAGTAAAATTCCCGTGTTTTCCCTAATCATTTGTGGATTTTCTCCTAACATATTCACGTCATCCGCATAGACAATCAGCTGATGTAACCCGTTCAATTCCAAACCCTCTCTGTTATCATGTACTTTCCTAATGGCATACTCTAGAGCAAACAATGCGCGTATTGTTTGAATAATCATATTGTTGGAGCTGAGACATGATACCATGGTTTTGATTTTTTGGTAGATTGCGTTTCAATAGATTCATCAAAATTAAAAATTAGCATGAAGATTGACAAATTAATTTCTCACCAAAGCATGAAGGAGAGCTCTTCGTCCATGACTTTTTATACTACCGGACACGGAGATGAAGCGGTAAGACATTCCGAGAGTTTTAAGATGCATGTTCTGTAGAAAGAAGAGCAGCGAGTGAAGAACAGGATGCTTTAAAGAATGTAAGAATGTATGTATTGAAAAATGTTTTTCCATATTTAACTTATCGTTGCAGTCATTATCATCAACATCAATGATCACAAAATAACTAAAAATGGAATGGTTCTAGTTCTTAAGATAATTATGTTCCTCATTAGTAGATATAGGTCACACCTGACACACAATCTGAATCTAAGCCATCCAAGAAAAATTAACGAAATTGGAAATGTATGTATTGCCATTGTTGGCGTACGTTTTGTCAAATTATTTTCAGATTCTCTCTTTAACTACTTTAATTTTTCTCCTGTAATAAGGTTTTATTTTATGGCTAAATTCTGAGCCATAATACGGTAATTTTTAACTTCATCTGTGCTGCCTCCTGTTTTTCAGTGTTTGTTCTTTATTATAAAAACATAACTGTAACAATTCTGTACGAGAATTATAAATCGTTATGAAAATTTTGAATTATATTAGTTATTTTTGTCATTATTTTTCATTTTAAAATTATTTCTGTCATAGTAGGCAGAATTCTTTTATTATCTTGATAACTTTTCTACAACGATTAAAGTTTTTTCCTCAAATTTTGGTTTACAAGTTCAGGATTCTTGTTTTATTATACCAGTACAGACAGACGAGTGTACTACCCCACGAATTATTGTTAAAGTTCAATTAACAAACAGAAATGACCGAAAATCCCTACTTAGTGAGATTCCACTATCGACATACACCTATTATGTTCTTGTGCAGTGGTTCCCAAAGTATGCTCCGCGGTTCCCTGGGGATCTGAGGTTGGTAATATATATTTGGAAATAAATAATATATAACACTATCGTTTTTCTCGATGCGATTGTACAGTACTGTACGCGACTGTACTTGTGGAAGTTAGTATATCGGCAAGGATAGACAGCCTTAGAGCTGTGGAAAAAACTCATTCTTTTTTGTATTCTACTGAACATTTTGATCTGCTTGACAAGGGGGCGAGTTATTAGTTCCGCTGATCCGCAATAAACAGGGAACGGAAACGAGAACGAGAACGAAAATATTGTTAAAATAAATGTATTTAAACTATTGTCAATGGTCACAATACATTTATATACATTTATTTTAACATTATTTCCGTTATCGTTGTCGTTTCCGTTCCCTGTTTATTGTGAACCAGCCTTTAGTTCTTATATGCTTGGTGTGTATGTGTGTGTGCGTGCGTGTGTGCGTGCGTGCGTGCGTGCGTGCGTGCGTGCGCGTGTGTATGTTTGCAGAGACCAACAATGTTAGAATAAGTTTTTGTAAACGTACTCGGGGACTAAATGTCTTAATTGTACAGGGACATTTTATTTTTTATGCTCGACCATGCCGAAATGTAGTAATTATACACCTGCTAGCAGCCCTTTAATGGACCTCATTAAAGTAAACCTATTCATTAAAGTTCAGGTGTTCAACCAATCAGAAAATACCATTGTAGCAATATGAACGCGCAAGTATCGATTATTCTATTCTATTCATTCTATTCTATTCATTGAAACGTCACGGAGGCTGGAAATCCAATACTGTCGCAGAAGGTTATGTTGAAGAATCGATCCAAAATACAATTGAAATCTCAAATACAATATTAAACTCAGTCGAAAAAAACAATACACAAATTAACATCAATTCACCATCATCTTCCAGCCTTTCACAAAGCACATTCCCGCAAATTTATTTCACCAATTGCACAATAAATCACCTATATTTGAAATAAAGTCAGTTCTGTTACTATAATAATTAGTGTTAATTGTAAATAATATTCAAGTAAATTCAATTTGTCATCTCGTTTTTCAATGTCTAACGCAATTTCAAGGTTATATCAAGATTAATGTTTATTTTACTCTCTAGATTATATTAAGGTCAATGTCGACATTTGTTTCTCGGAAAAAATCAATACTTTCGCGTCTGCGCACATCTCACAATTTACGAGATACTGCACAAGGTCAGTTCCGCTCCTCAGTCAGATAATAACATGAATGCTTATGAATAATTTCAAGTTAGAAATGTGGTCGAGCATAAAAGTCGTATGAAACTTGACTATAATGGTAGTTAAGATGCTCGTATGAAAATTATGAAACTCGCTTCTTAATTACTACCATTATAGGCTCGTTGCATAATGTACTATACTTCAATTTTTATTGTACCTGAGTTTTTTAATTTACTTCACTCCCACCTCCCCTACTAGTAAACGTCCAACCGTTCTCCACACTGAACCAAGCGTATATAGTCAAAGTCGCCTTACGGTCATAGTAAACACAAACAGTACTGAGTTAGTAAGAGTAGTATAGTACGTTCCAGAAATATGTTCGCGTTTTCCAGTGACGAAAGAGCTTTCAATATTGAATCATATTCTCGCACAGGTACTGTCGTCCGTTTGCCTACGTCGCATCCCGGTTTCCCCCACCATCTTCTACTCGCCCCTCTGTAAAGGCTAGTGGCTGGGCTGCCTTAGCTCTTTTCTGAAAACATTAATTTCTGTTAGGAATGGGAATTCTACGTAATATTGCACAACTGTTTAAATTAACTTAAATAAAAGGGCCTCGTTAATTCATTGTCACGTGATTTCCCTCCTTTCTAAGACCCTGTGACGAAACCACTTGAACGGACAGTAGATAGCATGTCTGAGTAATTTTATCTTTTCGGATCGGGCAGAAGTGAAGATAAAATTTACAGTACTCTTTTATAGAGTAGGTACAGAAATATTTCAACATGAGTTACTAGTACGAAGGACGAAACTGGTAATTGAAATTAGGTGCAATAATCTATAGTGCGATAATATGTACATTAGAACTGAAGCCTGTATCGAAATGAACAGCCACCATTTTCAAAATTGTGTTTAATTATCTATATTATGTTTATTTTTCAATTTAACTTCATTCTCTACATTGTACACTAATATGCTGTAGATAGTATAATGTACACTGCATAATGAATACGTCCGAATGGATAGTTCAGTTCGTACGTAAAAACACTCACTGTTAATACAGTACCGTATTTTGATTAAAGAAAAACCTAATGAAAATTATCGAACTCAAAATTGCGATATTTCCTAGTTTACGCAAATGGATGAAATACTTTTCTTCCCTCCTATACCTAGTAAATTGATTTGTATTTTACGCCAGTATCTTCGAACTTCAGTCGTAGAAAGGGGTAGCAAACGGTGTTTCCGGTTCTCAATCGTTAAATCAAAGGTATAGCCAGGTTAATATTAGAAATGTTAGTAAAAATAAAATGATGTCCCTGTACAATAAATTTCATTGACAATATTATTTAATCAGCAATACATATTTAAACGTATTTTTTTAAATAAACTAATAACGTACATTGTTGTGCACGCGTTCTGCTTATGCTACTTTTATTGTTAAGTCAGTTTTTACTCATTCAGTACCAGCAGGCTTATATGAGGTGTTCATATTAAACTGTGTGTTAATAAGCATATGTCTTTGGTTCCGAACATAATAATATTAATTTAATATTACGAATAATTTCAATTTTCATACTATAAAGTGTCATCTCCATGGATCGGCGGCTAATAAAAGACAATAAAAATAACAGTTCTACAAATTCAGAAACCAATCGATCACGTTATCATATATTACAACCCAGTGCTGTTCATTTAAAAATGGATGAATAAACCAAACAACGAAAATATGATGAAACAAGAGATTTACAAACTTTCTGTCACCGAAATCTGGAAGATAAGTAAATTTCTAAATGTGTAATGGCAAAACTCCTCCCATTTCCAACAACATATGGGCAGTTCCATCTCAAATCGACCGGAATATAGAGAAAATTGACCTTGCAATTTTTAAATACAATGAAACTTTTTCTGTCCCTTGACAACTGTCATATAATGCTTTGTGCAAAGTTTGAGGCATCAGAACTTCATAGTGTTTAAATTACAAATATTTAAATTTATCGTATTTTCATAAAATTAGCAACTTTAAACTGTTGTGGCTCCGAAACCCTTTCACCCAATGATCAAAATCATGGTTTATTTTGATGCTGAGAAATTAAAGTTTATATTGACATGTAAACAGTTTTTCTTACTATTTATGGAAATGGAGAAATTGAGATTTTTCTTCATTAAGACCCCTTTGCCCACGAAAAAAATATTTTTAAAATATATGGTTAGATTCCGCATTGAAAGTACAAATAAACATATTTTTACTGGTCCACCGTTGATAAGAAAGTACTGAAAATATCAAATAAATAGTACGCCGGTGAACTAACCATCTGACTGTAGGTAGTCGAGACAAGCAAGGACAGAAGACAAACACGTGATGTGTCGTCTAGCAGTCATGGCTGGGCTAGCTTTATCACAAGTTTTCATAAACACAGGAGTGATATGACGCCCAATGCTCGCTTATCTTCAGCTCTCGGCCAGTGCGTGGGTTAGCGCGCCGTTCAAGTCTAGGCGTGTGAAAATTTATTTAATACCCTCGAAACCTATTGTCGAGCCACTAAGCAAACAATGTCGAATCTCTCTTAATAATGCAAGGTTTTTTCTCAATATATTTTACACTTTTACAAATGGGCAGAAAGCCTAAAAGTAAGTAAAATCAGATTATCTGTCTCTCTGTATACAATAAATATAAGTATTATTTCTTATCATAACCTACTGAATGTCAGCTTAAAAATCAGCTCTCGTTCAATGTTCTGCAGTAAATGGTTCCAGAGTTCTAAGCGCTGAAAGAGGCTTGTTTTTATAAAATACGCTAAATTTGTCGCTCAATAGTACGAAAACCGTTTGACTTTCGGTAGTATATCTTTGAAAATGCACTCTCCTCAGCACCTTGTATAAATAGGAAAAAAAATAGAGTATTAAAAAATGCGAGGTTTTTTTACTGATCGATTTCATATGGAATAGCCCATATGCATGTGAGGTAGGATTTTCACGATATGCAGCAACAAAATCAAAACTCTGTCATCACCTGGATTCCATAAATTCTCAGATCTGAGAATTCAACTTTCTTCCATCTCCCCCAACTTGGAAGAAATTTGTGAGACGAGGATACAACACCATTCTCCACATTAGCAATTTGAAGGTAATTTTTTATAACAATGCATAAAAGTACTGAAAAAAATACACGCAGTTTATAAATACCACTTCATGTTTGTGAACTCATGGCTATTGCATGTTAATTAATGTAGTTGTAGACATACTGTCGATGTTATATACGTACAGAATATAAATATGGAGGCATATTAAATTTATATCTCTATTAATCTAGCATTTAATTTAATTTCATTTCATTTTATTTCATTTCATTTGAGGATCCGTAAATCTTTATTAGAATCGAAAGGGATCCACGGTCAAAGAATTTTGGGAACCACTGTTCTTGTGTATTACATTTTTTGTAATAAAAATTTATTTAATCAAGTGTTAAAAATGGATATTAGCGAGCATGCTTGTGTTTCTTCTTTTCATTTCCTTATAAAATGACGTTTGTAGCAAGTAAATTATGATGAGAGAATTTGACTTTGCTCTATAAAATCTTTGAAAATTTAATTTTTATTATTTCGATGTCCCAAAATCATCGACCTTATCAGTTGTTTAAATCACATACTAATTCAATTGCAAAGAGTTGCCGTTGTTTCATATGAAATCATTAAGATTACTTGCTTCTTTATGTGAAATTTTATTCAGATTTGCATAGACTTTAATTTCAGCCGCTTACATTATTTCATTATGTGAAAATTGTTGGCGCACCAATACCGGAATAGACAAGTCATCGACTTTCCATGCTGCAGATCCACGTCCAGATTCTGGAGGATTTAAGTGGAAATGCCGACCAAACGGAACTTGAGGTAAGTGTTATTTTGAGTAGAGTTCTTCGGGACACCCATCTCTGCTGCTGTCATTTCAGCACTCGTAGTAATCATAATAATCTTATTTGGCACACCACGAAAAATATCCAGGACAATAAAGTATTCATAAGCTTCAGGCCGTTACCCTTACAGGGTGAAGATTGTACCAAAATATCAGTTAAATATCCACTGTTAGATTTTGTATGGACAAACTTTAACAATGTTGCAAATGCACTCAGGAATTTCACCTATACAACACATATAGGGAAAGATTGGAGAATGCTGGGTTTGTAATGAAAGACCTCCCCTTGGGCATAACACCATAAATTAATGAATGAATTAGAGATGGAAGATTTTCGCAATGAAGATAAATGATAAATGTGGCAAAATTCTGTCAAATAAGTAATTTTGCGTTTAATAACATGTTAAATATATGACTGTAGTTTTTAATCCGCGATAAAATGCGAAATTGAGTACAAAATGCTAAATGTGTGTTTTTCTACGAAACAAGAGCGAAATTAATTCTGTGAGATATTTTTAGGCTTAAAAAATCCGAATAATATCTAAAGGTCCAGCCACATAAAGGTCCTTACACATTTTTAAATAGTTTGGTCACCCCTCCATGTTAGCTTTTACAATATGAATAACATACTGTCAGTGACTCAGGAGAAGACGAGAACGGACTGAGGAGGAAGGGATGTGAACAGATAACGTACGACAACACGTGAAATATTTGTACTGCAGTAAGCGGAAACATTAGGTCTCCTTCTGTTCAACTTAGCTTTAATTTCATTCGCATTGTTACTCATGTTTCCTGTACGAGTAATAATATGGCTACTGGGATGCTTATCTGAGCGATGTTTATAATAATCAACAGCTATAGTCAAGAAAGTCACATTCCTTCCGCTCGTCTTCTCCTGAGTAACGGACAGTAGTAATGTGACCAAACTGATACTCTCTTTATTGTTATCTGTACCGTCATCTCGAGTTTTCAACCAATCTCTCTGGTGCTGGTGGTAGAATATTTACTGCCTATGCGATATCTTTAGGTTTAGTGTTCACTTGCAAAAACAAATTGTATGTGATAACGGTTGATTGTGACTGAACAAGAAGATGGGTCGGGATAAAATCTCACCATATCTTCTGGAATGTTTCTGAATGTTCACAATATCACTGTAATTTAATATGTTTCTTTATTTAGGTCTTTCACTGCAAATCCAGCATTTTCCAATATTCACTATTTTCTGCCTTCATCTTTGTGTCCGCATGTGATCCAAATATCTTAACTTTCTCTATCATATAATATCTTCTTCTGTCCCGAACTCTTCTCCTGCTCACCATTCCTTTCACTGCCGCATTCAGTAGGCAGTTACTTCTAGGCCTATGACCCAGCCAATTCCTTTTTCTCTTCCTTATCAGATTCAACATTATTCGTTCTTCACCCAGCTTTATTTCTTATACTGTACTCCAACCACGAGAAAGTCTCAGGGAAATGAGACGCAGCGGGGCAATGCCGTGAATGAATGTTGATGTTATAAGATGTCATAAGGTCACACACGTGGATGCACGTATATCTATTGGCTAACTCTCACAGCACAAACGATAACACTGATACACACATATTTATAATACCCTAGTCAGATCACTGTTAATCCCCTGGTCTTTTAATCCCTCCATACAGGATATAACATATGCAGGAGAGCGCATGGTTTTTAAACTGACGTTATAACGGTAATATTATCTTCGCTCCAATAGATGACGCAATTGTAAGCACATTCCTTTCACGGTTAATCTCCTGGTTGGAAAACAGTACTATCTGTTCATTTCATACGCTCCATGCTTCTCTGTATCCACATTTCAAATGCTTCTATTGTTCGTAGTAGTCTCAGTTGCTAACCGCTTGGAGCGCTGTATCGCGAGACATGCAAAACATCACTTCAAGCTTCGTGATTGTATATACTTGACTGTGATATTATTAAAAAGAACGATGAGTTAAAAATCATCCAAAAACTAAGTAATTGTCCGAAAGTGAAGAAAAGCATTGAAAATAAAATATTTTTGAACATAAAGTACAACGAGAAATATACTTATATTAAAGTAATATGTGAAAAAACTCGCATATTGTCTCTTCTTATTTGATTCCTGAAGAACTGGAAATTATGTAAATTAAAAAATCTAGTTTTAAATAATCCAAGTCTCTAGTTAAAGAATGGTCAATCAGGACCTATATGAAACTCAGATTCAAAGTTAGGAAGAAATATTTCAATATTGAGTTGAAAGAAACGTGAAATAAAATAATTTCCCATAACTATGGTCCACGATACAACCATTCAAAGAAAATGGTAGAAGTAACATAGACCGTTCGTAGATAGCTGCAGTGACTTGACTTCAAACTAAAGTACAGCAAAAATATAGATAAATGAGATAATACGTTATGGAGTACAAAATTTGGATGAACCATAGTTGTGTTCCAGGAGCATAGTTATGGGAAATGACGGTACTTCTATAAAAGTTCGAAATTAGTCACGTCATATCAGGTTATAAGCCAAACCAGTCAACATCCAAGAACGAAGCAGTTGTTTGACTTTGTAGATAACACAAATTTGAATTAAAGAACGTGATACAGTGCATGAAATGTATCTCCAGCAATCTGTATTTCTTTAAAGATTGTATTAGATTAATTTACATGTTTCACACAATGCTAAATGTAATGATAACAGCGTATTCCACTGTGATCCAATTTAGGAAAATAAGCTCCATTATTTGACTGATGTAAATATTCATTATAGAGATGGTAGATTTTAAAACCTTTGCACTTGAAAATAAAATTTAGCATTTCATAGCACTTTCAATGTCAAAATTTATCCTTATGCAGCGTTTTGGTATGGAGCATTTATTATGGCAATTATGGCAGTAGAAATTTAATGTAATTAATGTGGCATTGTCTGGGGTAGAAGCATGGACACTACGACGAAGTGAAGAGAAACAAGTAGAAGCATTTGAAATGTGGATACAGAGAAGCATGGAGCGTACTATTTCGCATTGTCTGTGAAGAGACGATAGTAGCGATCCTAGTGGCTAGCAGCTAAAGTTCAACTATTATTAGATGCATATTCTCTAAGTATTGAGCTTCGTGACTGCATGTACTAGACTATGGTTATATGCTATAATACGCGTTTGCTTCTTTGCAAAAATCGAAACATAAATAGATTGTTTTAGGTATTCTATTGTTAATCATGTTCGTTTAATTTATAACCTGAAGCTTATGTCTTACATTTTATTTAACCTTTGATGAATTTTCATTTTCCAGCAATGTTATGCAATTTTCAAGCCAAATCCAATACAAGAGTTTGTTTCATGCACCTATAGTTTCAACAATACTAATTTTTAATAGTTTTATGGCTATGTTAGATAAATGTGAGATGACAACAGGTAGAGGGTGCCGCGGGAAGTGAAGTTATAAGGTAAGCGTTCACTACATCGCACTCCTCGTACGAATCGCACGCAACGGATATTTTAAGTGCAGTGCGTTCACTGTAACGTCTTCACCTCATCGCCTCATCGGATTTCCCTATCAGCTGTTTAAAACATGACGTCGTACGATATTGATATTGCTGAAAGCAGAGAAGTTGAGGTTAGGTCTATTAATTACGTCTGTTAGAGAATAAGAATTTGTAATTGCTTCATGCGTCTTAATTGAAGAGGAAGAAACGAAAGAAATATTGGTTACATAATATATTTGCAAGAAACGACTTGATTACTGTAATGGGAACGCATCAAATTATATAATTATTCGCAGTTTTCTACAAGCGAAATAAGTTTTCCGTCTGCCATTTTGGCGCGACACTGAACATGGCACAACATAATAGTAACAGTTGAGCAATTAAAATTGATTTATTAAAGAAGGCCATGATCGCACGCATCGGGAAAGTTGCCCATCCGAGAAACGCGGACGGATTTGCCGAGAGGTGATACGATAGGATTTAGGGAACGCGGTTACATAACAATTACAGCAAAGATAGTCCTTTTCCGATCCGTGCGATCGTCCGATGAGTGCGATATGATGTAGTGAACGCTTACCTATGCAGTATTATTTCCTGTCTTCAAATGCGCAGTGCTTTAAACCACTGAATAAGTTTACCATTCATAATATCAAAAGAGAATATATTTGAGATATAACAAGATTGGAACGAGTAAATTTAATATTTAAGAATAAGTTGATAAGAATGCGAAGTGATTTGCTGGCAAACAAACAAGTGTTGGATGAGATAATTTAACGGCAGCATTATTTAAGTTAGATTAGTATTATGCATATGATTGGAAATATTGGAATAAGAAACTATAATAAGACATCGTAAATTTAAACACTCCAAAAAATTCACTTTAGTAAGAGTCCATATTTGAAGGAAACGGTGCCATAAAGATGAAATAGATTTCGTAGTTATATGTTTTAAATATTTCTTAATGATTTTGTCCTTTAACATAATTTTATTATAGCCTAATATATACTTATGTGTGTCTTGTTTTCTTTATTTTTGTTTAAAATATAATACAAGAATATGAAATGCAGTGTCACGAAATAAGTCAACCTTTTGTTCCCTCGCATTCGCATCAGTTATAAATTGTACGATTCAATTAGATTTATGTAAATGATTTGCACAAATTTAAAACAGAAAGCCATTTGGAGACTGTGCTCCCTGCTTTGCTGTTTACAGAAGTCGTTACTTTATGTTAATAGACATGTTTACAAATATTAGTGGCTTATATTGACATTCTATATTCGTTAGTTACTTGTCAAGTACACATCACTGCTGTGAAGGTGAATCATTCGAGTAAAATAACATGAAGATATTTTGTTATGAATAATCACCCTCTTCTACCGCGGCATAGAAAATACCGATTTACATTGATATCCTCTCAGAAAATGGAACCGAATAGTCCACATTTATCTTAAATTATTTGTGATGTGAAACTGTGATAGATATTGACAGTACAATTGAAGCGTTGGCCGAATAACGGTCTAGGTTACAATTTTTCAAAATCGAGTTTTAATGGAATAATGCTTTGTATATTCTTACACAGCTGTCACAAAAATTATTTTTCAATATCTGTATCAGAGCCGCTTCTACACGAGTTACAGCCATCAATTTCTTGGTTGGAACAACGGTCTATGTCATTAGTCACTTCTAACGTATCCAGTTGTTTACATCGTATCGGGAGTTATTGCACGGGAGTTTGTTCTCTTTACGAATACTGGTACTTGAACTCTGTGTATTAGGTTTCGATTTATCTATTATGTGAAATGGACGACTGCGAAAGAGAGAGACGGTTTCTATGGTAGATATTGACCGGCTAAATAAATCTAAAAAAAAAAAAAAAGGAAAAGATCCAGACAAATTAGCATTAATAAGTGGAAAGATGTGTCACGAAAGTCGCTGAGAGATAGTGATCTTCACTATGCAACAAAGAAGACGAAGTCGGAAGTTATAGTCGCGACGCTGTTATTCCCAGCGTGACTCCTCCTCTTTGCTTACGTCTTAGGAAGTGAACACTCTATAAAGTCTAGGTAGGTGGTATCGTTCGCCATTTTTGTTCTGTCGTTGCCGAGGTACCAGACGAGGGATCTATTTGCCACACCGTTAAACATTATCATGTCGTAGCTCCTATGATAATAAATGAAACGCACTGTAACTCAGCAAACAATTGAGCGGCAAATAACGTCCTCGTGTGCTTTCTGCCAACTCCAACGAAAGAGCCAAAATGGCAGGCGATTATATTTAGTATTTATCCAGCCTTAGGAAATGCATAACGACTTCATCAGCGAATCACAAGACACACATGTTTAAATGTAGCCGACCTGCAACGTGATTGGCTGCCGGAAATTAGAGCGACGGGACTTTAGTGCGAAATATCCCCAAGTAATGTAAGTTCCTGTCTGTTATTTTTAATTATTTTATTAGTTTTATTTTAATTTACACTTTACCTAGTGTTAGTTGGTCTACGTTGTGTCTTGTCACTATAGTTTATCTTAGAATTTTATCAAGGTATTTCATTTCAGGAACAGATTTGTGGAAATTTTTGTAAGGAGATGTGCTCACAACTTGCTTTTGATGTCAGAAAGGAGCTGTTTAAAATGTATTTACATTCAGCATTTAAAAACTGTCATTTTATTGTCTTCATTATTAATAAAATTTATATTTAACAGATAAGCCATCTGTTGGGATGGAAACTGAATATTCGGGACAGGGGTTCAAATTTCATCCTCCAAAAATTTCTCAACTATAATATTTAATTTTCTTTATTCATTTGTTATTGTTATAACTTTCATTAATTTAATGGTGTCCCTACACCGCAATACTGCAGTTTTTTCTAATAATAGTGTTATTATTTGATTAATATTGCATGTTTATTCATAATGTGACACTGAGTGTAACTTTAATAAATTACATGCTGATAATTCATATTAATATATGGCATTTAAATATAAGTGTCACAATCATTTTGTTCATAATTTAACCTTTTCATTGATTTTGTATATATCATAACATTTTGATTGTATAAAACTGTTTATTGTCTGTATTCCCCAGTAGCAGTTCTGTGGAGTTAAAATGTTAAAAACTTTTATGATGTGTAATGTGACTTTCAATAACATACAATCGAATACTTCCCTTAGTGCACAAAACATATAATATTATGATGTAACATTTTTGTTCCTCCTGCACAGTTATCAGATAGTAACATTGACCGTTTTTCGGCCTAAGGAATCAATTGCAGAAATAAACTCCACTTTATCTATTTTCGTGAAGACATGTTTACTCCATTTTACTGAGTAGTTCGTAAAGACAAATTTAACACCTTTAAACTCCTCTAAGAACTTTCATTTTGTTGTATACCGATAAGCTGCTATTATGAATTAAACAATTTTAATAACAACATACAGTATAGACAGAAATTCAGTGATCTCAATAAATGCTTCGTTTTCCAGACAATGAATTTGAATTAGGACCAACAAAACCGCCCTATTTAACGGCGTAAACGATTGACCAACAGAGCCATTCCAATAAGTGTACATAGTTTTTACAAGTTATATTTTATATAGTGTTTTAAATTGTTTAAAACTGTATCTTATAGTATTTTATATTGCATTTTAATTGTATTTTATTGTGAATTAGAGATACTGACCTAGGCTAAGAAATCATAACGGACTGTTACCATGTTAGCTCTAACAAGGCTTAGACATTATGATAAGTAATATGCAACCAAATAGTAAATTCATAAAATACCATGAGGCAAGGTTTTCATTACATACAGTCAACACAATGCTCTAATATCTGATGATGATACATAAGTAGTATCGAAAACGTTAATGTTATAAAAACTATAAAAACTATTTAAGAAGATAAGCACAGGTGGCCCAACAAAATTGTTAATTCAACTCCTCTAAGAAGTTTAGGGGAAAAATATAGCCCATGTAAAATAAAAATTAGATTATCTAAATCATATTTGGAGCCATATGTTATGCTGTCTTCTGCAAGAAATGATAAGTGAATAAATGTCAGAACCGATTTTGATGTGCCAATATTATTTATTTATTTATTTATTTATTTATTTATCTATGTATTTCGTTACTTCTTTATTTATGTATTTATTTAATTATTTGTTTCTTTTATTTATTTTATTTATTTAATTAATTTATTCTAATATTTATTTATTTACTTGTTCGTTCATTTGCTGTTATTTATTTATTTATTTATTTAAATATTTGTTCGTCAGTTCGTTTGTTTGTTGTTATCTATATATCTACCTACCTACCCACCTACCTGTCTATCTGTCTACCTGTCTACTTACCTACCTACCTACCCATCTAGTCTGTCTATCCGTCTATCTATCTACTTATTTAAGTGACATAATATCTATATTTCATGTCAAATATTTTTTATAATCACCATAAGAAAATCTCTCCAATAGTATGAAACGAATGACCGAACAAAACATACGGAATCGCAAACGAACTTCATTGAGATTCATACTTTTTCGTTATCATTGAAAACTGGAATAGATTATTTCTGAAGCACTACATTTTACGCGTCATATATTGATAAAGTAAAACACAATACAGAACAATGACTCACATACAAAAACATCACGGACTGCAAAATTGAATTCGCAATCACTATCTAACCAGGGGAGACAAAGTAAGATATTATTATTATTATTATTATTATTATTTATTATTATTAATTATTATTTATTATTATTATTATTATTATTATTATTATTATTATTATTATTATTATTATTATTATTATTATTATTATTAAATCTGCTTCATATGCAAAGACAGCATAATCAGCATATCAATTGGTATCATTCCAGTTAACCAATTTTTCGGACGTGGAACATTTATTCCTTCTTCTCACTCGGAATTCATTTGTTTCCGTTACAATATTCAGACCTGTGTGCGACTGTGTCGTCTCCATATCTACTAAAGAAGACATTTCGTTAGATTTTGTAAGATTTGAATCAATTTTCAAAAGTAATCTTCTTAATGTATGTTTACAAATATCTGCCAATAATTATTCCGCAAAATGCATCCATTCTCGGGAGTTAATTCTAGGTAAAAATGTGACAGGTTGTATCCTTCTTCTCTCTCGTGTGTTTCCCGTGAGCTGTTCTTTCCTAACCTACTTTTATTCTATTTTGAAGAGATGTCAAACTTCTCTATGCTGCCCGAGATATAACTTCAAACATAAGACACATTATCTCATAAGATAACAAATATATTAAAATGAATTCGTATAATTAGTTACTGACAGTATTGGATTTCCAGCCTCCGTGACGTTTCCCTCGTTGTCTTTCGAATGCATATCTGAGAATAATCGAAAACCTGAACTTTAATGAATAGGTGTACTTTAATGACATGCATTAAAGGACTGCTACCAGGTGTATAATTACTACAATTCGGCATGGTCGAGCATACATAAATAAATATCTCTGAATAATATCCTCATTTTATCGCGAGCTGAATTCTAATGAGGATATTTCTTCATAATAGTATGAAGCCATGAGTCGAACGAAAAAATATCGCATGATACGTCGGCTAATACAGCCAAAGCAAAGAAAATATTAAGGCTGATATTTAGAACAGTGGTAGGGGAACTAGGCCTAAAATGACATACCTTAAGGAAATCTTGAAAAAAATATGTATTCTTACCAAATTTGTTTTGGTCAATTATATATAACTAATACTACAATATTAACACATATATTAAGATCAACAGAAAGTGAAAAATACTGACAATCTTTCACTGAAATGTATGTTTGAAAATAAACAAACTATGTCATTTTACCCAAGTTACTAGGGTAAAATGACACACTTAAGTTAATTTTTACATAGTTAACAAAATTGTTCTCTTAGATACAATTGCACATTCATTGTGTGCCCATGAGAAACATTTCTTGCACTGTAGCCATGTTTCTTCTGGTTTATATTGGCTTTAAAATTAATTGCAGTACAGACAAGGTGCATCATTCTCAACATCACCATCGAAATCACTCTCTTCATCTTGGTCCCCGTTGTTTAGATCAGACTGAAGCTGTGTTTTTCGTCTGTTCGCTGAACACCTTTCTTCTACTGCTCTTCTTTCAGCTTCCTTTAATTTTAATTGATTAGGCTCTAATAAAAGAGATGCTCGATTTGGGACACTTCATGTGTTCTCTTTCTTCTCGCCACAGATCTAGTGCCAGAGGAAATCGGGGAGATCTCTTGCTGTGTCACATGAGGTGAAGGCCTTGTTTGTGACGTTTCCGCTGCTGGAGCAGTTGTTGGTGATGGCTCTATCATATGTTCTTTTGCATTCCTTGTTGTTGAACTGCTCTTCTGTGTTGCACCCTTTGGCCCATCTGTTGGGACTGCATTCGTTAGAGGTCTTTCTGTGTACGCTGCAGGACTAAATAAGTGATCAGGAAATATGTCCGAATTGAGTGGACAAATTCTTGTTGAAGAAAATCCACCCAATGCATTGGCGATGGTTGCAGCTTTTCCATAGACTTCAGAAAATAAGTCCGCAATTTGAAACTGTGTTATCATCCATTCAGGATGGTTCCTCAGCCACTTTGTAACGGCCTGATCATATGTTTTTAAAGGACCGAAGAAAGAGACATCAAGTGGCTGGAGTCGGTGGGTGCAGTGACGAGGGAAGGCTAACATGACGTGTAATCACTGTTGCCAACTTCTGTACACTATAAAGCTGTAAATCCAAACTCATCTTACTATGTTTTCCACAAAAGCGTTTTTTTGGTGAAGTAGGTGCAAGTAAACTTCAGACTCGCAAAGCCTAGCTCATTCATAAGAGGATAAATCAGAGTAACAAAATTCAGTGCATATACATATTGAAAATATATTTATTTTAGAAACTTTATGGTTTAATATTTTTTAAAGAAATCCCCAACTCACCTATTTGAAAATCAGTTAGCTTTACGAAAAATTCAGTCTAGCAATGAGGGAGATGCCACAATATATTACATAATTTCACAGAAGTAATCACTAATCAGCCATTGTAAACAAATTTGACACCAATTTTGCAAATCGCTATCGCCCATAATATATAGTATGTCATTTTAGCCAAGTAGGTGGTATGTCATTTTACTCGGAATGAAGAAGAATAAGAAGCAGTGTTAGTACGACCTAACCTCTTTATGAATTTGGATATTGTAATGTTTTTTTATAGAGGGAAATATTCATGTTTTCAGTCATGAACATTATTTGACCAATATCTGAAGCACTTTTTTCCTTTAGTTCCACCTGCTTCACCAAAAAGCGCCTTTGCTTGCTAAAACTTGGATGTAACCACTGTTTCCAGCTTCTGTGCACTATAGAGCTGTAAATTCAAACTCAGCTTAAAGTGTTTTCACAAAACACATAGTATGTCATTTTACCCAAGTATAACATTTTAGGCCTAACTCCCCTAAAACACGTACGCTATACTGAACATGTCGAAAAACGAAAGCATTAGTAGTAGTAATAAATGTAGCTTTATTTTGCCTGGCACAATTAAAATCATA
Organism: Periplaneta americana; assembly: GCF_040183065.1. NCBI lineage: Eukaryota > Metazoa > Arthropoda > Insecta > Blattodea > Blattidae > Periplaneta > Periplaneta americana. The sequence goes on from NC_091132.1 coordinate 93,539,885, forward strand.
AGGCCTTCCCTTCCACTCAATGTGGAAAATGAATAGACTTAACACCAATTCAAATAAAGACACCCATAGTGATAAAAATGGCATCAGACAGGATGATGTTATCGACATTGATGTTCTCGAACTTTTAGGAATAGAGACCTATTTGAAAATCACTTCATTTTAAATAAAAGAGTACATCTACATTTTCTACTATGTTTCTCAACATCCTGTTGCCATATTCAGCCTCAAGTTTTGCAGTGGGTCATAGTGGTGATTCAGAAGTAGCTAAAGTAAGCAAAGGTCTCGACACAGCTCGTTCAGTATCGCTCTTCAGGTAGAACTGTTAATAACAGGCATAAATAATTATTTTAACAGCAATTAATATCATCCTGATGTATGTTTACTTTCATAATTCACATCATGCATTGGTATAATATTGTGTTAAATTGAACTATGAAAATGTTATTACGGAAACAAAATTTTGCGAATATTAAGAATTTCGAACTAATTTCAACTTTTCCTTCTTTTCAGACCTGAAGAAGTAGTGGCACCTTCGTGGCTGTGTCTGCCTACTGATTGGCTGTCTGGCTATTGACTGGCTGCGTCTGGCTATTGACTGGCTGTCTGGCTATTGACTGGCTGTCTGGCTATTGACTGGCTGTCTGGCTATTGACTGGCTGCGTCTGGCTATTGACTGGCTGCGTCTGGCTACTGACTGGCTGTCTGGCTATTGACTGGCTGTCTGGCTATTGACTGGCTGCGTCTGGCTATTGACTGGCTGCGTCTGGCTACTGACTGGCTGTCTGGCTATTGACTGGCTGTCTGGCTATTGACTGGCTGCGTCTGGCTATTGACTGGCTGTCTGGCCATTGACTGGCTGTCTGGCCATTGACTGGCTGTCTGGCTATTGACTGGCTGTCTGGCAATTGACTGGCTATGGCTGTTCGGGTAACCACTCTGATGACGGGAATGCCACTCTTGGACCATGACCGATCCTGTATTTTGTTCCTTCCTGCCCAGTGTGTCACCTGGAGTTATGGATAAGTAAATAATTCATGGTGTCGGTTTATATTCTTTCGGGCTCTTATTTCGAAATTGCAAAACAGATTAGCTTTCTCATTCACTCTTCTCCGGCTAGCATACAATGCTTAAATAACAGCTTTCATACATTTTTTTTAGTCGAAGGACGTGTTGCATGGCATCCATGGCAGAGCTACACCATTCAACGATGGACCGTTTGCGCGTCTGGTTACTGACTGGCTGCGTCTGGCTACTGACTGGCTGTCTGGCTATTGACTGGCTGCGTCTGGCTACTGACTGGCTGTCTGGCTACTGACTGGCTATCTAGCTATTTACTGGCTGTCTGGCTACTGACTGGCTGTCTGGCTGTTGACTGGCTGTCTGGCTATTGACTGGCTGTCTGGCTATTGACTGGCTATGGCTGTTCGGGTAACCACTCTGATGACGGGAATGCCACTCTTGGACCATGACCGATCCTGTATTTTGTTCCTTCCTGCCCAGTGTGTCACCTGGAGTTATGGATAAGTAAATAACTCATGCTGTCGGTTTATATTCCTTCGGGCTCTTATTTCGAAATTGCAAAACAGATTAGCTTTCTCATTCACTCTTCTCCGGCTAGCATACAATGCTTAAATAACTCCTTTCATACATTTTTTTTAGTCGAAGGACGTGTTGCATGGCATCCATGGCAGAGCTACACCATTCAACGATGGACCGTTTCCGCATCTGGCTACTGACTGGCTGCGTCTGGCTACTGACTGGCTGCGTCTGGCTATTGACTGGCTGCGTCTGGCTACTGACTGGCTGTCTGGCTATTGACTGGCTGTCTGGCTACTGACTGGCTGTCTGGCTACTGACTGGCTGTCTGGCTATTGACTGGCTGCGTCTGGCTATTGACTGGCTGCGTCTGGCTATTGACTGGCTGTCTGGCTATTGACTGGCTGTCTGGCTATTGACTGGCTGCGTCTGGCTACTGACTGGCTGTCTGGCTACTGACTGGCTGTCTGGCTATTGACTGGCTGTCTGACTATTGACTGGCTGCGTCTGGCTACTGACTGGCTGTCTGGCTATTGACTGGCTGCGTCTGGCTACTGACTGGCTGTCTGGCTACTGACTGGCTGTCTGGCTATTGACTGGCTGTCTGGCTATTGACTGGCTGTCTGGCTATTGACTGGCTGCGTCTGGCTATTGACTGGCTGCGTCTGGCTACTGACTGGCTGTCTGGCTATTGACTGGCTGTCTGGCTATTGACTGGCTATGGCTGTTCGGCTAACCACTCTGATGATGGGAAGGCTACTTTGGGACCATGGCCGGTCCTGTATTTTGTTCCTTCCTACCCAGTGTGTCACCTGGAGTTATGGATAAGTAAATAACTCATGCTGTCTGTTTATATCCCTTCGGTCTCTTATTTCGAAATTGCAAAACAGATTAACTTTCTCATTCACTCTTCTCCGGCTAGCATGCAATGCTTAAATAACTCCTTTCATACTTTTTTAGTCGAAGGACGTGGTGCATGGCAACCATGGCAGAGCTACACCATTCAACGATGGACCATTGCCGCGTCTGGCTACTGACTGGCTGTCTGGCTATTGACTGGCTGTCTGGCTATTGACTGGCTGCGTCTGGCTATTGACTGGCTGTCTGGCCATTGACTGGCTGTCTGGCTATTGACTGGCTGCGTCTGGCTATTGACTGGCTGTCTGGCCATTGACTGGCTGTCTCGCTATTGACTGGCTGTCTGGAAATTGACTGGCTATGGCTGTTCGGGTAACCACTCTGATGACGGGAATGCCACTCTTGGACCATGACCGATCCTGTATTTTGTTCCTTCCTGCCCAGTGTGTCACCTGGAGTTATGGATAAGTAAATAACTCATGCTGTCGGTTTATATTCCTTCGGTCTCTTATTTCGAAATTGCAAAACAGATTAGCTTTCTCATTCACTCTTCCCCGGCTAGCATACAATGGTTAAGTAACTACTTTCATACTTTTTGTTATTGGAAGGACGTGGTGCATGACAACCATGGGAGAGCTACACCATTCAACGATGGACCATTGCAGTCCTCTATGAACGAGGGACAGTTAACAGTGCAGTCGAGGAATGTGGTGCATGGAAACCATGGAATGAAGGACTACACAATTCAACGATGGAATGCTGCAGCCGCACAGGAATTCAGTCGATTGAATGCGATGGTCCGGTAGGTTTCGCTCATTAATTTTCACTAACTGGTACTATCGTTCCTCAAGATGCTCCTCTGCTGTACTTTGCCTAGTAACCTGACGAGCGATACTAAACTTGTTGTGTCTCCAAAGCTTCTTTTGCTACCGTAATTCCTTGATATGCTAATCTTAGTGCTGCACTGTCTTCGCTATTTCTACTATCCCACTTAGTCTATCGATTTTCTTGTTCATAGTCGGAGGTACATTCCATACGTACTGACATACATTTATAACGGATTTACCTTAATGATGGAAGTACGAAATTATTTAACATGTGGGGTATATACATATATCTTATGTTATTTATATATCTATTACATAGCGACTGGAGTTATTATATTAACTTTACTGATATTTCATTATTGTTATTATATCTTATTCAACACTTGTTCGTGTGCCAGCAACTCATCTCTGTACTTCGTAAAGTAATGACTAAGGATCGTACTTTGTTCCACGAAACTACAAGATTAAGTATTATAGGAGTTTTTAAGTGCACAACTAGCGTGCCTCTAGCAAGAGAGGTACTTGATGACTGATTACTTGCGCGACTCCTGTTTGGTGATGTAGGGCAGAACAAAACATGATCACTTTAACAATTGCAGTAATATTTAAAATTTAAATTGTTTAATTTATGTACACTAGCATACGATATCTTCACAATCATAAAGTATGCAGGCCTACATTGATCAAACGTTATTTACACTATTATGTACAGTGGTGTGTATTGCAATGCAAGGTATTTTATTTAAAAATACTATAGCCTACTTATTTTGTAAATAGTGTAGAATAGTGTAAATATGTTTGATCAATGTAAGCCTACATTCTTTACAATAATGGAAATCGTATTCTAGTGTACATAGTGTAAAGGGGCTGTCAATATGGACTACTTTAAAAGTCGATTGTCAAAACGTTTGCTTTTCGTATCTGGAATATGATCTTTCTTCGAATATTACTTTTGCAGAGAATATTTTTATTATTATTTTAATGTAACAATTTTCCTTCATTATGTTAATCATTTTTGGTCCTATCTTACTTAACTCTAATTTTTTAAAAAGAGTCATTTTCAGTATTAATTAGTATAACTTTTGTCTCACTGTGATGAATGTGTGTACACTACTTATCACTTCAGATATGTATATGTTAATGTGTACGACTAGTACTTCAGGCTGGTTGCGTGCTTAATGTTTCCTCTCCTTGCAAGAACGGACCAGGCAGAGGTTGAATGTTATACATACACAAGAACGAGTGCGGTATTCAACTTGTGAAGCAAGTACAATGACTTCAAGAGAGGTAAAAATAACGTATAGTCTAGTAGTCTACCAAAGCCGAATTTCGAACGAGCATCATAATTATTTACATCAGGTGATCACAAAGTATTGCTCAATTTATGTTACGGAAACTTTTTGTAACAAACAATAGCGAACTCTAATAAAATGTATTTAGCGAGAAAAATGTAGAACTATCAAAATGCTGAATTTTAAACGAATTGCTTAATTTCATCAAGGCTTAAATCTGAATACGTTCCATACTTCATGAATATATAAATATAAATTTAAATTATTAAACAAATTGGGGAAACATGTTCTCCAGCTTCACTATTACAAAATACTTCCCGCGACAACCCATGGAGGGCCAAGGCCAACCAGACCACTGCTGTCCTCACGTCCAAAACCTCACAAGAATTGGACGATCATTGAACCAGTACTGGGGTAACGCTTGTTGAAGACGATGATCCACCAAGCCGGGTTGCGAAGCTGGATTTGACTTCTTGTTGTACTTCAAATTCATCACGATGCTGGGTGAGCACCGGTCCCATACTCTGGCAAAAATGTTCATGCAAAAATTTCTTCCCTCATAAAGACTCGAGCTAGTGCTATTTTCATAACGTGACGTGTTAGCATATGCAGATACGTCGGTTTACTTTAGTATTTTACTTACAATTAAAAATTATCAAAATTGCTATAGTCACGTCGCTGTTATTTCAGGCGTGGCTCCGCCTCTTTGCTTACGTCCTAGTAAGAGTAGATTCTATAAAGAGTAGGTACATATAATCGTTCACCATTTTAGTCTTTCATTGCCAGTTGCGGTTAGCAGACGACGCTATTTTCTGCACCGTTAAACATTATCACGTCGTAGCACCTATGATAATCGCATTGTAAATTTTAGGTTTCATAGATAAATATCTAAGAAAAAATTAGAAATCTAAATGTTTTTCGGGAAGGGAGAAAAAATTACTAACTTCGAAGTGCCATGTTCAAAATAGACATTGACACCTTCAAAAGTTTTTCTATTTTTAACTTTAGATGGGAGTCAAACGAGAGAAATGTTTAGAAAGAATTACTTTTAAAAGTGATTCCTATTCGAAATCTGTACCGTACTAGTTTCCCAGTTACTGGGCATAACATATGCGCGGACCTCAGTTTGCAGAGTAACAACTTAGATCTGTTAGAACTATGGATTCTCATAGAAAGGCCGGCCCTTCGGCGGGGCGAGTGGGGCAGTCACCCCAGGCCCCGCGCTTTGTGGGACTCGCTGCCGGAAAAAAATTCAATCTGTCGATTACGTTCTTGTTATAATATTTAATGTGAGAAACTTAAAAATAAATAGGTAAGTGAATATTGAGATATCTTTTGTATACCTAACGAAATCAATTGTTGACTATAATGTTTAATGTATGTAGATCAAATATTGCACTGTTTGTTGAAGGTTTAATTACCAGAGTATCCAGGTGCATGGCTCTAAGTCGATTGTTACCCTTTATTCTATTATTATTATTATTATTATTTTTATTATTATTATTTTAAACAAATACACCTAAAAGAGCGCGGAATTAAAATTTGTACTATTGTAAATTCTCGTCTGCTTGCTGGAAACGGCAAGGAAAGAACGAAAATGGCGGACGATTATTCCCAGTATCTATAGAGCCTTAGGAAGTCCATAACGAAATCAACAGCGAATGACAAGACGCACATGTTTAAATGTAGCCGACTTGCAACTTGATTGGCTGCCGGAAATAAGAGCGACGGGACTATAGATATTAATATTAATCTGGTAAGCTTCCAACAAGTGTTTTGTGCAACTGAATTTATGTATGGTAGCCTATAAAATACGTTTCTATTTCTGATCGAAGCTCTGTTCCGAGATAATTGTTTTCATTTCACTGTCTTGCACCTTGTTTGCATTAAAGGGACAAAAAAAAAAAAAAAAAAAAAAAAAAAAAAAAAAAAAAAAAAAAAAAAAAAAATTTTTTTTTTTTTCATGTGTTGTGGATAATAGGGAGTTGATGACAGCACTGAAAGCCGCAACTCAAAATATCAAATGGTTATCAATACAAGAGCGAAGGAATTTTGTCCACCGTTGCTGCTGACGTCACATTGCCTCACACGTACCTTGCGTTGTGTAAGCTGGCAGCTGCTTAGCGCTTTGTTATGAAAAGAAAAAAGCTATTTTTCGCGACTTTCACATGAATTAACTAACGTGAATACAGTGTGATTAAAGCAAGAATGGACGTGCTGAGGTACGGAGAGGCAGTGTGTCGTCACACCCATCGGCAGTATCCACGTTTATATGTAGCCTACTGTACATTATTTGGAAACCGTGAGTCATAGATAGGTCTAGTTTGAGTCATTGCGTGTATAATGAAATACTTGTTATTTGGAATATATCAGCCCAGAATGTGGTGCTTAGTTCAGTATCACATTAAGAATATTTAAATCTCAGCCATTCCTAAATGAAAAAGAATTAGGAGCATAAAATATTTAAGTATCTTATATTTATGCACAGAGAGATCTGACTTATATTTAATGATTTTTGAAAGAGGACTGCAACTTTCAGTACTGACACTTGGTACTAATTAATGTAGAAATCCATTCTATAGTAATAAAAACACGATAACAAATTAAAACAGGACTGTGTATTGTAACTCAGTGCATCATATAGGCTATTGTTATGATTTGTCATTACAATTTGTTTAAATTTTCTTGACGTAAATTAGATAATTGACGAAAATTATTTTTATATTAAATTTAGATAAAATTAAGTTTTACTATCACGGAAATACATACTATAAGAATACTCCTCCGTTTTCTATTTTCAGGTCAGATATGTGATTATGTTTGCAGTCATCATTCTTTTGCGTCGGAAGAAATGTTGTACAGGTTATAACTAACTGGAATTTCTGTAATGTCGAAAAAAAAATTAAAGTATATCTGACCACTTAAGAATTGTAAATATTTTTCATATTTGAATAACAACGAAATAAAATTTCTTATATTCTGATATGCTAAAATTGAAATAATTTTATTGTACTCCGTAATACAGAAAAAAAAAATGATCCTGTTCATCCTGCCCTTTCACACTACCGAACAACGAATAGGTGTGCGTCTTCGGAAGAGCAAGCTATTCTTGGAGCATGACCGATCCTCTGTTTTGTTTCTTCCAGCCCAGCGTGCCACTTGGAGTTATGGATAAGTAAATAACTCATGCTGTCGGTTTATATTCCTTCAGTCTCTTACTTCGAAATTGCGAAACAGATTTTTTATAGGTTTCTCATTCACTCTTCTCCGGCTAGCATAAAATGGTTAAATAATTGCTTCCATAATTTTGTAAAATTATCAATATCAGTTTTACACATCTGAGTTTCATTAAACGTAAGTAATAGTGTTCAAAACAGGAAAGCTTATTTGTAGGAGCCCTGTACACGACATAGTTCTTCTTTCAGTTAGGCCAATGTACCTTTGAAATGGGGATAGTATTTGTGTCCCATTCTGTATGTACAATTGAGGCGGTAGCCGGAAAAGGGGCCCCATAGGTCTATAGGCCCTTTTTCGGGAGAATGTTTAAATCGATTCTCCGTGTTAAAATCTACTTGCTTACGTAGTTTCGTTTCAATATCTTTTACACAGAGGGCAGGGTAGCTAATTGAATGAACCCATGCACTCTTGCGTAGTTGTGGAATGCAGCAAACATAAACACAGTCAGTTTGAGGCAGGCACTGCAGGTAGCAGTTGTGATCTGAGTGCGATCTGAATTGTTTCAAAATGGAATGAAATGAACATAAACGAAAAAAGAGGAGACAGGACATGAAAATGAATTTAAAACGGGAATACAGAAAAATGAACATACAACATGATATCACGTATGTAACTTCGAAAGGTGCTATTGTTGAAGGTAAATTTTTGCACCCATTACCTCCTGCTGCCAGAAGGAATGTTTCTCCAAGTTCACTGCTGATGAACGGAAAGATCTCTTCGAAATATTTTACAGTGGGCAAAAAAAGATACTGCAGGATGCTACAGTGGCAGGCTTATTATAAAAAATCTACTAGTCATAAATGTAACTTAAAGTCCAAAAGTAAGTCGGGAAAATGCATGGACATATTCTCTGCGTCGAAGTGGTGTTCAGCAAGAGTTGTGTCGTCAAATAATTTTGGAAATCTTCAAAATGTTTGCCAAAAGACTGAGAGTAATAAAAGGGAAAACATTAAAATGTGAAAAATTTGAAGGAAAAAGGAGTTCCCATGAAAACAGACCATATAAAATTAACAACAATATACTGGGATTAACTGCAGTCATACCTACAGTCGATTCCACATAGCAAGATCCATTATTGTCCACTAACCCAAACCTACATAAATATCAAGATTCTCTTTGGGTTAATCCGTGATTATTACAAAGAAAAGACTGGTGAATGTGAAGTGCAAAACATATTGAAGAGAGAAAAGTTTGCGTGGGAGAAAACATCAATGTACTTAGATGATTCCCAAAGTGAGTGTGAGTCCATCAAGGATGTGCACTGAAGTGTAAACTGCAGCGAGTGTGAAACAATTCTAGATTAATATTAAATAACTTTTAATCTGTATTCTGTACCCAATAGATATTCTTGATTCTTACGTATTTGGTACAATTTATGACGTAATTATGAGATATATAAGAAATATAATTTTACTAAAATGATTATGAAATCGTAGACCTCTGTAATGTGCGCCGTTCAATGCTGATAACAAATTTTGCTAAAATATAATCATACTGGAAGTATTTTAATAAAATAAACTTGTTCTCTGGAAAATGGGCCTATAAAATGCTTCAATAAAATATATTCTTTTATTAACACTATTAAAGTCGGAATATATTATTTAACAAAAACTTGTAGACAAATATTGTTGTAACACTATGAAAATTGTTATCTTGATAAAAGTGCATCCAAATCGCAATGCCATACAAATCAATTTTTCAGTCATTGTTTTCTCGAAACATGACTTTTGCTTATGGGCCCTTTTTCCGGCTACCGCCTCAAATATAATGATAACCAGCCGAAAGTATTTCAGTCCACAGAAACTGTAATGATTTTCACCGTGCCGCTAGGGAAAGTTTTGCAATTTTATTACAGGTGTCTAGTCCCCAAGAATGAAAGAAGCACAGAGAGGGGTACGTAGGCCTATTATTCCCAAAATAAGAATGAGACACTGGAATATTCAAAGTTTCAGGTACAAGATACAGAGCACAGACACACAAGTTAAGTATTCATTTATTCATGCATTCATATTTTCCGCTTTTCTCTTAGTCACCCCATACGATCCATGTATCTTAATATCGTACATCATCTGACATATTCTTCTGCCCCGAACTTTTCTTCCGTTCACCATTCCTTCCAATGCATCCTTCAGTAGACAGTTTCTTTTTAGTCAGTGACCCAGCCAATTCCGTTTTTCTTCCTGATCATTTTCAGCACTATTCTTTTTACATCCACTCTTTCTTACTCAGCTACGTTTCTTATTCTCTCTGTCCATTTCACACTCTCCTTTCTTCTTCACATCCACATTTCAAATGCATCTAGTTGTTTCTATTCGTTTTGTCGTTTTTTATTGGGTTATTTTACGACGCTGTATCAACATCTAGGTTATTTAGCGTCTGAATGATATGAAGGTAATAATGCCGGTGAAATGAGTCCGAGGTTCAGCACCGAAAGTTACCCAGCATTTGCTCGTATTGGGTTGAGGGAAAACCCCGGAAAAAACCTCAACCATTTAACTTGCCCCGACCGGGATTCGAACCCGGGCCACCTGGTTTCGCGGCCAGACGCGCTGACCGTTACTCCACAGGCGTGGACGTTTTGTCGTATGTCCATATTTCTTCCCCATACATTGCCACACTCCATACAAAGCAGTTATTTTTCCAGAGATCAGCAGATGATGCTCTTTTTTCTATTAAAAGCTTCATTTACGTTGCTGTCCTCCTTTTGATTTCCTGGCAGCTGCTCATGTTACTGCTTATAGTACACCCCAAGTATTTGAAACTGTCCACTTGTATGTAATTTAATTCTGTACATTTACTTTATTTGATTTGTTGAAAACCTTCAAGACACATGTTAATGTGTTGTAAATAATATAAATTTTAAGATTTTCATCATTGTTCAGTTTTCTTTCTGAGTAGAAGGAACGCCTTGCTGCCATTTTTCTTGACTTGCCAGGTTTCTTGCTTTCCTTTCTGATAGGATGTTCTACCATGTATATTCCTGATACATGTCTAATGGTATGCTCCTTGAAGTGTGCTCCACATTCCTTTACTTGAGAGGATGTATAAACTCATTGACTTCTTCAAGATTCCAAAAGTTTTGTAATTGTTTCTCTAGGTTGTTATCAAGACGCAGGAAAAGACATTGTTGAAATTGTGCATCATTATTTGCCTTAGCAGCTTGAGGATATTCACCACTAAATATCCAACCAAGTTGAATGTTTTGGAGAATTGGATATTTCCCAGGACGTGCTCTCCTTTCCATTACTAGAAGTTGCATAAACACTCGAGCTCCGAGCAGTATATCTGTTGTTTGAGGTATATGGAAACTTCGGTCAGTAAGTGATAGAGTTTGTGGGATATTCCAATCATCATGGTGTATGTAGTTTGAAGGAATACCTATGATTAGTGATCTTGGGTAGGACAATGCAATCAACATTGGTGATAGTTGTTTACATTGGAATGGACTTCTAAATTGACTGTACTGTTAGCCCTTGATATGAGATCTCCAAAGGCTTGTAATGTGATGGGATTTCTTCTCTTCTTCAGATGAAGCTGTTGTACAACACGTTAAGAAATTAAATTGGTTTGTGATCCATGATCTAGAATGGCTCTAACTGTAATGAATCCTACATGTGGATTTCTTAATTTGACAAGAGCTGTACTTAGAAGTACTTGACGTTTGTTTCCCTTTAGTGTGTGATATGTCGATTGTTGGGTCTCATTTGTCTGTTGTGTGACTTGTGCATTGTGATTCTCCTGTACAATTGAATTGCGCCTAGAGTTATTATGGATAAAGTGTGGTGATATTTTCCGCAATATCTGCAGGAACCTATTGACTTACATGCCTTCCAGGCAGGGGGTGCTCATACGGCTATGCGCAGACACGTAAATTTTAGACAGTTGACGCATGACGTCACCGAGGAAGCTAAACAATTCGCAGTATGAATTAAAAGCAAGCTATAAGTTGTTTTCTAGCAGTGATTCTGGTTGCGTGTGCCCTAAATGTGACAAATCTGCACTCATAGTGGAATATTTCCAAATAAAAATGTGTTATAATGAACTTAATTATATTTATAACAGTTACTGTTGTTAATTCGGGCTTTCACGTGTTTTATAATCGTAGTATATAGGTTATGTATTTAAGTTAGCCCACGTGGTATTAAGTTAATTAGTTTATTGTAAATATTTTGTGCCTAAAAACATATTGCATTATTTACCATGCCCGGTTGCGCAGTGTTTTCGTGTAAAAATTATAATCGTAAGACTAAAGGTTCAGATTTGATTTACCACACCTTTCCCAAGGATGACAGTGTTTGTAAGCAATGGATTCATGCTTGCAGAAGGAAAGACAAAATCAACATTAAAAATGCCACCGTGTGTAGTGTTCATTTTCTACCAGAAGATTATGAGAGGGACCTGAAAGCCGAGCTCTTGAACATTAAACCTAAAAAGATCCTACAGGCCAATTAATTAGTGTTACACCAGATGCATTGCCGGTACATCAGGGCTGGATTGAAAAACTGTCTCGAGGAGGTCTGCTCAAACCATCAGATGAATGGCTATGCACAGTGAAACAGTTTGAAGTAGTGTTTGTAGGTGTGCATGGTGATAAATTAAACTGCTGCAACGTCATTAAGGGCATGTGTAACATTCTCGCACAGAAGTTTCCACATGTACATCCATTAATAATTAAAATATATACAAGAACAAGGACATTTATCCGCATTCGTTCACTGAATACGGCAGCGAAGACTGCAAGAGCAGCGGAACTACAAAGAAAGAAGGCACGTAAATGGCAAGCTTCTGGTAGGCGCTGACAAGAGAGAAGAATTCATTCCAATCTTCAGGGAGGAGGAAAAAGGTATGTGATATAAATACCTACTTAATGATTATTGTGTTTGAAAATATGCAGCCTATTTTCAAACATAATAAAGTGTTCACAACTTCACATATTCATAGTCAATGAATGGCATGAGGTGGCTAGCTTTATTCTCCAACCGACTTCACCCCGTGGAGTCATGGTAATTTTAAATGAGGCTGAAAGGGCTCTAGGGCCAATCTGGGTCCAAAGATGTCAAGCATAATATGTTTGTAACATTTAATACAGTTTATAGCTTTAAGTGAGTTATGTTAATAGTCAGCTTAATGTGTATTATAACGAGTATTTGAAAATATAGGACTAATGATATAGTAATATATATGGAAAAATTATGTGCCTATATTAATTAAAATACATAGGCCTACTATCAGAAATAATTAGGCCTACCCATGGCTTTATTATTTCTGCATGTTCTAATAATATTTATTAATGTGTTATGTTTTCTGTCATTGTTATTATGTTAGGAAATTATTAGCATTCACTATGTAATTGTTCTATTTAATAACGAACATTTCTTATGAAGGCTAACTATATTTTCTGATACAAAAATATTATTTCGTACAAACTCTTCTCCAGTTTAGAAGATGAAATTACTTGTAACACATAGGGATAAGGCACGCTTAATATAGTTTCCTTTTGTGAGTGGTACATTTTTCCTCACAAATAAAAGTTAAACAAAAAACAGATTGTCATTTAAAAGAATTTTGTGTGATAACTTGTTACAAATACTTCGGTGCTAGGAGGCCATAATGCATCCCGTGGCTAACGAGCTTCCGAAGTGACGTCACGAGTTCGTCTGCTAGCGGAAATTGCCGAGTAGCTCTACCTTATAGTAAATCCATATACCTTGCCTTCCAGGTATGTGTTGAACTAAGGCAGTTGCTGCGTAAGCCTTTGTTCTTGACTATCTTAAACCTCTCGCTAGGATTCGCTTGAAGAAATTGAAAACATCGATATAATTTGTGTCTACAATTACATAAACAGCACTGATTGTTCGTTGTTAAGTAGGACTGATGTTGAGGCTTGGTGATTTGTCTAGTTTTAGTGAGTGATGTCCGAGATTCCCTTACATTGTTGCGGGGAACATTAAATGTCATTATACATCTACTTTTAACACTGTATCACATCGGAATATGTATGGTACGACTTTCCTGTGTTAAATTTCAACGTACCTCGTTTACATGTTTCGACCTATTTATGGGTCATCTTCAGAACTGGTCGTTGTTGGTCTTGGCGCCACTTCTTCTGTTTCCTGTGAGGGTGTGTTCCTGTGGTATAGTGTAGAGTCAAAGAGTGTGTGTGTTTTGAAGTTGAGTTGTGTGTTGAGAATTTCGTTGCTGTGTGTTTTTGTGTGTCTGTATATTTCATATTGTTCTACCGTGTTTAGTTTCTGACTTTTTGGTTGGATGTGTAGTATTTCCATGTCTGTGTGATGTTAAATTCATTGTTTGACATTTAAGTTCAAGAAACTTAATCAGCTGTTTAAATATTACTACTGATTGTTGAGCGTAACTCGTTTCAAACCTCACTCTAATCCTTCTATCTACTCTTGATAATACGAGTTCATTTAGAATCATGTCCAGAATGTTAGTTTGAGTGATAAGTCCTTGCAATGCGTCTAAGCCACCTTGAAATTTATTTATTAGTTGACGTAGTTCAGATTCCGTAGAATAAATCTTGTTTGTGTCATTCAAAAGTTGCTTCACATAATGGAAAAAGAGCAAGGTACAGCAGCGATTCTTTTAATCCAAGCTGCAAGCCGTTTATTGTAGCTAGTACAATGTAATCACGAAATTATTCGATAAATATATTGTGTTTGGGAAATTGAAATATTGGTTACAACAAGCCTCCACTATCATGATTTAGAAGTCTACTACGTTTAGCGATCCTTCTCCAGTGTTGGTAATCTTATACACCAGTGATGTCAAAGCAAGCGCATTTTTCTGACCTTGACGTCGTGCGCGGGCATCAAGTGCTAGGTATGGAAGGAGCAATAATTATGTATACGAATAAGGACCCTGTTGGATTAAGAAAACAGTGGTGTACAAACTTGAAACAATGTGAAATTTTATATCGTTAGTTTATATGGGTATTTGCTGTTTTTTATTGGGTTATTTTACGACGTTGTATCAACATCTAGGTTATTTAGCGTTTGCATGAAATGAAAGTGATAATGCCAGTGAAATGAGTCCGGGGTCCAGCACCGAAAGTTACCCAGCATTTGCTCGTATTGGGTTCAGGGAAAACCCCGGAAAAACCTCAACCAGGTAACTTGCCCCGACCGGGATTCGAACCCGGGCCACCTGGTTTCGCGACCAGACGCGCTGACAGTTACTCCACAGGTGTGGACGGTATTTGCTGTTAGATATTATCTAAATTGTCTGTAAAACAAAATAGTAACACCAGTTTCTTAATATTGCAGTTAATAACATAATAAAGACCAGGGGCGAATGCTAGTCACGAAAGTTAGGCTTGCTCTTTTATTCATAGGGGAAGATGGGAGAATATAATAATTCATAATTAATAAAAATAATCAGACCCACATAAATAATTTATTTTATAATTATGAAATCATTATGAGTCATGGATCATATTCGCTTATCAGATGTAGAAGTTCGATATAATATAACAAACATGGCTAACAAAACAGTTCATTTAGTTTTTTTCGACCCTGCCAACCAATGCACATTGTTGTATTGAGCGGCACTGAATGAGCGCAAATATTCTCCATAATGTCTGTATTCTCTTGAATAGTCCTTCGGGAAAATGGATTTAATAAAAAGGTTTCAATGACACACAATTCCGAACTCATTGCAATACTTCAAATTAATGTTTAAGAATTAATAATACATGCAGCAGCTAACATATGCATTCCGCTCATACAATTACATTGCACAGCACATTCCCGTTGTCAATACTGCTCTGTGTAACGTTAAATAGTCGTTGGTGTAGCTCTCGGACCAGAGCTTCAAACAACACATAACTGAAGCATGTGCGCCTAGGACGGACCAAGGAGGAAGGCACTTGCGCGCGCATCATATTCTCGCTATTTCTACGTCTTTCCTTTAGCTCCGAGAAACGAGCAAGCGTTGCGATACTTGCGGTGTGCAAACTGCGGATGGTATTACACCTATACAGTATTCCAAAAATCAAAATAAATATTAATGTACGTAACGCCATTTTGAGAAATACACATTCTACGAAAATATTGGGCTTGCGCAGCAAGCATAGCATGCCCTGAGAAATCGCCCCTGATAAAGAGTTAAGAAGGATTATTCACATAAATTTCATAGTCTTAAAACTATACTATATTACGTGAATGAAACATCATTCATAAAGAAAGTGATAGCCCAAAGCATGACATGGTAAGTTGGAATTGATATTGATGGTATCTTTAGCCTAATAAAGTAATCAATAAACTAATTAAAACAATACTACAGTAGAAAGCAAAGTTACTTAGGTATATGTTTCATCTGTAACTAATATTACATAATATATTAAGCCTTATCGCATTATGCTTTTAAGGTGATATTGGTGCGCAACTTTCTTTCATGAGAATATTAAATTATCTGAGGCTGTGGCTATAGAGCTGACGTTTTTACAACACATGGGCAAATATCTTTGTTTATGATGTAACAGTAGTTTCTTTGTTAATTCATTTTCTTACAAAAATTTTCCATGGGAATATTATCAAAATTTTCAACACGTATCTTCAGTAATACAAATTTACGATACATTACATTTACGAAAACATTCTTTCAGTAACTGTAAGGCTACTAAATAAACATATCTGAAAATTTCACCTTTCTGTAAAAAGTTGAGAAAATACTGCTTTTGAATAAAAAGGAAACTCGTGAAAAATGAGCATTAAAATTGAGACTTATATTTTTATATGCACTTATACTTCTCAGACAAATCTAAAAATTAACATGG
Organism: Periplaneta americana; assembly: GCF_040183065.1. Lineage (NCBI taxonomy): Eukaryota > Metazoa > Arthropoda > Insecta > Blattodea > Blattidae > Periplaneta > Periplaneta americana. The sequence continues at coordinate 93,556,429 of NC_091132.1, forward strand.
ATATAGTTTTAATGAGTTATCTTCCCTTTGACCTTTGAATCAGTCCTGGCCATCCCTGTATATAGCTCGACCAAGCGGTATATACTATCTCTCTCCTCTGTCTCTTTCCTTTCCGCTGTAAAGCGCTCAGGCTCTCCTGAGCTTTAAAGCGCGCGCTTGCCCATATGGGCATCAGTTGACATGACTGTTATAGGCATATAGCAGCGATTTGTGGCTAAGACGTAGCCTACGGTATGAAGTCTCCCTGTATGATTCCTCCAATCGCCGATACAAATGTTCGCTGTCTACCACTATGTTCGTAAACAAATTACAAGTCTTGTTTACATTGCGACGGAATACATTTTGATATATATATCATACCTACTATTGAAAATCTGACCCGCATTCATCTTTTCTCCACATAGAGCATAGGACAGGATTCATAAGTAGACCCTGCTGTGGAACCGTCATCAGTCACTTTGCATAGGCTACTGTGCCTATTCATATCTCTTTTTAATTTATGTGCACAAGGTAAGAATTTTTGAGGAAAAGGAGAAGGAAGGTAACCGTATTCTGTTTATTCGTAATTTTAAATGGTACACCGTGTCTATAAAATAAATCCCACTTTCAGTAATTAATAGCGGATAATTTATGGTGAATGAGGTGACACATGCAATAATAGTCCAATTTTGTCTTGTTTTAATTACAGTTTCCAGAAGCGGCGCTGTGCGCAACAATCCAATAATGACGTTTAGTGATGCAGAAAAATCATATTGCGTCTTACAATGCGATAGAAATTATTTTTCTATGCGATGCTCATTTGGAACCAGATATAGAAAGGAGGCACTCTGCAGGAAGGTGATAAAGATGTTCCTCTACTGAATGCAGATTCGAATGATTATCTGTATCAGCAAGATGGCGCACCTCCCCATTATCACTGTGAAGTTCGTGATTATCTCCGACTCACACTTCCCAAACGTTGGATACGACAAGGAATAGACTTGGACAACACTTACATGAAATGGCCACAGCGATCTCCTGATTTAACGCTCTGCGATTACTTCTTATGGAGTTGCATAAAAGACAAAGTCTATCTCTACCACGAGATCTGCAGGATCTACGAATGAGAATTGAAGAAGCAGTAGCCACGGTGGTCACCTGACTTGTTGTCCAGAGCTTAACAGAAGTTGGAATATCGCCTCACACATGGCGCTCGTATCGAATCACTGTTATGAAAGAAAAACCTGGGAACCTTGTGTATCGTACGAGCTGCAATATATTGTCTAAGATTAAGGGGGAGAACCTAAGGAAATCTCTTTCTCATACTATAAGTAGAGCCTCTATTTCCCAATATAGTTTCATATCAATGTACGCAGTCATTTAAACACATTTTCACTTTTTCCCTTTATAGTACAGTCACAGACAGAAAACATGCAAGAAATGCAATATTATAAATAAAATGATATAGCCTATGTGCTCTCAAGAGTATCACAGAATTATAATTCTTGTATTAAATGAAATCTAAAAGACGGCTAATCTATTTCGTTTGATGCTTTTTAGAAATTTTAATATTTTGTTTTGCATTTTTATAAACAGAAAAAAATTGCACGACTGTTTTTAACTTATTTCTTAATTTTCAATTTGACAATTCTTGTTTTATAATTATTCACGTATAATGTGAGAATATGCCCTGAAAATTTTATTCAAATACATCTATTATTGTCTGAGGTATTAGGTATTAAATATTGAAAAATGTAAATATACAAACTCCGGATATTTAACGAAGACGTTTGACCAAACATATTTAAAAATGACGTAAAAGCAATTATTTTCATCTGAACGACCTGAAATTTCGTTCAAATGAATTCATTATTATGAAGTATTTTTATACTAACAATAAAAAAATGTTAATTTGACACATATTTAATCATTCCTGTAGGTCTTTAATCTTAAGTAGTAATTGAATAGAAAGAATATTAAAACGGGGCTTACTTTAGAGACACGGTGTATATCATACAAGGTTGTTTCCGATCTCTGATAACGAATTTGAATGACGTACTGTGCGTCAGGAATCACACTTACAGCTGAATTGCGGCGAGAGGTGACAGACCAGTAGTGAGTATGACTCCTGGCCCACATGATGTCATTCAAATTCGTTATTAGAGATCGGAAACAACCTTGTACGAATATAGTGTCCGTAACTGGAATCTAAGAAACTGGCAGTCAGAAAAGTTTAATGTTAGGAAGAACTACCTAGTCTTTTATGTAGGGAAATAGAAGTGTGATTTTAGCATCATTGTTGTGTGAAATGTTTACATTACTAGTGGCAGAGTGGTAAACAACAATTGCCGTGGTAAACCAGGACCAGTAATAGATATGAGATAATATCACTATCGCCACCATCCCCGTCGTCGTCAGCGTCAACTATAAGATGCACAGTATTTACACAGTCTAGTATATACAGTCACGAAGCTCAATACGTAGTAAATATGCAAACATTAGATAGTTGCTCACCACTAGGATCGCTAATATCGCCTCATTACAGACAATGCAAAATAGTACCGGCACAGTCTATTGTTTCTATCACCCTCAAAACTCAAGCTTCGTGACTGTATATAGTAGACTGTGGTATTTATTTACTGATATATTCTGGCATCAAAATTTACTTTTCATCACAGAAGAGAAGATCTTTCTCATATTTCTTCCTTCAGTATCACAGCATATCCTATACTGTAACATATGTGAATAGGATTTACGCCCTTTTCATAAGAGGCATAGAGTTTATGATGAGTCATTTCACCATTTTTAACAGGAATCTGTCAGAGCTCACTCTGGCAACGTGTCTTTAAAAGCATTTGATGGTTACAGGGTTAGCACAGATATAATGTGTGATCTCGTCCTTCCCCTGATCCTACCCCATGCAATTCATGTCTAAGATATGAATTAAAAACTACAGCGTATAAAATGACTAAATGCACGTACTGTAGAATCAGTAAAATCTAACATCCACAGTAAATTGTTTCCATCTCTTAAACAGAGCTGCAGAGAAGAATGAGTAGTTTTTAAACAGAAAAGCAGAGAGTTTCAACGTCTTTTCTAATTGAATCAACATTTTAACTCTTTATACTGAATAATGTTTCAAGCAAAAGATACAATGTTTGTTTGCACTGCCGTCTCTGGGCAATCAGAGCAAATGGCTTCCCCTACATTGCTTGCCGACAGTTACATAAGGCGGCTGGCGTTCCATATTGAAGACATCAGTGTATCGCGACATATTATGTAATTTCATATCATATAATAACATCCTGGTTACAAGCTCTACTTTCCCCAAATATTGGAACGCTGATGGATAAGAAATCTTTTAAGATTGCATCGCTCTACTTCTTGGATGTAAAATCTGCCAACTACGTGGGGAAGTTGTCGACACTTACTGCCATCATCTCTGAGTTGTGTCAAGAGTAAGGGACTTTTTTTTTATACATTCAACAATTAACGATATAATGAAAAGAACATTAACATCTTCTGGTATCCCCGTTATTTTAGGACTCACTGGGATTAGTCGCACGGATGGAAAGCTCCCTTTTGGATTAACCTTAGTGCCGTGGAGCAGAGGAAAATCGCTGAAGTGGTAAACAACATGCGTGGATATCTTAACTCCAACCACTTGCCATCAACTTCTAAAAAACGCAAGCTGTGCAGCAGAAACTGCCGTATGCAGTAAACGTCATAAATACGTATATCTATTAGACAATTACGTCTTCATCATATTTGCTGTTGAAACGTTAGACACCTGTTTTAGAGAAACAAAATCCCTTGTTTCCGAGATGGATAGAAGTTTGGTGACTATTCCTGCAGTCCCTCGCGGCAGAGATTATCTAGACAACGAATAGGAATAGCCATCCAACGTGGAAATTCAGCGAGCAATTTGGGGACATTTTCAGACTCCTACTCTGTGAATGTAATTTTCTTTGTTTGAATATCTGATGTGAAAGTTCTCATTATTTAAATTAAGAATAATTAATGTAAGGGCGCTCAAAATTTCAGAACATAATTTATTATTTATACCCAAAATTAAGACCGGTATTAAAATACTAAATATGTTAGATATTGTTACTACCGTCTGATGTCATAATAGGCGAAAAAGTTCATAATGAATCATTACCATTTATTGTAAGAACAAATGTTATATTAATTTTGTTTAAAATTTCATTCTTGTATAATTTATTGTGGTATTATTAAATAAATCTAGAAATACTGAATATGTATCATAGCCACATCACGAGTCATCTTAATGTATTATAAAATCTGCACTTCGATTAGCTTGGCTTGGGTTAATTTTTTCGAGAACTGAACTTGTTTTGTCCATTATGGACTCTATATGCGATTTTTGTTCCAATCCGACAAGTAGCCTAGGCAACATTTGTGAACCCGATGCTGACAGGCGGGTCATCTTGCATGAAGTCTGAGAAAGCTTAGACGAGTACCCGATTAGTTTCAGCGCTCAGACCCCTAAACACTTTTAATATCAGCATCAGAAAGCCGCACTACGCCTAGACTTCGCCACACATAATTTTAACTGGTCCAAACGATAAATTAAATGCGGAGAAGTTTGAGAGTTTTTATGCAATGATGGAGGAAAACTGGAGTACCCCGAGAAAACTCTCAAAATTTGCTTTGCCCATTATAAATTCGATGACAACCTGGCTGGGAATCGAACCCGGACCGATTGGATGGAAGAACTTGTACGTTGACTACCATATCAAGTTATACAGTACATATCTGTTCTAGAATAGTATACATTGTGGATGTGAAATAACCCTGTAGCTTTTCAGAGCTAATAGATCATGTTGAATGTAACAAAAAAATGTAATACTAGACCCATATTGGTGGAAAGTTTATAGTTTTCTCAGAATATATTTTTTTTTCAAATATTTGACAATCTCTTATTTGGTAAGTATTGCGAATAGAATCGTGATTTTTATCCATATTGATAAAAAATTTAATAAAGAATAATTATTTATTCCTCTAGTGTATTTCCATAGTGTGGACAATTTTCATGTAAATTTAATTTAAAACTTTAATTTGAAGCCACTGAATGATACGAAACAGATTGCAACACTGCAGTCATAGACAGAGAGGTTCTCCTAGTCTTGTCGAAGTCAGTAGTACGAGAGAGTTGTGGCTCGCGTGGCAATCGTAGCAGCTGCTTCCTATAAAATAATACTACGAATTAGAACGTTGAGATACTTCATATTATGTTAAAACCTTCTTAAGTTCAATGTTAAATTTAAGATACTGTACGTAAAATCCAGAACTCTGTGTACAATATGTTCTTATTGATAGATTCATACAAGCGGTTTACTGCAAATAATGCATCCTAAACAATTGATATTCTTAATATTTTGAAGTATAGAAAACAAGTCCATAAATATTCGATTTTTAAAATCACTGAAATTGCATTATCTCACACTTAAAATATTGCACAAGTAAATATCTGCTTCGATCGTAAGTATTGTACGTCGGGGTTCCGCTAAAATATAGTTTTCTCGTAAAATGAGAGCACCATATACAGGGTTGTTTCCGATCTCTGATAACGAAATTGAATGGCATCATGTACGTCAGGAGTCACACGACACCTGAACTGTGGCGCGAGGTGACAGACCAATAGTGAGTGATCCCATAGTCAGAGTGCACGACGACTCACAGCAGAAATTCCTAAGAAAATCAAGCCTTTTTGGGAAGGGTACATTACGACCCTTTCCAATGCGAAGTATAGTTAAGTGAAAATAAAATAAGCCTACAATAAACGAGGTTTCGTTATTTCCAAGAAAGGCATCTTCTAAGTACTTAATAAGATTGGTAAAGCTCGAATGGAATTAATTTGTACCATCTCGTGGGGTGCGGGGACTTGCGACGGTTGGTGGATTTGCTTCCTTTTTCCACTCTGGAATTAATCCCATCCGAGCTTTGTCAGTCTTATTATGTACACACAAGATGCCTTTCTTGGAAATAACGAAACCACGTTTTTTGCAGGCTCCTATGATTTTCACGTAACTGTACTTGGCATCAGAAAGAGTTACGTAGCCTGCCCCTCCCAAAAAGACTCGATTTTCTTGGGGATTGCTACTGTGATACACCGTGCACTCTGATTATGAAATCACTCACTACTGGTCTGTCATCTCGCCTCAATTCAGCTGTCGGTGTGATTCCTAACGCACACGACGTCATTAAAATTCGTTATCAGAGATCGGGTAAAACCTCTGTAATAGTAAGATTCAACGTTCAGCTATTCCTGTGACAATGTTTGAGAGATCATAGATCTGCAAGATTTTTGACAGAGACTAAGCTTATTAAAAATGTGATAACGGCAACTACGAATGGTTTTGACGTAAACGGTGAGATAATTAACCATTTGTTTAATATTGGAGTAGGATTAGATGAAGGCATTTGAAATAGAAGAACATAAGTTTTGAAGAATATAATATTCTAAATATCTGGGCTCTCTTATAACTAACCAAAATGAGATTAATGCTGAAAGTAACTTAGGGATGAGAGCAGAGAATAAACTTTACAGAGAATTATTCTCTACATATAGGCTTATAATATTACAAGTACTGAAACTGCAATTGCAAGCGTGTATAATAGTTACTTATGGAGCAGAAACATGGACTTGGAAAAGAAAGATTTTAGTTTAAATTTATCATCTAGACATGACATTTCTCAATAGAGGTTTGAAATGAATTTAGAATTAATTAAAATATTTAAGCGTCTGTTGTATTATCATTAATTTAAGCAATTACATGGGCTGAACATGGTAAAATGAATAAAGAAAGGGCGGTAAAAATATTTTGACGAGAATTTTTAGGACAAAATAAAGTGAGAAAGAAGCAGATTATAATTAATTGATGATGTGGAGAACGAGAAGAGGGAGCTGGAAATAAAAATGTGGAAATAAAGCATTTGATCGTGAGTATTAATCATCAATAATGATGGAAGCCAAAACTAAACTTAAGTGGCCACAGAGCTGTATGAGCGAAGTGGGAGGAGATAGAAGAAACGAAAGGGAGATATATTAATTGTAAAAGTTAACAATTTTTTATAGTTTCCGGAACAATTCTCATTTACAGGAACAGAATTTATTATATTGAAATGAACTTAGTTTCTCATTATATAAATATACAGGCTGTTAAAAAAATATACAATATTTTAGGAGGTGACAGTATGCATCAAAACAAGAAAAAATGTCTAATAAACATGGGTTCTACAACACATACTTTCTGAGATCTGAACACTTCTTCGTAGGAGGTGCTCAATGTGACGTCCATTTATGGCAATGCATTTTTCTGCCCTACAATACAGCAGGCTACCAGATAATCATGCAATAGTTGACAACCCTGGCATGGAATACCAATATGTCGCAAGAAATACTGAAACGAAAAGTTTGGTTGCAGATATGAGCAGAGTTCAGCAGATGTGATGTTGTGAATTTTCGTAATCAGCATGTGTTGGCTGATGAAAATTCCCATGTAGGCTACTTGAAGAAACAAGGCATCAGCACAGATTCTCAATCAACGTATGGGCAGGCATTCTTGAGGATAGATTAATAGGGACAAACGTGATACCATACAGATTAATTAGGACTCATTATCAGGACTTTGTTAGCATATTGCCTACCTTCCTGGAGTATGTGCCATGTCAGCAAAGACTACAGATGTGATTCATGCATGATGGCACACCAGTACATTTTATCTGCAATGAGCATGGACACCTGACGCTGACATTTCAGGACCGCTGGATTGACTGGGGAGTCTCCATACCTTGGCCTGCTCGTTCCTCACATCTAAATCTCCTAGACTTTTGGTTGTCAAGAACAACCAGGTCAATTTCAAAGTGTGTGTGATTCCTTACGCCGAAGGGCTGAGGAATGCATTGCCATGAATGGACGTCGCATTGAGCACCTCCTATGAACCTCAGATCTCAGAAAGTAGGTGTTGTAGGACCCTTGTTTATTAGACATTTTCTTCTTTTTTGATTCATACTAGCACCTCCTAAAATAATGGATAATTTTTTAACACCCTGTAAAGTATGGAAGGGAACCTATTAAAGTAATTCATAGAGGTAATAGATAAAGTCAATGCCATCAACTTTTGTCAAATGAGTTTTTTTATACGTCAAATAGTTTTGAGAATACGAAATGCAACGTGTTGCAACGCTGCAAAGAGTAGCAGTGCTCCTTGAGAACATTGCTCCACAGTCGGGGTGAGTAACTCCACTCCTCAAGGTTTTCGAGAGGAGAATGTAAACAAACGTCTCATCAGATGCATTTCGATCAAATTACTGTAGATCAAAACGTAAAGTATTCAATGAATTAATTACGCAGATTGTTTGGCTTTTAATATTCTTTATAACTCTAAATTTAACACCATGAAACTTGTTTAACATTCAAAATATATGCTTACTTCTTTGCCTTTTACGTAATTACAAAAATGCAAAGAATATAAATTCTTACAAAGCAAAACTTTGTCGTTAAAGATCCCTTTATATATATTCTTACAAAACAAAACTTTTTTCGTTAAAGATCCCTTTATATTTAATGTAAATTCAAAATAGCATTAGCTATTACGAATACACTTTCTGTAACTCAATCTCAATTAAGTTATTATCTTTGAATAAATTACAAATTAATTTTCAAAATAAATTATGTTTGTCATACTGTTAAGTGTTACTTATGTATAGCAATATGATCGAAACGTATCGGATGAGACTTTTGTTTACGTTCTCCTCTCGCAAGTCTTGCGGAGTGGAGTTACTCATCCCGACTGCCGAGCAATGATCTCGAGGATCACCCCAACTCCTTGCAGCGTTTCAACACATTACATTTCGTATAACTATTGAACGTATTAAATAATTATTTGACAAACGCTCTTCGCATTGACTTGATCTACGACCTCTGTGAATTAATGTAATAAGTTTCCTTCCACTCTGTATAAGTACAGTGTTTTCACTATCGTAATGATTTTAATGGAGCTATGTAATATATGACAATTTATATGATATTCTGCCATTTCGGATTGCGTAGATTAAATTTTATGACACAAAATCCATAAGAGTTCAATTTCGTTTACACTACTTGAACACCAAGCAGCGCATTTTCGATCCCAAACTAGTTAGGGAAGTTATCGGTTAGTACATCCTGGAGGTTCAGTGCTTCTAAATGCTTACGTGAGGACGCTATGAAATGTATAGTTCTGTACATAATAATAATGAAGCATGACAAGTGTAAGTGGGATTGCTACTAAATTTAAATGATCTGTCCAGGTACTTTTTAATCACATAAACTCACTAACACTTCGAAACTTGCGCTCTACAAAATATTAGTGTTACATATGACAGGAAATATAATTAGATCGATAATAATGCTGAACTAGTATACATAGAATATATAAAACATAATAGTAAATATGGTACACATTATGTGTATATACTCTATATACAATATAATTCATTTAAGAAAATCAGTTCCATTACGGTGAACAAAGACATATATTCAGATATTATGAAATTCATGTCTTTTACCATAATTGACAGTAAAAATTTGTTTAACCTATCGCGTTGCAGTGAACGAAAACTTATTCTGAGGTTATGAAATGCAAATATTGTACGAACGTCATATAACATTTGTAACTGAGAGAAGTTCCTTCTATTCACATGATGTTACAGGGACATATTTATAATTTCATTGTTCTTTAATGACCTCATTTCACCTATTTCATTGGAACGTATAGTACTTTTGATGGCACTCATTTAAGAATAGCCAGGGTTTTATGGAACACATTTTTAAGCGTTTGTTTCACACTATGAGGAATGTTCAGAGACGAGCCCACTTAGAAAATTATTAAAAAAAATGCAAATCAAAATGAAATACAACATAACATAGATGAATAAATTAAAATAATAATTTTTAAAAGAAAAGGCTGAATGAAAATGCAACTTATTCAGTATTATAATCAGATCACAATGTAGACGTAAGTTTATGTTTTACGTAAACAACATTGACGATGGGGCGCTTCTATTGTAGGCCTTTTATGATCCAAAGTCTATGCGTACCTGCTTTTGCATTCACGTGACATAAATGCGCTACCTGTTAATCACTCATTTCATGGATCTGAAATCTGTAAAGCAGTGGCAAAAAAAAAAACAGGATCGACCCTTTTAGCTGATTTCAGAGCCTTGTTCACTCCAGAGCACGATAGACTGGTAATTAAGACTTTCGTGGTTCGAATACTGCCTGGGAAGGAAACGTTTTTTGTTCCTTATTCAAATTTATTCCGAATACTTTTCGATTGCAGCAACATTTTACTACTTAATTAATTTATTACTCCCAGAACATGAATTTTACCAGCTTATTTTCTAATGACTTTCGAAATGGGCTACGTTAGCAGTCGAAACTACAACAATTTCAATAGATTACTCGCTATCTTGTGAATACGGGCGTGGCATGCGCAGTGGCTCATTTCGAGGACTTTGATTATTCCGTCGGACCGGTTTTTTTTGCCACTACTGTACAATTTTATAATTATTAATATCAGCAAAAGTAAAGATTGCTTGACCTCGCTTGGCTAAGGGCCGGATCCTTACCCTAGACTTGCTTTAGTCCATTGTGTGCCTTACATTTGCGAAAATTGTGTAATCCCATAAGTAACCCGAATAGTATTCGTGAATCCGATGCTGACAAGTGGGCATCGTGCCTCAACCCTGGCAGAAACAGGTTCTATTTTCAGACGAGTAGCTTAGTAAGCTGCAGGATTAGATACGGAAACCCGTCTTATTTTTAACTATTGCAGATGATAGATGAGTCTGTGTTGGTAAAATGATAGAAAGAACAGGAGTATCCTCAGGCCAAACCCCTACAACGTCTGCTTGTTCACAACAAATTCCACCATGATCAGGCCGGGGATCGATTCCTGGCTTCCTGAACAAAAGAGCAACGCGCTAGCGTTTTAGGCACGGGCGCAGAAACATTTCACTTGCAGAAGTTACAAATACTGAAAAAAGTGACGATTTACAACCATGCATTATGAACAGCTTGGATCTGTTTACCAAGTAAAAAACTCTGGCAGTCGGGAAGTATATTTCATCTATATGCAATAAATATTAAGGAGTCTTCAGAATCGATTTTTAGTCGTGACGAGACTGAGCTTTTGTCCTTTAACAAGTGCTGTTCTGTATTCTCTCAGCGCAATTCTCGGTTGTGCTAAACACAAGACAATTGAGGCCCCAAATGTTTGCTTCTCTGTAATTATATGTAATTATAAATTGGTCGATATTGAAATTCCGCTAGGTACAGTATTAGGACCAATCTTTATTTACAATATATATTAATAACTTGTTGAAAACTGATGTAAAGAAATATGGTGGTAATATATTTTCTTTTGCAGATGATACTGTATTAACATTAATGGGGAAAATTGGGATAACACTTGTTAAATGCAAGCAATGGAATTAACGTAGTGAAAAATTGGCTTGACTCTAATCTCCTGTTCTTAAATACTAATAAAACTACCTATATTCCACTTTCTTTAACAACGAAAGGTTTATCTCCACCTATGGATAATTATCACTTAGTAATACGTAATATTTCATGTAATGAATTAACAAATAATTATTGTAATTGCCCACACCTAACACCTTCCACACTAGTAAAATATTTAGGAATTATTATATATCAGCATTTACGTGTGGATAAATAAATTGATTTTGTGTGTACAAGTATAAGACAGACAATTTATAAATTCATAATACTTCGAAATTTGATCACTATGGTGGCATTGAGAATAATATTTTTAGCTTTAATACAATCATTAATACAATATGGTATAATAAATTGGGGTGGAGTAGCATCATCCGTACTTAATCCATTAATTTTAATACACAGAAGATTAATAAAAATTTGTCTGACCAAAAATATGGATTATCCAACAAATTTAATTATTACAGATTTTAAAGTATGAACTATTGAAGAAATTTATAAATATAGTTTACTAACTCACTACCACACAAATCAAATAAAACATAAATCCAATAGACAAAAATCTACTTTCCCATTAATTGGGCATAAATCTCGTACAACTGCAGCTCTTAAACATGATGCTAATTTCGGCCCAAGACGCTATAATATAATTACAAACCATTTTCCAAATTTGAAATATTTTAAAATTGAAGCTTTTAAAAAAATAAATTTATAAAATTATTCATGATACTTAATATTAACAAATGTGTATATCCCCCCCCCCCATTTTTCTGTCGACTATATTCATGTTATTATGAACTATAACTTAGTTCCCTCTCATTGTCAATTTATATTAAATGTGTTTTGTCCCTCTTTTGGTCTTTCTTTTTTTTCTCTTATGTGTTATTTATTGGTTTGAATTAAGTTACCGTATTTAGTAAACTGTCCTTGTTTATTTTATTTTAGTAGGTTATTTTACGACGCTTTATCAACAGCTTAGGTTATTTAGCGTCTGTATGAGATGAATGTGATAATGCCGGTGAAATGAGTCCGGGGTCCAGCACGAAAGTTACCCAGCATTTGCTCATTTTGGGTTGAGGGAAAACCCCGGAAAAAACCTCAACCAGGTAACTTGCCTCGACCGGGAATCGAACCCGGGCCACCTGGTTTCGCGGCCAGACGCTCTGACCGTTACTCCACAGGTGTGGACAAACTGTCCTTGTAAATGGTATGTTATATTATTGGCTAAGACTACACCGTACACGAGCCTGGCTCTTACGATAGTGGCTAGAAACATTTTTGTTTTATAATTTTAATTTGTACTCACTAGCTAGCTAGTTAAATTAAATTAAATTAAATTAAATCCAAGGATCACTTCAATCGCATTGATTCTAATTATGTATCAAAAAGAAGATTAAAGAAATAACTGTCTTCTTTATTGATGATTGTGGCTGCTGATTATTCTTACTCTATCGTTTTTAGTAGGTTATTTTACGACGATTTATCAACATCTTAGGTTATTTAGCGTCAGAGTGAAATGAAGGTGATAATGCCGGTGAAATGAGTCCTGGGCCCAGCAGCGAAAGTTACCCAGCATTCTATCGTTTTCTTTCAATGTTACTTATTTAATGCAAAAATTATGAACACATATTTTGGTTGAACAAGAAGTTCACACTTGTGAAGTAACGGTTAGCGCGCCTGAACGCGAAATCAGGTGACCCAGGTCCGAATCCCGATCGAGACAAGTTATCTAGTTCAGGTTTTTATGTTTTTTTTTTTCTCAGCTCAATATGAGGAAATGCTGAGTAACAATCAGTGCTGGACTCCGGACTCCTTTCACCGGTATTATAATCTTCATTTGAATCTGACGCTAAATAGTCTGAGATGTTGACACAGCGTCGTAAAATAACCCACTAAAAGTGGGAAACATAGTGATTGTATAAATAAGTATCTAATCCGAAGGATAACGAGATTTCCAGAGTTTTTACACTCTTAACATGTAAATATGTCACTACTAAAGTCATGGAGGTTCACAGGACGGCGAGGCGTTAAGCCTCCCACTTCTTTTTTTTTTTTTGTCTAGAAGACTAGCTTTAGTAGCAGTATGGATATCATCCTACGTGCTTTCCACCTATCTAGTAAGGAAATGCCCCTGGTTCACACTTCTGTTAGAGACCGAGTAAACCTCAGGACCGCAGAACGGCCAGGAGGAATTGAGAAAATCCATTTTATTGGGAATAAAACCTGCGATCTTCCGGTTTGTAGCGAACACGTGAACAGCGATAATACGTAGCACACCTTTACACTCATCTTCATATGTAATTTATTTATTTGTTTCCGTATTCACAATCTTTCTCCCAATCATAACTTAAATACTCGGTCATAATATAACACGCTAGAAATACCACTCCACACATCATCTTTTTATTCTTAATCTTTCACTGTTGCTACTTCTCTTCACTAGAATTCTCTGCCGCCAGCAGTCAAGAGCTGCCGAACTTTATTTTCTTTTAAATGTAAATTAGGAAAATATCTTATGATGAGTTGCCAGACCTAGCCAGTTGCAAATATTTAATGCAATGTATTCCACTGTATTCATTTTAATTTTTTGTTTCTTATTTTTATTGTGTAATCATGTAAATCGTGTTTATTTTTCACTTAACACCAACATGTAGCCCACTATGTTTTTTTATTATTAGTTTTACGCCTTGTTGAGTGTTAGAGAAGGCCGTATGACTTTAACTCTGCCAGGTTAAATAAACCATTATTATTATTATTATTATTATTATTATTATTATTATTATTATTATTATTATTTTAATTTTTTAATGTGTACATTTTATTCAATTGATGGTTTCTGGTTTAATTATGTGAATCCTAATTGCTTGTAATCTGATACTAATATGTAGTCTATTCCAATGGGTTTATTTTACTTTTACTGTGTATATTGTTTTATTGAATTATCGGCTTCTTTTTTGTGTCATTCGTATTTGATTCTAACAACATTAATATATATTCTACTATGTTAATTTTTATTTTACGAGGTAAATGTTTATGTACCTACCTCTTTTGATCTCATTATGTACATAAATCCTATCAGTATGTAATTACTTAAATCCGATCCAGTTGTATGTTCAACTATGTAAGCAAGTTTTAATCCTGGTTGAGTGTAAGAGACTGCCAGGTTAAATAAAACCTTTATTATTATTGGGCTTATCATCATCATCATCATCATCATCTTCATCATCATCATAAGAAAGCACGTATTATTATGTTGGGGGACGAGTGCTCCTATTTCCTACCGGTCTCTTTATTAATAGGTACTCTGAAGTACTCACTCATGCAGACACGGTAATTTTATTACCCGATTTGTTATCGTACCTCAATGAGAGGTCATTAACCGTTAATGCATCAAATAAATAAATATTATAGTCTAGGACTTTCCGGTGCGCAAAAACGCTACGAGATATTCCGAAATGCCGAGATTATCTGTTCTATTCATTGCTCTGTATTACACAAAAATATTTTCTCTTATTCTATAATACTCTGTTTACAGCAATAATCTGAAATATAAGTTATATTCATTCATTCATTCATATTTTCTGCCTGCGGGCAGATCTTTAACTCCAAACCCCGCATTTTCCACTTCTTTTTCCACATTCCTCTTTGTCTCAGCATACGATCGATGAATCTCAATGTTGTTGTGTGGGTGTGTACATATAGGATGAACCGTAAGTAACGTCATTAATTTCAGTGGGATATTGTTTGAGATATTTCAAACAAAATAATTTTCATATAATTTTTATCGTTTCAGTGGAGAATCTCTTAGGAGCCTTTTGTGACTTTGCCTACCCAAAAAAATGTAAGTTAATATTCCTAGTAACTTTAGGCCTATAAGTTTATAATAACGATATATCGTAACCTTGGTTGCACTCCGATCCTTCCATGTACTAAGTTCACTCTTGGCAGTCATTCCAGTATGGAGAGAGCATTGCGAGCAACGAGGCTTAAGGCAAAAAGCCTCTTTAAGGCATGGCTACGACCTTGACTCGCAAGTTTGAGGGGGGACCGGGGAGTGAGTATCGATCCGCTACATCTCCTTACGGGACGAGGCTAGTCTTCTATTACCGTATTACGTCTCGTTATATTGGTGTTCTCTGAAAATGCTGCGTTGTTGAGTTTAGTTTAATCAAAAGTTCATTCATATGTGTATTACATATTATAAAGTTTGTGTAAAATAGCTCATACTGAGAAAACATTGACTCCATTATTTGTAGAATTAAAAGAGAAACCATTTTCAAGTTGAACGTATGAAACAAAAACGTTCTTATAAATATAGAATATCGACACTACATTTACACATTAAAATACTGTGTTGTGGAAAACAAAATAGAAACTTTTAGTTTTCACGGTATAAGAAATATCCCTAGGTACATGGGTGTTCCAATACAAATCAGTTCTATTGTTTTACCTGTATTCTGATTGGTGGTGAAAATAAGTTATCTTCTTGTGGATATGTGTCACAAAAAATGTAGATAGAAAAGTCGATAAACACATCTGCTCTATAAAATGATACAAGGTAAGCAGATTTTTTCTGTCTAACCAGTATTCACAGCTTAGCTTCAACACTCGTTTCTGGTCCCTTTTCGAGATAAAAATCGTTTTCTTATCAAATATTTCATGGCGTGTTTTGAAAAAAGCATTGATTTAATTCCCAACATGCTTGTCAGTCAATTCGAGAAAGGAGTGTATAATTATAATAAATGATTACAAGAATTTTACTTTTTACTTAAATATGCAGAAATTTGTTCCGAACAAATGTAACTTTTCGTTCTGAAAAGGATTTTTAAAATGTAATTTTGTAATTTTATTCAGAGCCTAGCTTCTCACATAGATGTGCAAAACGTCTGATATTGAAGTAAAACTTGCACAACAAAGTTCCGTTTTCTTCGGTTTGTCTGTTTGACACTTACAGATATTTTTATGTTCAGTCATCAATTATTAACAAGAAGTATGTATAGTTTTTTCTTCTAATTATACTTATGCCATAGCTATATCTTACATTTATTTTGTTTATTTTTCTAGTGTTTGTTTACAGTAGTTAGTTTATGTTTAAGGTAAACAAAGTAATCTAAATTCTGTTTACAGTAAGTTATGTGCATGTTAACATTAACTAAAGATACTATATTAGAGACTTTCAAAGTAGACCTGTTACAGAGTAACAATGTTCTTTCCCTACTTTTGTTAAATATTTTATAAAAATAAGGGTTTAATAACAAAATACTTCATAAAAATTGTTTCATTTTATGCTTAAAATACGAAACTGACAATAAAAATTTTGGTTCGCGTTCGAAAATCCAACATGACTTAAAAATTACCTTCATTATTTCCACTAAATCGAAAGTAAGTAATGTACATGATGGGCACAAGATCCCGTTACCTCCTATAAATACCTGAAATATACATACTATTTATGCAATCAAGTAAGGTCAAAATGCAGACATAATCCACTTTAAACTAACTGTATATCCTAAGTGTTCAAAGGGTCACTATTGCCCCCCCCCTCATTCTCCTCACACAAAATAATGCTTTGCCAGGTTCCGTGTGACATTCGACTC
This sequence comes from Periplaneta americana, assembly GCF_040183065.1. Classification (NCBI taxonomy): domain Eukaryota; kingdom Metazoa; phylum Arthropoda; class Insecta; order Blattodea; family Blattidae; genus Periplaneta; species Periplaneta americana. Next base: position 93,573,535 of record NC_091132.1, read on the forward strand.
AGCATTTCTGGTGTAATCTTTCGGAAAGCGCGTCTCACGGTGTCCTTCAATTCATCATTCGTACCGTACCATTCGTGTGCAACAAAGCTCTTAATGAAACTCCACAGCGCATTGCCATAGGTTGTGAGGCTTCGAGGTGGCCAGTCAAGAGGAACTGGTAAGATGAGTGACCGACGGCCAATCCAGAGCTCTGGAAACACCTGATTGAGATACGAACGAACGAAAATGGCATCATGGGCAGGTGCCGTGAGCCCCTCTCGACTGGCCACCTCGCAGTTCTAACTTTACAATCTGTGACAATGCGCTGTGGGGATTCATGAAGAACATTGTTGCACTGGAATAGTACGACACCACTGACGACGAATATCACACCGAACCTGGCGACGCATTATGTTAAAGGAGAATGATGGGGGATATACTGACCCTTTGGATACTTAGGGCATACAGTTGTGTAAAGTGGACGTATGCCTTCATTATGACAGAAATTATATGCATAGTGTGTATATTTGAGGTATTTATAGGGGGTAACGGGACTTGTGCCCATCTCTTTTAGTTTTTCTCATTCGAACGATTAAATAGCTCTACTGTATTTATTCAACACTGTATTTTCGCAAACACGTTGTTTTCGTAATATGCAGCTGGAAAGTTTAAAACACATACTGTATATGTAAAGTAGTTAAGCTTTAGAACAGAGTGGTAATTAGAAAGAAAATAATTAAATAAGATATCAATCATAAGTGCCTTATGAACAAAAAATCTCAAAAGATCGTCAGTGTGACAGAGAAAATTGTGTTATGTCCTGCTCCAAATGAAGCGATGTAACTGATACATGTTTTATCGAACGGCTTATAACAAAGCCACTTTCTTTTCCAGAGGCAAACTGCTTGTAAGTTCGTGGCAGTAAACCTGCGACTTTATGCCCTTGACTTTTCGTAGGACGTGCACATTAGCAATGCAATTCTACGGGTTGCATACTTAGAATAAAATACGGGACTTGAGAAAACTAATCTAATCAAAATTCAGACCACTCCAATAAATACTCTCGGTGGGCAAAAGTACTGACGTGGGCGG